>NC_143554.1:136596875-136920000 GCF_054136105.1 Typopeltis vanoorti | reverse complement strand
TTAAATAAGATTATTATAATGATCTTATTAAATTTACGATTCTAATATTTAGTAGGCAATAATATAGCGAATATGCAGAGAAACGTCAGCGGAAAATTTATTGCTTGTTTTGCTCATTTCGCTTGTTATATATCTGTTAACACGGCAATGCAATCATACACGGACGATTATAGAATAGATTAAAGGTGGGTAGAATCAGTGAGGTACTTGTGATTTTCATCATCAATTACAATAAAATAAGAATTGCAACTGACAAATTGTTTTTAATTTTTTTAACCTCTGTTCCTTTTTACTTCATAGAATGACGCGCTCCATACTCGGGTCTTAAATGTTCCTCAAATAATTTTAGTGCATTATTTTCCTAATAGGAGCCCGTAATCTATTGGCATTAATTGCTACATTAATATCTGACTTTGCCATTGAATCATCGATGCCTGTTATTGTAATGAAACGTGTAGAAGGATGGGAGAAAATAGATTCCTCATCAAACGCTCAGGATAAGTGCCTATGCACATAATATTCATTGTTTCCTTGATATATGCATTTAATAGATTATTTCTAAGTGTGACTGTCGTGGTCATGCTTACAATTAAATCTAAATTTAATTGTGAGCATGACCATTACAAAAAGAAAATTATTTTCATTCCTTTTTTTTTAATTCCCACAATGTGAAGAGGGCGAAAAATTGATTTAAGGACTTCAGATTCCAGACGACTTATATGGAAAGCTATGGGTACAGAAAATAAGGTAAGAGCTACGGCATCCTTAAGCGAACTGCATCTGATCTTCTGTGACCATAATATTTAATTAGTTTAAGCAAGCGGGAACCATGCAGATGTACATTAAGCCATGTTATATTTCAGTGAATAATTTATTAAGTATTTATCATAAAGTCGAAACTAATCCTAACAATCTACAATTATCTAAAAGGGCTTAAACTAGGCTTCTTCATCTCCAAGTTAATAGTTGAAAACTTTTCTCAGCTTGGTAAGTGTTTGTATACATCTTACCTGAAATACTTAGTAAAAAATCATCTATAATTTCCAAATCCCGGTTTCTTTCTTTTATATATATATATATATATATATATATATATATATATATGCACTACAAGAGAGCTGTTCCAGTCATCCACAATTCCACAGTCTTGTCGGATTTTTTTTCCTAGGAATATGAAATTCGTGAATAGGTAAGTAGCGCGTGATTCTTATTACGTAATGTTCAACGCAGTTAAGTACAATTTAGTAACATGTCTAATATTTTCACATGTTGTATAAATAATTGAATAAACAAAAACAAATTACGTATATTTATTTCAGGCAATTGAATATATCATTTTGACAAACATTAACATTTTGTGCAGTTTCCATAGTACATCACTGAATATCTTCTCGCACAGTATATTTTTCTTTAAACACACTTCATATGTCATCAAAAAGTAGTATTTTCGTTCACAATTTATCACAGAAACACAATTTTGTTTTGAACTTCTGTATGATAAAGATTTGGTAATTTTTGCTTTATAAATGGTATGTAAGATATCAATTATCGTAATGGCTAGAAAAGAAGGAAATTATTCAAATGTCAGCTAAAGAGATCGATTAAGATTTCATTGACTATTAGAAATCTTTCTAATCCTAAAGAATTGAAATGATATGAACTGCGCAATTAAATGAAGTTAATGTGTTAATATATTAATTTAAAAAGTGAGATGCGAAGGATATAGCAAAAAATTAAAATCTTGCTCCCACTGACGAGACCTCAACAAAGGTAATGATCCCCACCCCCGCATTATGCATAGCATCATACATGTCTGCAAGGAGATGTGCTTTGCATTTTGGAGAATACTAAGGAAAGTGATCAGAACTTACTCCACATTTACCATGAGTTTCCCCTATCCTGAAAGGTTGCTTACGCTTGGATCCGCCGAAACGTTTATAGTTTCTTTATTCGGCACGAGACTCTTGTAGTTTCTATATATTCAGGTTTGAAATAATGTTGGATACAATATCCACTTAATTTTAGAATATCTGTAATTTAAAATCTACCTATCAATTCTAGAAATATTTATAACAGCACAAACGTTAGAAAACAACTAAAATAAATATCAAAATATACAGTCGAATGGATTCTATTTGGCATAAGGAAGATGGTAAAATGGAGGATATCATAGATACATCCATGTTTTCGAGCCAAATAAAATTCGTCCAATAATTTGAGAAAAATTTCGGTATACGGACAAAGGACCAAGAAAATCTGTTGGATGTTTAAGCATTTTGTCAGACGTGTTTAATATGACACTGTATTGAATTGCAATAAATAATGGCATCGCTAAATTAAAAAATATGCTATATAGAAACATCTGACTTATGCTTATCACATATCATTATTTTGGCATTGTTATTTACATTACAATGCAATGAAACACATATTTTATCATATTTATAAAGTGATGCATGAAAAATGACTTTTACGCTGTACTATTGCTGTCATGTTTTGTTCCTGAGCATGGGCAGTTGTGTTCACTTCATAGCAACTGATATACTACCACTATGTAGGTGAGAAGAGCACCGAACATCTAAAAAAAACACAAATAAAAAACTACTATACTACTTATGCATTAGATAACAGTATGCTTTATTATTGCATAACAAAATATACTCTGCTTAATAACTAATTTTTAAATGCGGTAGATAGATACTTAATTACGGTGTATAATATATTGTTAAAGTCTTTTTGCAATTTATTTGATTTATTTTGCTTACTATCAGGGGATGCATCATAACTTTTTCATGGATCCTTCTGAAATTTTTACAAATAAATTCGGCATAGTGTACTTCATTTTTTGGCTTGGAAGGCTTATAAGAAATTAATTGACTTCTGCTTTCTGCTTATTATTCTCGTTCGTTGGAAAGTAGTGGTGGAAATTCCATTCGTAACTTTATTATGCGCAGAGAGGGATTTAAAAAAACAAAATAAATCTTTACAACACAATATTGTATTAAATTGCCGAAAGCTTGAACTGCCCACTCACTCTCCAAAATTTAGATAGGGCTAAAAAACGACCTCACCTACTCCTTATACGGGAACAAAAAAGGCGTTAGCTGGTTTTTCAAAAAAGAGAGCCTGTGTAGCTGAGTATAAAGTGGTGTTTGCTCTACAGCGCTTGACCGCACGATGAAAGGCGTTCCAATATAGTCACCAACTAGAGGAACTTTTTTAAGCCTTTTCTCGATCGTTTCCAGAGTTAATGGATCTCTGACACGGGCTAGCGGGTTTTTCTCCCAGAAATGCGGGTTTTTCGTCCCGTAAACTAAAGAAAATCGGCAGTAGAACCCACGCTATTTTCAGACATTAACAATATTGTGTTAGGGTTAGCGACCACCAGATGGAGGCACTTACTAGACAACTTCTTCAATGAGTACCGATTAATTAGTGATAGCCTTGGGCCAGCCATCTCTGATTGGCTACCAGTGGAGATTGAACTGCCCACTGAGTTTCCAAAAGTTAGATAGGGCTAAAAAACGGCCTCGTCAACTCCCTATACGGGAACAAGAAAAGGCATTAGCTGATTTTTTTTAGCTCTTATTTAAAGAAAACGTTTTAAGTCCCGAAATAAGATAAGCTATGAAATGAGAGATTTGTGATTTTTTTTCATACGTTGTTCATAGCATGTGTTCGAGCATATCTGATACGAAGCCCATATTATATTTCATTCAATGCTCGCAACTGATTTAAAAATAAATACTGACTGCTCTCGGCTCTTTATAGCTGATGAGACAAGGAACCACTTAATCGTGGCACTGCGATGTACATAATGACAGAAGTGCATTTGGAACAATATATTATTATTATTATTATTATTCTCTCGAATGCCTACACAATGCCTACACAGGCTCGTATGCCTACACAGCGCCCTCAGAGGAGGGCGCTGTGTAGGCATACGAGCGGTCGCACGGTGATATTGCTGCTCCAGTTTTTTATAGTTTTAAAGTGGTTCCAACTCCTGTTTTAAGTTGAAAATGCTCCCAAGTAACCCTACTTATCACGCCGCAGACAGTGATATAAAATTCAACGAGATCGGCTAAGAAGTAACCAAGTTTTGAAGTGTTGAAAAGGGAACAGAGAGGACCGTGGTCAACAACCAACGAAGAACAAAGGACGTCGCCATCTTTATAATCACGCCTCACTGGCTAAGGGAAGAAAGGTGAGTCATGAAGTGTATCAAATGCCTGGAGGAGTTATCGTCCAACGGAAATAATATAACTTGTACGAAATGCAGTAGGATCCTACACTTAAAATGTGCCGGCTTTTCAGAAACAAGCGGGCAACATAAATATGAACCCGATGTAACACGTGAGGAATGGAAGTGTGTAATCTGCATGAGGAACAAAGAAACGCACGTAAGGCAGCCACCTACGATGCAGCCGATTATACCTGAGGCAAAATCAGATGACGAACTGAACAGACAAAAAAACGCAGGTGAGTCCTATAATTTAAACTGTTTAAGTATACTAATAGAAAACGGTCTAGTGACTATAAAAGCCAGCTTAGTAGATCTTGTGCAAGAACTCTTTAAGAAACAGAACGAACAAATAACAAAAAAAAATCTAGCGAATATGAACATTTGGTAAAACATAATAATTTAGCAGTTATAGAAGTGTTGCAAACGGTAAAAGACATTAAAATGAGCATTAGCGCACTAAAAGACAGGTAACACAATTTGATGAAAGAACATCCGAACTCCGTCAAGAACTTCATTCTCTAAAACTACAGTACGAACGTTTAAATCAGCAACAACGTAAAAAAGATCTTGTTATAAACGGTCTTCCTGAAACTGCACCTACAGAAAACCTCAGAGACGTGGTTTTAAAATTAGGCCATGTAATTGATATCCCCCTACAGCTTGACGACATTCAGACCATAAATCGGATTCCTAGGAAGAGCAAAAACCAAGGCTTCCCACGACCTGCACCAGTCATAATTCATCTTAAGAGCATGTCCACAAGAGACAATCTCATAAAAGCCAGCAGGCAGAAAAAACCAGTTGCCAAGGACTTGAACGCGCAGCAAGACAATACACCAATCTTCCTATCCGAATATTTAACACCATTCAACCAGAATCTGTTGTACCAAACAAGAAAAGCAAAAATGGAAAAAAATTACCAATATTTGTGGACCAGAGATGCCAAGATATTCATAAGGAAGTCACAAACTTCAAAGCCGATACAAATTAAAAGCACAGAAGACATAGAAAGGCTGCCACTGTGAAGAAAAAAGCCTCCTAAATAGTTCAAAAAGAAGCCCACAATAAAAAATGAACGTGAACCATCAAGACAGATGCAATAACACAGGATATATATCGGCAATTTCACTTTGATCCGACCTTTCAGATCATTCATTTGACCTCCCAAACATCTGCCTACTTCCAACACAGCAACCAAATCAATAACAAATATATGTATATATAACCAGTATCACCCTTAGATAAGCTAATTGCAAAGCTTCGAGGGTGCAGTTGAGTTACGTCCCAGTAGTAGTATTTATCTAACATTATTCACTTAAAATTCTTTAATTAATTCTAGTAGTATACAGAAAATGTGATAGTAATACTACAGTTATATATTTAAGTTTAAAATTATATATTTAATTTACAATTTAAATTTTTAAAAAAATTATTATTATGTAAACTGCAACATAAGTAATATTGTTTAACTTGTGAGTCCTTAAAAATAAACACGATTACGAAGATTATTATTAATGGTAATAATACACACTTTTTACTCTTGTGTCAATGAGAAATTCTGCAAATGATAATGATATTAAGAGTAATTATAATTCTTACTGAACCATTTTGCAAGAAAAAGATGCATTGCTACCTAAATATTAGTATATTCATGTAATTATTTGAGAGATAATAAACTATAAAAAAAAATATTATTATTATTATTATTATTATTATTATTATTATAGAAAGGGCGCTGTGTAGGCATACGAACGGGCGTACTGTGATATCGTAGCTCCCGTGTTTTTTATAGTTTTAAAGTAGTTCCAACTCCTGTTTTTAATTTGAAAGTGTTCTCAGGTAACTCTTCTTGTCACGCCGAAGACAGCGATATAAAATTCCCCGAAATCGGCTAAGAAGAAACCAAATTTTGAAGTGCTGAGAAGTGAACAGAGAAGACCGCGGTCAACAACGAACGAAGAACAAAGGAAATCGCCATCTTTACAATCATACTATACTTCCTCAAACGAAGAAAGGTGGGTCATGAAGTGCATCAAATTCCTGAAGGATTTATCGTCCGACGGAAATCATATAACCTGTAGGAAATGTAATAGGATTCTACACTTTACTTGTGCCTTTCAGAAACAATCTGGCAGTGTAAATCCAATGCAACACGCGAGGAATGGAAGTGCCTACTCCGCAGGTAGAACAAAGAAACGCACCTAAGGCAGCCACCTACGATGCAGCCGATTATACCGGAGGCAAATTCAGACGAGCAACTGAACAGACAAAAAAAAAATGCAGGTGAGTCCTATAATTTCAAAGAAAACGATTTAGAGACTATAAAAGTCAACTTAAATAGATCTTGTGCAAGAAATCTTTGACAAACAGAACGAACAAATAACAACAAACTCTAGCGAATATGAAGATTTGGTCAAACCTAATAATTTAGCTGTTATAGAAGTGTTGCAAACGGTAAAAGACATTAAAATCAGCATTAAGGCACTAAATGACAGCCAACATAATTTGGTAAAAGAGACATCCGAATCCCCTCAAGAACTTCATTCTCTAAAACTACAATACGAACGCTTAAATCCAACAACACAAAAAAGATCTTGTTATAAACGGTCTTCCTAAAACTGCACCTACAGAAAACCTCAGAGACATAAAATTACGCCACGCAATTGATATTACCTACAGATTAACGACATTCAGACCACAAATCAGATTCCTAGGAAGAGCAAGAAACAAGACTTCCCACGACTTGCACCAGTCATAATTCGTCTTACAAGCAAGTCCACAAGAGACAATCTCATAATAGGCAGAAGACAGAAAAAAAAAGGTTTCCAAGGACTTGAATGCATTGCAAGACAATACCCTAATCTTTCTATCAGAATATTTAACACCATTCAACCAGAATCTGTTGTACCAAGCACGAAAAGCAAAAACAGACAAAAAAATACCAATTGCGTGGATCAGAGATGCTGAAATATTTTGGAGGTAGTCAAAAACTTCAAAGCATACAAAAATTAAAAGCTCAGAAGACATAGAAAGGCTGCCACAGTGAAAAAAGAAAAAAAAAAAAGAGTCTCCTAATTAGTTCAAAAAGAAGACCACGATAAAACTGAATGTGAACCCTCAAGACAGATGCTATAACACCAGAATATATCGGCAATTTCACTTTGATCATACCTTTCAGATCATTCATTTGACCTCCCAAATATTAGTCTACTTCCAACACAGCAATCAAATCAATAAAAAAGATATCTAACCGGTGTCATCATCCTCAGATAAGCTTATTAAAAAGCTTCTGGGATGCAAGCCGAGATATTACATCTCATTCGAGATCAACAGAAAGAAAAAAAAATATTCACTACATCGACGTGATGTGGTCACAGAGGTTAAAAACATTAAATTCAAAAATTGTAAAATATATACAACTTACTCTTATACTATAAATGCAGTTAAAAATGTAATCTTATCCAATTGCAAACTATAAATTACCATCCATAGTAACTATTGAATAATATAAGCACCTAAACACAAGGAAGATATTTAATTAACCAAATATTTCGGTCTGGAAATAGCAGACCATCTTCAGTGATACTACAAGAACAGTTTTAAAAAAATACAAGGCGGAATACTAAGAATAGATCATTTAAAAATAGAACAAACCGCGTGGTTTTATATCACTAAGTATTAAAGGGAATATTATTAAGCAGAGACATGATTGAAATAAAGATATTAATTAATAATATTAAATAACATAAAATTAATATGAATTAATGAGTTATCCTGATTAGACTTTCCCAGATTTTTAATATAGATATACAGTCATTCCGATTCATATTAGGACGATGGAGTAAAGCCTCTACGCTTTCTTTGAATAACCGTTCAAATTTATAACGGGATCTATGTAAGAGGCGAGTTTTTGATCAAAGGATGTTGTGGTTAGTTTCAATCCAGTGCTGAGCTAATCCAGATTTTTCAGATTTGTTGTGATGAATGTAGGATTGATGTTCTTGGATTCTTTTTTCAAGAGAACGTCCAGTTTGTCCAAAGGAGAGATCATAGTAACTATTATTAACACATCGTCAAAAAAATGGAAAAACTTGTATGAAATTCATTATACAAAAAAATTAATAAATAAAAATAACCTAAAACAAAATGTTTCGGTAAATGCATAATATGTAATCATAACTTTCGTAAAAAAAACTCATTGAATTAAAAAAAAATACTATTATCTAATATAATTATATACTTATATTTAATACTGTATATTTACATACTAAAATAGTATGTAATTTTTAAATTTTTTAATTTCCATAATTGTATAATGTAATTATTATATGTATTCAAGACATAATAAAGTGAAGAAAAAAAAGTATTATTATTTTAAGAGAGACCTCTACGGAGTCAGGAACTCACCGAGGGTGGCCACACTATTCGCACCATTTTTCCTAGCTGTTCTTGAATTTATTCACGCTTCTTTGACGCCTAACTGCCATCTATTCCAATCGCTAAGCTATGATAGAGAAATCTAGCATTCACCCTTCTACATAACATTAATTTCTAACTTCCAAACTGCCCTCGGATCCTTTACACACCTTCCATAAATTGAAAAATTCCATTTTACTGAAATTCTGTATATCCGTGTGCAGATATTTCTAACTCTTAATCATATCATCCCTCTTTCACACCAATCTTTTCACAGTTGTTTCATGAAATCATACTTACAGCCAATAAGAAGGAACGATTCACTTTGAAAAACCCTGATCCAGTGAAAGCAGGCTGACAGTTGGCACACGCCGTCTGGAATGCAGAAACCTATAAAAGATTTGACTGCAATTACTTTTTAAGAATAATACATTTTCTGAAGACCTTCGACATCAAATATCGGGGAAAAGTTCCAAAAGTTATCCGACCGTACTGGAAAACGCAAATAGGGTTCAAATTTTATGACTCTGTGTGACAATAATAGGAAAGTGTTTAAATTTTTTCACACTGTTTGTTTTCTTCTATTTATTTTAAAGTATTTCTATTTTTTCGAAATAATTTAAAAGAAATAGAAGAAAACAAAGTGTTTTCTTCGCATGTAACTACTGTTCGCCAATGATGATGATGACCTATAATATTTAATCGGAATTTATGGCTTTAATTAAAATATCATTATTTAGTACTTTGTTTATTAGTATTAAACATAAGAAATTCGTTAATTTTTTTTTTTTTGTGAATCCTAAAATTTCCATGAACTGTACTACGGATTGAAGGTGTTTTCTGAGAAATTAGCAATTGATTTACGTCAGGACTTGCTTTCTTTAAATGCACAGAAGAACAGCAAAGTGTATTAGTATTATTAGTATTAGAAAATATATGGAAGAACTTTCATCATAATCATTTTAGTACCGTGAGTGGGAAAGGTAATCATTTGTCGACCAATAAGCAGCTGTTAATATTCTCCTATAGAATTAGCCGAAACATTCAAGAATCAGAAGTAAGAGTACAAAGTGTGGTAATTGCTTGTGCTGTTATGTCCTATTTGCCTGTCTGAGCACTAAACCACCCCATTTCTGTGAATACTCGTAAAGACTTATCCTGCACAGATTCAGACCTGTCAATTCATCTTCAGTGTGAAAGCACCCTATAAAGGTTCTACTTACTCTAACTAGCAGACACGTGCATGGATTAAATCTGTGTGTGTGTGTGTGTGTGTGTGTGTGTGTGTGTGTGTGTGTGTGTGTGTGTGTGTGTGTGTGTGTGTGTGTGTGTGTGTGTGTGTGTGTGTGTGTGTGTGTGTGTGTGTGTGTGTGTGTGTGTGTGTGTGTGTGTGTGTGTGTGTGTGTGTGTGTGTGTGTGTGTGTGTGTGTGTGTGTGGTATGAGGAAATCAAGTAATCAAGAACCAACTGAAAAATTCCCTAGAATAAGTTTCTTTAATCAGCAACCAGAAAAAACGAACCTATAATTGTCTTTCTTCAATCAATATAGCGTTATGGTACAAGGTTTCCTACAGGGGGTACACAGGTACGGCAAATATATCTTAAATAATCAGTTAAGCTTCTAGTTCTTATGACTTTTTTCGATGATCTAAAAGATTTAATTACAAACATGCTATGAATAAATAGCAGAAGAAAAAACTTCGCCCTGGCACTTTGAAATAAAACGAGTTATGTAAATTAAAACCAACTAAAAACCATCCATTTCTACTTGATCAGTATTCAAAGAAATGGATTACGCAATCATCGTCTTCTTCTGTGTGGTTTTCTAAAGCTAAAATTTGTTTATGATAGAAAATTAAACTGCTCACGACTATGTTACTCCTGCACTGGAATTTTAAGTGCAGGAGTAACATCGTTGTTCACTCACCTGTTCACACTCAGCAGCTGTTAGACGTTGAAGATTCATTTCTGCAAGCCTCTGTTGAATTTCATTAACCTGAAAATAGAATATTAAAAGTGAACGTTATAAAAGCGACTCATTTCACAGAAATCATATAAAGTCACCAGAGTGCTATACATATTTGGAATATAAGTTACTTTAAAGGGAAGGAAAATACAGATACCGTTCATACAAAATACGATTTACTGAATTTCCAGTACATAGAAGTATTACCAGTTTTTCACTTTTACTTAACACAACACTATTGCAGACGGTTTTGGTTAAACGATTTCCATCGTTAATCAAAATAATCGAATCAATAAAAAACACTGGAAACTTTTGTAAAGTAGATAAATGCCGAACAAAATCTATATTCTTGTCTTCATCTGCAGCTGTCTCCTTGTTTGTTCGTATACAGTCGTCTAGAAAAGCTTTCTATGATATTTTTGATATAATGTGAAATATATTGTGCTTGGAGTTATCTGGAAAAATCAGCGTAATCGGTATTCAGCGAAAGGTAAGTAGCTGGTTGAGGTTTCTTCTCTACGAAACACAAGCATATGTAATATTCACCTACTTTCTACGATTCAAAATAGAATAGGATAACATTTAATCGATGTGTAAAGCTTACAGGATGATTTACATCGAGTATATGTATGTGAATAAAGTAATACGTTTTATTTTAAGAGGGAAAAATGTAAATTTATGCATTTGTGGAATAAATAGCTTATAAGATGTGTATACTACATTGATGGGAATGTACTTCAGGAAATAGATGACGCTGGAGATTTAGCGGTGGTGTTAGATAGAGAGTTGAATTTTAGAAGACATAGTGTTAAGAAAGCTTATACGATTTCTTGGTTATTAAAGAACACAATGATAATCAGAGATAATGGATTTGTTATTCCTCAATATAAGGCCTTCATATATCTGCATGTGGATTACTAGGCTCCGATGGGGTCTCCTGGGTTTCTTGGTGGGGAGGATTCAGAGACATATGACCGAGATGGTGAGTGGTCTGTGGAATGCGTTAATGAGAATATATGCTGCGCATTTCACACGTCATAGGCGAAAAATAGTGAACATGCTAGAAACAGTTAAGTTACTTAAGGGTATTATAGAACTGATGTAGGGGAAATATTTCAGCACTTGGCTAGAGGGAAGGGACAGAACAAGAAGTCATCCCTGTATGTTGAGTAAAATTGTTGTTAATTCAGGTGTTAGAACTAGATATCTCCTTTGGAGAGTGGCAAATAATAATGAAATGTCAACTGATTCTGCAAAATTTCGAATAATTTCTTACGCAACAAAAGATCCCTTAGCAACTGACGGTCTCTCTACAATTAAATTGAAAGTTACAAAATAATAAGAAGAAGAAAGAGTATTAAAAGAAGAGTAAATTCGGCATATTCTCTTCTCTTCTGACTTCTTTGTGCACGGTTTCGTGTAAAAATATATTTGGTGTATTAAACCAAAAGAAAGCAAAGGTGTTTTGTGAATGGAGCAACCATATATCACAACTAGGTTAAGCCGAGAGAACAAAGCCAGGAAAAGATATCATAACACATGTGCTCCACAACAGAAAACACTCCTCAACAAATTGAACAGTTCAGTCAGATTCTTTATCCATGGAGTAAATATAAAATGAAACTACTTTAACATTTTTCTAATTTAAATGTTAATTCTTGATTTTCATTTTTGTAATTTCGTACTCTTCGTGTTCTTTCTTATGTCTTATTATGCATTTGTAGTTATCAGTGTTGTTATTTTGTGTGCTTGAAGAAAGATTATTAAATTGATATACGTGCATGAATTTTTCAATGCAAAGGTTGAATATTACTCGGTAGAGGACTTAATCAGAACATAGAAGTTGCATAATTAGATGCGTTGTGATAATTTAATGCAGTTATCTGAAGCTGTCTGCTCAATTAACCAAAATTGCTTTTCCGTTTCCAATTAAAAATGAAATAGTCGTGGCATCATGAATTCAGATAACCTTCAAAATGAATGTATTCGTTGTATTTAGTAAATTGAATATTAACATTAATTGCACCTAAATTATCGAATGTGCTTTTATATTTAAAGCATTTTTTGGTAGTGTCTTACAAAAAAGAATGTTCAATTATTGAAAAGCATCAACGGACAGCATAGTGTGAGGAACAAGCATTTGGAGCCCATCTTAAAAAGATGTAGAACGTCCTTCCGCAGCCTGCGATGAGTGCAGTATCCTAAGAATTTACAGAAGCATAAGATCAATGGGAATTTTGAACTATTCTTCCTGTTGGCATATAATGAGGGCCTGGAGTATTGTGGGGTAGTCGTGTCTTGACCTCACCAGACACTCCAGTTCATCTCAGAGAGGTTCAACCTGTTGAGGTCACGGCTCTCTGGAGGCCACTCAAATGTGTCGACGTTCATGTCCCCAAAACATGTAGTTATAACAGCGTTATGACACGGTGCACTGTCTTGCTGAAAGAGGCCATTGTCAGTTACGTAGAAACGACCCTACGTACGAAGCATTGCATTGTTCAGATTGTTCAGATACATGTAACATTGAAGTGTTCATTGCACCATAAACAGATGTCGGAGACCAAACGATGAAAAACAGTATCATATCATCACAGCGCCATCTTCGAATTCCATACTTGTGGTTACGTACACTGGTTAATCACGTACACCGGGCATCCGTAACACCGACGCTCCATGTACTCGGATAGAGTGTAGTGTGATTCTTTGCTCCATACCCACATTTTAAGCTTCCACGTCTTCAGTGATGAAAACATACATCAGTGAAGACGACGCAGCTTGTTTGAGCGTTTGTTCTGAGTGCTTTTTGGCAGATTCGTGTTCCTATCGATGCCCGGAATTCTGCCTTCAACGTGTCGGATGACAAATTGCGGTTGTTACTTATTATCCATCATAGCACCATAAGTTCATGTTCAGCGAGTATCGTGGATCGGCCACTGCTGGCAGCATTTGCAGTTGACTACACTTCCATCACAGCATGGTATCACCGATTGTTGACCTGGGATCAAGGAGTTTATCAATAATTTTCCGATAAGGTAGGCCTGTAACAGCTGTTACAAACTCTGTGACTTCCCTGCTCTCAGCCATTGCAGTGATTTAGGGGCATCATTTTACCTTCAATTGATACCAGCTAAAAATAGGTGACTTGTTTCATGGCACGAATCCCCTTACCTGTGAATGCATCCGTTGACATCCTCCCAAGCAGCATATATAATTTATAGTTCTTTATATTATAGAATATTTTCTGCTCTTTTTATGGATCTTAGAACTATGGACAGTTTCTTTCGAAGAGAAAAAGTCTAAAGGAGATAATTTAAGTATCATTCAGATAAGTTATTATTTGACATGAAAACTGTCATTATTGTTTCTCTTATTATGAGTATGCAATTTATAATTTACTTAAAATAATAAAAGAAAACCATTGGTTTCGATATTAAATAATGTAACAAAGGGGGGGGGGAGTATTTTACACTGGTGTTTTAAGTATAACTAGTTCATACAAAACAACACTGAAATCGAATGTGTCACTTACCTCTATCACAGCATTTTCTATTGTGATCGCCGGCAGAATCATTGCCAGTAGCGTAACTAAACCAGAAAAAAGACACGTTACTAGCAAAAGAATGTTTGGTTTTTTACTAATGACGTCTACATACACAATAGGTAATGAAATACAGCATCCTACACATTGTGCTCCGTAAAAAACGAATATCATTGGTGAGAAAATCAAATTAAGTCGGTTCACGAGATTGTAGCAAGTTATGTAATGTAAGCGTAGAGTTTGCATCTGTTGGCAAAATTCGTTAATAGAAAAGCCGCGAGTCTGCAAATGGATCAAAGCAGAGACTATTGAGCGAAAACAGAAACGAAAGAAGATCGCAAATATCGTAATCCATATTGGGATGAACATTTGTGTAACAGTGTTGGAACAGAAAAATAAAAACCTGTGTATAAAACGTATCAAGACTTCAGTGGTATTAGAGAAATAATAAATAAGACTGAAATATAAATATAGGGAAAAGTATGTTATAAACAATCCAATAACGATGATTATTGAAATTGTTTTAAAATTCTTCATAGAACGACGATATTCTCTTGTGATCTTCATTTCTTGTTCTATGCGACAACAATCTTTGGCTAACTGTACAAAATCGGAACCATGAAAATAGAAAGTGAGTCTGCAGACAACTGCAATTATCATTACATAAGAGTAAAACTTGAGTTTCTGAAGGGTATTTATCCCAAGGAAATCCGTTTTAACTAAAGGATATCCCAAACTGGGGTATAACGGAACCGCTATAGACAAGAAAATCCAGCATATCATATATCCCACTAAAATACCACATTTCTTAAAATGTAAGTCACGTATATCATTAGATCTGAGACCACGAGCCAAATAAACTCCAAAGACAATATGCGTGCGACAAATTGTACGAAATGTATCGAAGAACGGAGAAGAAGAAATATTCGCTTTTATTTCTCCAAATGCAACGCGAATATCTCTCGTAAAATTGCTCGTTGAAGACATCGTGTGCTGCTACCGGGTGTTCACAACCGTAGAATACGACGCTTGAAGGAATCTCCTGCTGAACAGATCCAGAGAGCGGAGCTATGTACTTTGGCACACCCTTCGTTTCAAGCAATGCATCATGAACTCTCCTACAAGATGACGTTTTTAATAATATGAGATGAAAATATACACAATAAAACGTGTCTCCACCCTTCTCTCTCTTTTGTGTGGATATTTGTCATCATCTGCAAAAAAGTGAGTCGTCGTGTCTGTAAAATGTTTTGCACCGCGTGAAGAGTCTATTAAATTTTCAAAGGTAGTGACAACCTCCTGATCAATAAGTGTTACTCTCGTTACTGCCAGTTGGCGTCTGTGCACTAACTGGCGACCAGAATGAGGCATCATCTTTATAACCGATGTACTTTCGAAATGTATGAGGTCTCTAAATATGTTCGGCAGGACCTTGAAGGGTATCACTCACACTGCACGTAAACATGAAAATGAAAACAGGAATCCCTGCTCTGAACACCAGATATAGCCTATGTCACTTCAAGTCTGCATATGAAACAAAAAGGTTTCCTGAAGGAAAAATGCTGGTATCATCATATCAAATCAAACATCGCAAAAATAAAATTATAGCATGTAGGAAAGAAATGCATAGGCAAGAAATTCCATGGTTCTGGAATTTAATACAGAAAATTCGGAATGATCTTGCAGCAAATTTAAATATTCCAGTCTCATATGGCGATCGCAGCACACGATCAACTCAAATTTTTTGTTTTTTATCGCCGAAAAAAGCAATAGGCCAAATTTTAATCCCAATAATGAGCAGGGGCTAATCATTTTTTTTCACTATTAAGCAGAAATGCTTGATGTGCATCCGTTTTAAAAGATCATCCCATCGTTTTTTTTCTTGATCGATAGTAGTAGGGGTGTCACTTCTGACAAGATCAAGATAAGATAAGGAATCGTGACGTCACTGGTTGATAAGAAGATGACGTCATTGTGGGAGTGGCATCATGAGATTGGAATGCTTGGAATTTCACTGGGGCATATGTGTCATTGACGTGAGTTCTTGTGTTTCGGTTCGCGTATGGAATTATGGGTGATGGTAGAGATAAGGATTCGTGTTGTGATTGCTGGGACACTTCGGACAGGATCAAGATGAAGATAAGATAAGGAATCATGTCGTGGGTGTGTGTTGTTATGAGATGTAGATAAGCGACGTCATTTGTTAGTTGTTAATAAGTGACATCATTTGTTAGTGTAAATAAGTGACATCATTTGTTAGTGTAAATAAGTGACGTTATTGTTTTGAATGGAAAAGAAGATATATTAGAGATATGGAATCGTGTCGTGATTGGTGGTACACTTCTGACAAGATCAAGATAAGATAAGGAATCGTGACGTGAATGTTTGTTGTTATCAGATGAAGATAAGTGACGTCATTTGTTAGTTGTAAATAAGTGACGTTATTGTTTTGAATGGAAAGGGAGATATATTAGTGTATAAGGAATCGTGTCGTGATTGGTGGGGCACTTCTGACCATATCAAGATCAATATAAGATAAGGAATCGTGACGTGAATGTTTGTTGTTATAGAGTTATGGAATGTTTGGAATTTCGCTAGGCCCTTTCTAGTATTTGTAATATTTGTATCCATTCAGAAGTCTGTAGTTCCAAAATGAGTTTTTCTGGAGAAAAGGTAAGTTAATTTTATGTCATTTGAAAATTTAACATTAGTTGAATTTTTAGTGACTACATTAGCTACTTTTGTCTATAAAGTTATAAGGTAGTTTTTGCAATGGAAAATTAAAAAGCATGTTCATGATTTTCAATCTGTTTTGTGTTAAATGAAATCCCATCAGTCATTATATTATATATTTTTTTTTTCTTTGAATGGGAAAAGATATTGAGTGTGATTATTTAGTAATATTGTGTTAGTTAAACCAACTAACAGATAGTGTTGAGATAGCAAAAAACTTTATGATGAGTAACATTTCATGAAAATACTTCAAACTATTTCGTGTTTAGTCAAATGTCCATAAAGCATTTTTTATTTATTTTATTTTTTTTGCCTGTTAGGTTTTTTTTGGAAAACTTCTGAGGGTTGATGTTTAGTAAAATTGTGTTAGTGAAAGGATCACGTAGTATCGCAATTGCAAAATCACATTATGATGAGTAATATTTATCTGAAATCTAGGAAGTAATTTTTAAGTCTATGTTTTTAATATATAAGTTTATAAGGTGTTTTTGCAATGGAATTAAAAACATGTTTGTTTTTTTTAACAGTGATCATCCGTTATTCGTTTTGTTGATGGCAATGGGAATATGTTTAATCATCACCCCATTTTTGCAGAGGTTGATTTGACAGGAGAAAATGAACAAAGCACAGGACGTGTTGTTAATCCTCATGTAACACTCGATGGTGTGACTGGAGGAAGTCGCGACCCTTCCCCCAAATTTATATAATTTACATTCAGTTTCTGGATGTGAAACTAAAGTCTCTACTTCTACTATTGACCCATCAGAGGTTGATTTGACAGGAGAAAATGCTGAAGAAAATGAACAAAGCACAGTATGTGGTGTTAATACTCATGAAACAATCGATTGTTTAGCTGGAGGAAGTCGCGATCACCCCCAATATTTATATAATTTACATTCAGTTTCTGGATGTGAAATTAAAGTCTCTACTCATACTATTGAACCCTCACTCTACAGGGACTTTTATACTGTTTCGGTGACCCGATCACGTAATTCCATCAAGTATAAAACTCGTCAATTGGAGTATCAAATTCGATTTCGTGATCTTGAACTCTTTTCACCAGAATGTTTTTTTGAAATGTTTCGAGATATGCTTAATGAGATCATTCAGCGTTTATCGAGTTCTGGAACTTTTTCTCACATTCGGTTGGGCGTTAGTGCATCCAGTTTAGAAAGCAACATTAACTTACCATTCATGTTGCTTTCTGAACTAACTATCCAAAGGAAAGTTGATGCTTTTTTATGCTATCGCCCAATCGAAATGTGAGTTTCTTTTGGCAAATTATCTTGTTATCGATGGCGTAATGATTAATATCTGTAACAATGGTGGTGGAAGAACCAATGTTAAAAAAAGAATGCTGCTTATCCTGGATGAATTTGTGAAAATAAAAAAGCTATTGTGGAAATTAGCAACAAAGACAATCTTTGCATGCCCCGAGCACTTGTTCTGGGTGTTTCTGCACACACTGATGATGCCCAAACATACAGACAATCGCGGTTAAATGGTAAAAAGCTACAAACAAAGAGGGCTTTAACTCTCTACAAAATTGCAGGGGTTCTTCTCATTTCTTGCGGTATTCCAGAAGCAGATCTCTTTCAAAAGCATTTCACTCCAGAATACCAAATCGTAATATTTTCGGCAGATGCTGATTTTTCTGTGGTGTTTCATGGTCCAAATGCAAGTAAACAGATCTATCTTTTATATCACTCATCTCATTATGATTTAGTGTGAAGTGTGGCAGCTCTCTTTGGGGTATCTTTTATTGCCCCAGTTGCTTTTGGACATACAGCACTTCTATCAAATTGCAAATGCATAGATGCAAAAATGTGTGCATCTGCTGTCGCACAAACACCAGTCATAGTGTGCGAGATCTTTTGTGCAAGTCATGCAATAAATTTTACTATGGCAACGAATGTCTGAATTTGAACATACAAAATTATATTTGTTCAAAATTCCATCGTTGCGGACAGTGTTTGGCTACTTTCTCTACAGATAAAAGCCATGTCTGTCCACCTGAAAATTTCTGCACCCACTGAAAATTAGTTCACCCAAAACAATATGTGCTTTATGCAAAAAAATTTTGTGCTTTGTGCAAAAATCGAAGGTCTCAAATAAACAAGTTTCTATTATTTTTTTTTGACACAGAAACTATAGCTAAAAATCATCGTCATGTACAAGTCTTATGTCTAGCTGATTTCGGCAGTCACGAAAGCGAGTTCTGGGGTGAAAACTGCTTGGGTCAATTCCTAGACGAGCTGTTTTCTGTCAAGAATATCATGAAAAGAGATCGAGATGGTAAGATCTTTTTGACTGCAAACCAATATACGAAAATATTCGTGTAATTGCACACAATGTTCATGGTTTTGACGTGTATTTTATTTTGGAATATCTTTTTTCAAAAAATTTCCAACCCCATGTAGTGTTTGACGGATCGAAGATACTTGCTATCTATTATGACCCTTTAAACATCATATTTCTTGATACTTTTTCCTACATTAGTGTCGCTGTTATGAAACTCCCACCCATGTTCGATCTCCCAGAAGTTTGTAAGGTTTTCTTTCCTCATACGTTTCACACATCCAATTCTCTGGATTATCGTGGAGTCATCCCCGAAAAATCATATTTCCAGCTGGAATTTATGAACAAAGAAACTCGTACAGAGTTCGAGAGTTAGTATGAAAATCGGCTAGACACTGAACACTGTCTGAAAGCGGAACTTGTAGCTTATACGAAAGATGACGTGCGTGTTTTGCGTGACAGTTGCAACACTTTTCGCACTCTCTGCATACAGCTCACCCAGATTGATCCCTTTTTCCATGCCATTACAATTGCAGGAGTATGTTTGAGAGTATTTCTCCAAAACGTCTTGAAACCTAACACATTGGCCATACTTCCTGCTCGGGGTTACATAGGGACAAACGTGCAAAGTCGAAAGGCTTTGGCTTGGCTCAAATGGCAAGAACAACATAACCATACAACATGCACGTTCTGTGTGTGGAGAAGTCCGCATCGGACCTTATTTAGTCGATGAGAAATGTGGAAGCTTATTATATGAATATTGCGGTTGTTTCTTCCATTGTGTCAAAAATGCTACAGACCAAGTACATTCCAATCATACAGAAACACAGACATGATTTCCCTTTTTCAGCAAATGAAAGATCGCGAAAACTATTTCCGTAGCCAAGGATTCGACGTTATCTCAGTTTGGGAATGCCAATTTAATGCAGAAATTTCTGAAAGCACAGCCTTGAAAAACTTTATTGTGTGCTCTTAATATTCCAGATCATATTTTACCTCGTAGTGCTCTGCATGGTGGCAGAACCGACTGCTACAAAATGTATCACAAAATTCAGTCAGCAGGGGAAGGTATTCACTATTTGGACTTCAATAGCCTTTATCCATGGGTAATGAAATACCAGATATTTCCTATGGGGCATCCCGAAGTTATTATCGATAATTTCGACTATTCTCATGGGGTATACTTTCTTATTTGCCATGCAAAAGTGGAAGCACCTACCGATCTCTTTTTACCGGTTTTGCCCATCACAGTTAATGAAAAATTAATCTTCCCCCTGTGTGAAAAGTGTGCTTCCGAAATGGCCCCATTATGCTCTCATACGGACCGATCATTTACAGGTTATTAGAGCACTCCAGAATTAGATTTAGCACGTTCTCGCGGTTATAAAGTTATAGAATTTTACAAGGTGTGGCATTTTTCTCAAAAATTTGAAGGGGAAGAAAATATCTTTGCTCACTACATTGATAACTTTCTGAAGCTGAAACAGAAAGCATCTGGATGGCCTGAAGGTCAAAACCGACAGTGTTATCTGGACGAGTTTTTGCTAAGGGAAGGTGTTATGTTAAATAGTGAACACATTAGTAAAAACCCTGGTAAACGCTCACTTGCTAAGCTTTGTTTGAATTCTCTATGGGGAAGGCTTGGGATGAGAATGTTAAGAACTCAGACCCAGGTGATTTCCTCTTATGAAGACCTCGTAGAACTTTTTTTAGATAATAGTAAAGTTATCCAAGATGCCAGGTTAGTTTCAGAAGAGCAGATGATGTTGCCTACTCTCCTATTGAAAGCACTGAGCCGGAAAATAGGAAAGGGAATGTTGTCATCTCCTCATTTGTAGCTGCCTACGGTAGGATAAAGTTATATGAGGTCATGGAACTTTGCAAAGACGGCTTTTATACACAGATACTGATTCTGTCATTTTCAGCGAAAAACCGGGCGATTACTCACCGTCCACTGGTCACTACCTTCGGGAGCTAGGCGACGAACTTGACGGTGACTTTATAGTTGAGTTTGTTACCACGGGCCCCAAATCTTATTCCTACAGAACGCGGGGGGGTGGGGGGTAAGATTGTGACCAAATGCAAAGCCATTACTTTAAATTCTCGCGCGGCCACTGTTATTAATCTGGAATCTATGATAGCAGCAGTAAGGGGTGAGCCACAAAATATCCAAATTCCTGTACCATTTTCTGTCCATAGAGAAAACTGGAGCTGTCAACTCAAAACGACCTCCGTAACAAAAAGATTTGGACTTTTCAATTTGGACACATGCACTTTTCCCTATGGGTATTTTAAAGGATAATTCCGTACACTATATATACCCCATAAGCAAAAGATGCCATCTATGGGACAGAAAACTAAACAACATTCTACCTAGTAGGTAAAAATTCATGATTGTTTCCCAACACGATAACGTGCAGTGTCGCCCTTCTCTTGTACAGTTTTCACATCAATGTTATTGTTACTATTATTCCACAATAGCTTTTTTTTTCTTTCTTTCTTAGAATTTAAAAAGAAAAATTCGTCTTGGCATGATTACATGGTGACTGTGATAAAAAAAAAATCTTGACTGGGAGATTTTTTGATATTAAAATCAATTATCTATTTGTTTTTACATGATCTCTGATTATATAAAAATAATCACAGTATAATTATGTTATCATTTTCGATGTGTTCATACATCCATTTACATGCATTATTTCGGGAGCTACTCAGTCAGGAAAACAACATTCGTGTTGTCTCTCATAGAATATTGTAATCAACTAATCAAACTATCACCAGAGCTAATTGTTTACTATTACAGTGAAAAACAGGATAAATTTTAAACATTTACCAACATAGAATTCGTAAATGGTTTGAAGTTACCTGAATTTGATTCTAATGTGAGAAGTTTACTCATAATCTATGATTTGGTTCACCAGACTAAGGACAGCACGGAAATAGCTGATGTTTTCATAAAAGGTTCACATCACCGTAACCTCAGTGTCATTCTACTGACACAAAATTTATTCTGTAAAGGTACATATTTTCGTACAATTTCTCTGAACAGCCATTATGTTATTATTCCCAAGTATTTCCAGGACAAACGAACGTTTTAGTTCAGATTTATAAAGATGCAACACGGGAACCCCACTCATATTTAGTTTTAAACTTTAGACAGGAAACACCTGATATTTTACGCTTAAGGTCACGGATTTTGCCAGGAGAGGAACCCAATACAGTGTTTATCCCTGAATGGCTGATAAACTCAAACGCTATGAATATCTCATCAAGTACTTATCTCATTCCTCTTCCAAACAAGCAAATGATGCTTTAAAACACTGCACTTCCAGCCAAATCATCACACTCTGTGAAATCTGCAAAAATGTTTTATGTGGAAATATTCCACTAAAAAAAAAAAAACAAGAAGTCCCGCCTACGAAGGAAAAAAAAATTATAAGAGCACTAAGTAACAAATCGCTTCCCTCCATTACCAGAAGAAAACTGGTTTTACAGCACGGGGGAGCACTGTTCCATTATTAGGCAGTATCATTGTTCCTTTATTGAGTTCACTTATTAGAAAATGAATAAGTGAACTCAATAAAGGAACAGGAACAATGTTTAAAAAATTTACGCTACTCCAATCACCAGAGGAGAGCGGACTGTACACATTAGATGATGAAATGAATGCCATTTTAAAAATAAGAAATAAACATGCAGATGAAAAAGTAAAAGCATATTTAAATGTTCTGCAAAAGTATTTAGATTTGAAAAACCAATTGGCTCACACAGAAGGAGACCGACAGGAACATAGACTGCCACATCCAGAACCTTCACTGAACAAACCGAATACCCTGAACCATTCTCATCAACCATCAACATTAGCCAGTCCCTGTGAGGAAAATGCTTCCACTCTATTCCCTCCCCGCAAGAGAGCTCGAAGAAGGAGTACCAAATTCATCTCTTTATCTCCCCGAAAGCTGCGTGGGAATAAGAAACTGGTGTGGAAAAAATGGTAAGTGAAAAAAAACAATTTTTTTATTATTATTTTTTATTTTCAGTAAATGATCTCTAATAGCATAAGTTACTACAATATTATTTCACCACAAATCCTTAGAATAACATTTGCTAATAATATTTTGCATGGAAAGACCACGACATCTCAATATTAAAAAATATACACAGTGCAAACCACACCCGGCAGATTCCTTAGCTTGTATAGCTACAGAATTATAATGCCATTTATTAGTGTTGATATTCAGAAAGTTAACAATATCGTTTTCGGGCGGACGACCGAAGCTATCGAAAAAATCGCCGTGTTTGTCTTTAATATAGATAGCTTGCCAATGTTGTCCTGGTAATCAGGTTGAATCTGTGTTCACGACGAACATCGACTGTTGTTTTGTGATCGAATGTTGTGGCAAATCATCACGAGCACAAACTCCTAAACCCACTTTTCTTGTGGTGGGTTCTAACTCTAGTATGCTTACTAGATCCTTTGTTACAGATAACGTACACTCAAATTCTGCATAAAGAACCACTGTGATGTTTTCAGGAAGAGGTTGAGCAAATTTAACTTCGAGTCGCGCACTTCCTCTTCTTAACAAGCTGACATGGGGGAAAACGGCATTTTGATCTGGCGATAAGTCAAATCCATAGTGAACGTTTCTCTTTACGTATTCTTCATAGGAAATGTCATTACCACAGTCTCTTTTCCATTTGCCTTGCGATGTGAACAGTGACATGTAACATCTGCTGTAATGCCTTTCTTTGAAGTTCCGAGTCAAAGGTTGTGAGGGTGAATACCGTCAGCTGTCACTACAAGAAAATTCAGATTGAAATGATGAAAGTTAAATGGATTTCTGTTGAAAGTGCCATTAAATTCATCACTAGCAACCAGTCCAATAATCAGTCTAGATGGTATTTCACCTAGATACAGATTGTCTCGTGTGGCATCTGACATACCCTTGAGAATCGAAAAATAAGACACTTGCACACGATTGATGGGATATACCATGTTTGACTTGTCCAACACAGACAGGTGAGCCAGTTGAATCTTTGGATTTATTTAGACTTTGCGGACAAAATGTGTAGCTCTTCAATTTGCACCATTTCCTTAGAATCAGCATTTGCAGTCAGTAAACAAAATTCGGGAGAACTGCGAACCATACGAACACAAACAGTAACGTTGTTGATCAAGTACCGGTCTTGATGCATGATGTCAGCGTGTATTCGCCCAAGCATCTCGAGACATTTCGATTGGTTAATTCGAACTTGTCGTCTACCCATCCCACATTCACTTTTGGTAAACATATCACTAACATTAGCCACATCATCTTTAACAAATAGTTCATTTGTCAACTGACTGTTTTTAGCATTTCTGTCATAATTTATTAGGTTTTCAATATAAGCCCTATAAGGATACGTGTCTGATGCCACATTCACTAGTTTATCTTGGACAAAAAAGTCAATTTGACTGAACAGGGAATAGAAAAAATTATTCACAACACCAACTGAAGAATCTTACGTTAGGTTTATTATCATTGTCAGTGATGCGCACACGAACGCGTAGCCATGATTTTCCCAAATCCAAGTATTCTTCAGATGTACCTGTTATGCAAAATTCCACACGACCTCCACTGTCAGTATTGGATATTGGTTGGTAAGTGACATAAGAACTTCTTTCCACACACATGTTGACACGAGGGTGGGAAAAAAGATCTAACTCTGACATTATATCCTCAGCAAAAGATGTCATCTCGCTTGCGCTTTTTAGTAATAGTTTTTTTTCTTCTTGCTTCCTTGACCTCTCTGAAGTAATCGGCTCTAAGCCTTTTCAGCAATGGCTTTCCCAGCTTATGATGCTCTGTTTATAAAGGCTGGACGTACAGCTACCCCTTCCAATACATCTCCTATCATATACTGACCGGCTTTTAAGGCTTGAAGAGCGACAAATTGAACTGCAGGTTTTAAAAGTGGACTTAGAAAGGAGAAGGCACTTCTGAAAATGCTACCTAATCCGTACCCACGCTGTATTGGGTGCCCCGTAAACATTTGAGCCCCACTTGCCTGCATTGTGTAATATCTGAGATAATTAGTCATCCTTCACTTTTCGGAACTGTAATTTAACTATTGTCTTGCCACCACGAAAGTGGAACAACTCGCCGCTGTCAGAACGAATTTCAATGCTAATTGACTGAAATGTTTGTTTTCGTAGCGGATAATAATCAGATTGAGCAAAAACGAAGGAACACTTGGTGTTGCACTGAACAACTCGTAACAATGGTGCACATGTATCACCAACTATCTGTTCTTGGATTAAATCAGAATAAACAAAATATGCGGCTACACCCCTCTTTATATCAATTGGATATTTCCCTGTGATTGTACCTTTCAGTTTAACACCAATCTGATTAAGACCCAGTAGAAGGCCCAAACCCTAGGTCTCCTTGGGAAACAACAGGTTGTAATCTTTTGGGACTGTCAGAGAAATAGTGTTGTTTGGGTTCATTTTTCCAGTAATCATAGAACTCGCATCAAACACTGCTTGAAGAAGTTCGGAGGGTGAATTGTAACCGCCATGGGGAATCTTGTACACTATGTAAAATCCTTCTTTAAACTTTTCGAAAACTTTATTTCCTGTGATGTTGTTGTTGTCGATATTGTTGACTCTTCCTACTCCAACTGCACGTATCATATGAAACTCATCGTAACCGGAATCGATGTTATTAAATTCTCCCGGAAGATGAATTTTGGCAAGAAAAACTTCCCATTTATCTTTAAGTCTGATCTCGTGTGGTACTTCCACTTGAAATTTCGTTTGCGTGTTTGTAGGAAATATTTTCATACTGGCGTTACTGGAAGGGTTAAGTAAAACATCTCTACGAACCCAAGAATTATACGATGAGGGATAACCGAGCCACTTAACAAAATACTGAAGCTTTCCTTTCTGTTTGCGGTGTTTAAGTACGTGTTCGATTAGATACACGTCTTCCGGAAGTTCATTGGGTATATTAGCCTTTTGCAGCTGAGGTTCATAGAAAGTTCCCTCCACTATCTCTCCGTCTCGACTGCGAACTCTATATACTACAGGGTTTCTATTAATAACCTGAGCAATAGTGAATAATTCTCGTGTCCAGTTACCCCAATACCCTTTTCTAAATTTGTGGGTATCATCACTTAAAACCACACTATCACCTACTTGAAAATTTGGTTTAGTAGTCTCCTCTTGGGTTCCGTACAAATATTTCCAAACACGATCCTCGTTGTGAAGGTTAACTTGCGAAGGAGCCATACCGATAGCATACTATCGATATGGCGAAGTATGCTATCGGTTTTAATCAATTAAAACCGACTGTTTCAGGTGAATACCTGAAATCAGGTGACTACCAAAATCCTTGCTCATTAGATATCTTATTTCGGAAAAACAGGAAGATCTGCTTTATTCTTCTGGAACAGGGATTCTCAACCTATGGTACGCGTATCACTGGTTCTATGTGAGCCACTGCCGGGTGGTACGAAAACAGAGTTTAAAATAAAAGGATAAATTAACATATGTTTTTACTCGCAACATGAGTTGAGAATTAAAAATGTGTGCACAAATACTTAACAGTTCTATTTAAAATATTTCATGGAACTAAATGAAAACAATTAGATTTTATATTATCATTAAAAACTTTTATACAATAATATACAAAAAAATACGGAAGTTCAATTTGCATTTAATAAGTATTAATCAAGTGACAATGAAAGAAAGTAACTCGAATATATTTGATCGGACAACAATGGGAAACAGTTTGTCAGTTGTCGTTTGTTTAGCCAGAGGCCCCATTTACAAGTAAGAAAGTAGTGGTGTTAGATTATTTTATTTGAATGCAAGATTTTTTATTTGTGAAATTTTCATTTTTATATGTAGTTTGTGCCAGAGGATAGAAACCGGAATGAATAAGTGGTTAAAGCGGGTCCTCAAAAAGATCGAAAGATGAGTCTAAGCGGGGGAAACAATTCTTCTCTGCCAGAAGCCACTACTTCGAATCTTAAGCAACCCACGTCATCGTACAAGAATGCAACAAAAATCCCTGTACAGCACAGCGTAAATATAATCTTCGTTATTTATCATATGGTTTCACATATATTGGAGAAGAAACCGCACTTCTTTCCCAGTGTGTGATTTGTTATGAAACGCTATCAAAATATTCAATAAAGCCTTCCCTTCTTAAACGTCATTTCGAAACCAAGCATGGCGATTTAAAACACAAACCTTTGGAATATTTCCAGAGAAAACTGTCCGATTTGTCAGCAAGGAAAAACCAAATCTCCTCATTTTCAGGATTTAAGTCATCTTAAAGCTCGAGTCATCTTATGAAGTCAGTTTAAGAATAGCTAAGGCAGGAAAACCGCACGCGATCGGAGAGTCATTAATATTACCAGCAGCTACAGATATGGTTAGAATAATGTTTGAGGAAAGGACAGCAAAACAACTTGAAATGATTCCATTATCCAATGACACCGTATCACGAAGAATTTCAGATTTGTCTTCCAATGTTAAGGAGCCGTTAATAGAAAAAGTTCATACTAGTAAATATTTTTCCATACAATTGGATGAAACTACTGACATTACCAGCATGGCCCATCTTCTTACGTATATAAGATTTATAGATGGAAAAACAGTGAAGGCATAGTTCTTGTTTTGTGAACCACTGCCTGCTCGAACAACCTGAAATGAAATATTTTCAAAATTAGTGAAATTTATGAAAATGAATAATAATGAATGGAATAAATGTGTTGGTATTTGTTCTGATGGAGCATGTGCAATGGTTGGGAAACACAGTGGCGTTGTTGCAAAAATTAAAGTAGTTCCAAGAGCAAAATTTGTACATTGTAGCATTCATCGCGAGGCTTTAGCCGCAAGAAATATCCTTGTTGCTCTGCAGACAGTTTTGAATGAAAGTGTGAAAATTGTTAACTTCATTAAGTCCAGAGCTATGAATTCACGACTATATTTTCTTTTGTGCAATGAAATGGATGCTGAACATGATTCTCTTTTTACTTACACCGAAGTTAGGCGGCTGTTTGGGGAAATGTATTGAGCCGCCTGTTTGAACCTCTTCAGAAGTGCAGATTTTTCTCTCTGACAAATCCTCAGACTCAGAGTTGAATTATTTCACTAGTGAACTGTGGCTTGTCCGGTTGGTTTACCTGGCAGATTTATTTTGCCACCTGAAATAGCTGAAGATGAGCTTGCAGCGTGCGCGTAATTGCTTATTTTTGGTACAGGATAAAACTGTGGATCTTAGGCAAAAACTTGGCTTCATCATTAAAAAAATCGATAATTGAAACACGTGTTCCTTTCTATGGTTGGATGCTTTCTTAACTGAGAATGAAATTCTTCTTCATAGTGAACTGGCAGTGAATATAAAGAAGCATCTTGGGAGTCTAATCACAGATTTCAAGGAATACTTTCCTGAAAACCTGGCTTCAGAATTTTGGATTAGAGTGTAGTTTTCCATTGATGACTTCTTACAAGAAACGTTAAATCCTTCCGAGAAAGATGAACTGATCGAGCTCTCCTGCGAGTGAAGTCTCAGACAAACGGTCAAGAGGATGGATTTAACAGACTTCTGGTTGGCAAAAAGAAATGAATATCCAATGATCTCAGAAAAAGCTGTAAAATTTCTGTTGGCATTTGCAACTACTTACCTTTGTGAATGTGGCTTTTCTTCTCTCATTTATATCAAAAACAAGTACAGTAATAAGTTGAATGTTGAACCCGATTTAAGACTCAAATTAAGTCAATTGAAACCAGACATTAAGAAGCTGTGTTTAGCTGAACAAGCACAACCTTCGCACTGAAACAAGAATGTGAGTTCTGTAACTAAAAATATGTTACATTCAGAGCTTGTACTGATTGTAAGTTTATTTGAGACCTGGAGTACCATTACCAGGAATATGTGTTTGTCAAAATTTGTTTATGTATTTACTCCTTACTATTTTAATTTTCAAAAATTGCCCATTTTACAGAAAAATCCATTGAATAGATTTAAAGAGTATCTGTTTCTCCAATAAATATCTGAATAAAATGATAATTAACTAAATAAATCACAAGTATTGTAGAGAAATGCTTATTTTGCCGCTGGGACCAACAAATCACGCTTTTACAGAATACATTTGCTTACTGGTACATCTAATATCCTGAATTAAATATAGTGGTACGCCACTGGAAAAGGTTGAGAAGTTTTGGAACATTCCTGCTCTAGAAGAACACGAGTATTATATTCAATAAACGGCTTGAGCCTGAACAGTCTGGACTTGCAGAGCTCAACACTAGACATAGAAGTCATTGGAACAAAACAAGAGTCCTTCACAAAAGCCAGTTCCTCATGAAACGGCTTTATATATATATGTTAAAGATACCAAACTATTTTAAACCTGGTTTCACTCCATTTCCCAAGTAAGCAAACAGACAAATAAGTTAAGTTTGCGCCTGCAAGTGTTGCAAGTCTAGCTGACCCTGCACGTAGTGCAAGACCAAGGCAACTCATGGTAAAAGTAGAATAAGCTCTGATCACTAATCTTAATGTTTACCTTAGTGGAAAGCATATCTCCTGGAGGAGATGTATGATGCTTTGTATTAAAGGCAAGGGGCCACTACCCAGACCGGTTTCGACCTTTATTGAGGTTCATCAGTGGGAGCCAGGCTAGAAATATGTGTGTGTGTGTGTGTGTGTGTGTGTGTGTGTGTGTGTGTGTGTGTGTGTGTGTGTGTGTGTGTGTGTGTGTGTGTGTGTGTGTGTGTGTGTGTGTGTGTGTGTGTGTGTGTGTGTGTGTGTGTGTGTGTGTGTGTGTGTGTGTGTGTGTGTGTGTGTTACGATTAAAGTGATAAATCCGGTTATTATTAATAACTTTAACCGGTTAAAGTGAATTATTCCTAGAGAAGTCTGATAAATGTAATAAAAACATGTTTATAGGTTTTCATTCTCAATAGAAATTAGAACAGCTTAGGTTAGGTTAGGTTAGGTTAGTTTATAAAGAAAAAAGTAAGGAAAGTACTTCTTTTGCACTCAATGAAATCAGAAATCATTATAAACTAACCTAACCTAAAACTAACCTGGATGTTGCTTGTCGAACCAGATGTAGTCGTAGATTGTCGTTGGCAGATTAATGGGGATGAAAGATAAACGTTGTTGTGGGCAGAGCTTAATGATTGCGGTCAGATTAATGGGGATAACAAATAAATGTTGTTGTAGGCAGATGAATTGGGATAATAGATAAATCAGAGAGGAACTGTTCCGTGTTTTTCTCCATTGATGAGGAAAGAGGTGATTAATTCTAAATATTCACTTTAACGGGTAATTATTAATAATAACCGGATTTATCAATTTAACCATAACATATATATGAAATTAAGAAATTTAATGACCTTTTCAGTTATCTTACATTCGCTACGTAGGTAACACATTTTGGAATTGTCAGTTATATTTCGATTAGCTTTTATTAATAAAATAATATTAAACGTTATGTTATTTTTATTTTATTTATTTTTTTTTTGAAAATACCAAGGTTAGCGATCAGAACTTTCCCCACCTTTGCAACGAGTTGGCTGAGATTGTACTACGTACTAGGACAACTTGCATTAGCTCACGCTAATAATCCCCGATATTTTTATAGTTTACTATATTCGGCATGAAATTCTCTGATTCCAATCTTTGAGTTTCTTATTCGGTTTTAAAACAATGTGGGATCTAATATTCCCTTAATTTAAATAATGTTTATATCGCCGAAATGAAGCCTGTTGGCTCTTTATATTTAAGTAATTTAATTAAACGTTAGTTTATTCCGGTACTAAATTTTAAATATGACTTATATATATATATATATATATATATATATATATATATATATATATATATATATATATATATATATATATATATATATATATATATATATATATATATATATATATATATATACTGTATATATATATATATATATATATATATGTGTGTGTGTGTGTGTGTGTGTGTGTGTGTGTGTGTGGGCAGAAAATATTTTACCTTGGGTATAATAAATGTTAAAGATACCAAGCTATTTTAAACCTGGTTTTAACCATTTCCCAAGTAAACTTAAACAATTACTTGGGAAATGGAGTAAAACCAGGTTTAAAATAGCTAGGTATCTTTAACATATATATATATATATATATTGTAATTTGTAATGGATGACATCATACATCCCTTGTGTTGAAGTGTCGTATATTAAGTCATTGATTTATTAATATATCTATAGTATAGTCTATATACTGGTTTTGTTATAAGATTTATTACAAGCATACTGTTTCATTGGTATTTCTTGTTATTGCTCTGAAGTAATGATTAGCCAATCTTCATTTAATGGTATGTGTGAATGGTACATGTTGGCTGGAACTTCCGTGACTGGTACTGATGAGATGGAGTCGTACTGAATCTGTGAGCGAACATTATCTCCTCACTAGCAGATCCAAGCACTGTGGATGGAAAACGTCAGCTGTATTCATATAACTTGCTTTTTTTATTTATTTAAAGTGATTCCGATTTGTCAGGTTTCCGTTTCATGAAGGAAGTTTACAATATTTTGTTCTATCAGCAGCGTAATCAAGCATTGTGAAAGTGATTTTGTTCCGTAGATATTAAATTGCCGAAAATGGAATTATATCATCCGTTACTATGTGGATTCATTTAGATAGGTATATATCATCTCGTACATTGTATTCTGCAATACAGCTTCTTCTATGCATTATCATATCTTCTATACACTATCTACCAATAATTGTCCAGATACTACCCCTGTTATGTAACGTTATGGAACATTCCAGGTTTGTTAATGACAAAAACACCGTTGTGCAAATAGTAGGAAGCAGTATTTAATCGTAGCAGTTGAATACAGGTGGTATGGCAACAGGACATGAACTCAGCGACTTCGAGAGAGGTGTCATCGTTGGCTGTCACATTGGTGACATGTCCGAACGTGCCAATGCCGCTAAACTGTAGCATCCGAAATCAACGACTGGCGATGGGATCAGCAAATGGAGACGTCATGGCATCACTAATGCAGTAACACACAGGGTGGCCACCGAAAATAACTCACAGGGAGAGGAAGGTATGAAAACGGATGATGACACTATGATGAGCACTAATTCTGTACGAAAAGAACTCCATTTACAAGTTGACCAATGTAAAATGGTACTCTTGAGCGATTAATCAAAGGTTCACCTGTTTCCAATCTCATGGCAGGGAGTGGAGGCAGCTTGGTGAACACTTGTTACCATAGTGTGTTGTACCCATAGTAAAGTTTGGTGGAGTAGGAGTAATGGTGTGAGAGGTGCATTCAGCTGGTTTTCAGTGGGACCACTGGTCGTTTTCCATGGGTCCATGAAGGTAGCCCATTACGTTGATATTCTGGATAATCAGGTGATGCCTATACTGTGGAGTTTTATGGAACGGGTCCATTCCATAAAATTCCAGTGTTTAATCAAGACGACAATTCCCCACGTTACAAAGCAGCAGTTTTTATGGAATGGTATGTTAAACGACTGCTCTTGCCTGTGCAGAGTCCTGACCTCAACCCCTCACCCCTCAACCTTTCTTTAGCATTAAAAAGTTTGATGTTCACATGTGCACATCGCTCAAAGATGGCCAACTTTGCAGAATTATTCTTACTAAATAAAAGGGACAATTTTGTTTTTAATTATGAGATTTAAATTTTGCTGGCGAAGATATTCAAGGCAGGTTATTGTTTCCACGTGTCTAAGTGGAATAGCATAATATGGAATACAAATAACATTCGTTTGTTTTGATAGCTTAGAAATGTGTATAACTGCAGTTTGTCCTAAACTGTATTCAACAAGCATTATTATTGTTATTTTACTTATTATTATTACCTTAAAATATAAATATTTACGTATCTGTCCCGTTTTACAATTACAACACGTTTACACAAAATTACATGTGATTGACAGTTATTGATCAGTGGATGTCAATGAATATTTCTCATGCTAATTTTGATCTAGTTCTTAGCGTATTTAAATAGGAAAAGATTGAAGGAATCACTGTTAACGGCATGTTATAAGAGATACGCGAATTGGTTGACTGGGCATGAAAAGATTATTGAATTCGTGTGGAATTTTTGATAATTTTGACAATAATTTTTATCCTTTTTACCTTTCGTGATAGTATTTAAGAAAAAGAAAAAACCGAACTCGCCAATTAAAGCAAATAAAATCAACTAAGTGACTAACATTTAAGAACGTGTGTCTTTCGACTTACCTCTTCCACAGCGGTGTCGACATACATGGCTGGCAAAATTATTGCAATTGCTGAAGCTAAGCTGATAAATACGTCAACTAGTAGCAAATCACGTTCGGTATTTTCACTATTGAACGAACGAAATGTGAACAGTAACGAAATGCAGCAAACAGCTCCTATACATGAATAAAACACTAATATCATAGGAGAAAACACCGCGTCAATTGCATTCCTAAGACGATAGCAGGTTGTATAACAAAAGCGAAGTGCTTGAAATTGTTGACTGAAATTAGTTTTCGATAAACCATCGCACTGCAAGGTCGACAGTGTAAGCGATATCGAATGAAAAGAGAAACGAAAGAAAATTGCAAAAAAATATCATCCAAGTAGATATCACGATTATCGAAATAAAGTCAGAACCGAAAAATGCCACATACAGGGTGTCCCAAAATTCACGCAAGATTTAAATTTAGCGCCGTTTGTGCGGTAAAGTGTTGAGAAAAAAAAAAAAGACAGCGTGACAGCTGACAGTTCAGGGTTATTAAAAATGACCATACACAGCGAAGAGAGTTCGTTGAATGGATTATGGAACAACAAGTGGATGCTTATATTTCGAACAAAATCATCTTCAGCGATGAGGTTCGTTTTCATCTTGATGGCTTCGTTAATCGACAAAATTGTCGCATTTGGGGTTCAGAAAATCCACGAGTGTTTGTTGAGAAACAAATGCATCCACAACGTTTCACTGTTTGTTGCGGATTTTGGGCTGGAGGCATCATCGGTCCACTCTTCTTCGAAAATGCGATTGGTAAGGCAATAACAGTTAATGGTGCTCGCTATCGCGACATGATAATCCATTTTTTGTGCCTAAATTGCAAGATATGGATGTGGACGATATGTGGTTTCAACAAGACGGTGCCACATGCCATACAGCTCGAGAAACAATTCAATTACTGCATGAGTCCGTGTAATTTCCCATTTTGGTGATCATAATTGGCCGCCCAGATCATGTGACTTAACGCCGTTGGACTTTTTCTTTGGGTTTTTTTGAAGTCTAAGGTTTATGTCAACAAGCCCACGACCACCCACGCCTTGAAGGAGGAAATTGAGCGCTGTATCAACGAAACTCAGCCATATTTATGGAAAATTTCGACAAAAGAGTGCGTATGTGCCATCAAAGCCGTGGAGGCCATTTACCCGATATGCTATTCCATGCATAACCCTATACTGTATACTTTATGAATCAATAAGAAATTACAATGTTTAATTAAAAACCTGTGTTTTCTATCAAAATTACTTCTTGCGTGATTTTTGGGACACCCTGTACAAGGGTGAAGAGGAGATTGCATTAAGGATGTCGAAAGTAGTGGCATTAGAGTGAATGATAAAGAAAGCTAATGCCACTACAGAGAAATCCACAGCTAAAATAACAGTAATGCTAACTGAGACAATCTTGAGTACCTTCAAGGAACCAGAATATTGTTCGAACAACACCAACTCCCGTTCTAGCCGACAGCACTCTTTGAGTAATTCCCGGAAGCGAGAAGCGTGAAAATACAAAGTGAGCCTGCAAGTAAATGCAGGTACCGTCACGCAAGACATTTCGATGATCTGAGGGAAGGTATTAACACTCAAGAAATCCCCTTTAATTACATAATCTCTTTCAGTAAAACAGATCAGAACCAGCATGGAAAAGTCCAACCAGAACAGCATGATTAACACTAAGCAGCTGCATTTCTTGAAACGTAAGCTGTTGATGTCTTTAGACTTTAGACCTCCAAGAAAAGAACTTGCAAAGACAACGTGAATGCGGGATATCGCACGAAATGTGTCGAAAAACACAGAACTGAAAACATGCGGAGATATTTTCTCATACCTGTGTTGTTCTACACAAGTTTGGCGTCCTTCGGCATTAACACGATGAAATAAAACGCTCGGGAGGAGCGTTTGTGAAGATGGGAACGAAAACGATCCCTTTGCCAGTTGCGCATCATTATTATTAACTGTCTGCTCTCATGAGCAGACTGTTAATGTAAACTCATGTACGCAGAGTCATGCAACTCTGCGTACATGAGTTGTTTCCAAAGAATAATTGGGAGCTGTTCATTGCACGAAGACACGCAAGTGATCGAAACATTGTTGTTGACTTGCTGAATGCTGAACTCACGTATCTTTATTCGCATGCCTTTATAATTTGTTTTCTGCTATATTGATTACCCAATATACGCTTTGCTAGGGAGATATCTTCATTAGGCCTATAAATGCAAGTTTATAAATAATGCAAAGTGCATTTTATAGAATATTGATGCACTACTCTTCTTCCAGGAACGACATGGGAAGTGTCGCTTCTATTACTGAATGCTCAATTTATAATAATAATCAATTCGATTATTTTTTATAAAATCGAAATTGACTTGGTTTTATTTAAAAAAACACATCGGGGACAAAGTTAAATAGTGATTGTAACTTTATCAATTCATATTATATTTACATCTCTCCAATCTTTTGTTAGAAAAATAAGTTTTTTTTTCCCTACCATGCTATCTTACAACATACAACAATTAAGAGAAAGAACCTTCGACCAATATGGTCAGTAACGAAGTATTGGTTTATTTGGTCGTAAACATTGAAATACACACTAATCAATAATATAAGAAGACACCATCTAGTTTCACCACAGATTACTTGTGCGTCTTCAATGCAAAAAATATAAAGGTAATATTGAAAAATAAAAGATGTAACGTGAGAAGCTGGTAGACACCGGTTGTAATGAACAATTGAAAACGAAGGACCAGTGAAGTGCGACACGAGTCACCAATTTTCTAGCATTGTTTGGAGATTATTGGCTGAAAGTTGAAATCTCGCATAAGAAGAGATTTACAAAAATATTCCCGATATTGAACAATGAACAACATGGGTTTACTAAGGGAAGGTCATATTTTAGCAACTTGCTCACGTTTTATGACAATGTTACCATTAAACTAGACAAGGGGAATGGATACACCATGATACTTTTGGATTTTGGTAAGGCTTTTGGACAGAATACAGCATGGAAGACTGTTGCATAAATCAGAGAATATGGAATTGGATTATAAACTGTTAGCATGGATAAGAGGATGGCTGACTGACAGATATCAAAATGTGGTATGCGAGGGATCTGAGTTTGCAAGGTTTAAGGTAACAAGTGGTGTACCACAAAGATCAGTGCTTGGTCCACTGTTATTCAATCTGTACATTAATGATATTGGGAAGGATTTGACAAGCGACATACAGTTATTTGCTGATGATGCAAAGATAGGCAGGGTAATCATGAATGCTGCTGATATGCAGTCCTTGCAGAATGATTTGAATAAGCTGGAATTGTGGACATGGGAAAATGGGGGTCAGTTCAATGTCAGTAAATGTAAAGTCATTCACTTCGGCATGATTACCTATCCAATGTCGTATTATATTGGTGGGAATAGGCTAGAAGAAACTGATGAGGCTAGGGATCTTGGAGTGTTAATAGATAGGAAGTTGAAGTTCAGGCCCATGTGGCAAAGATTGCAAATACAACTCAAAAGATAATTGCAATGCTCAAACGAACGTTCACATGTAAAGATAAGAATGTAATTTTGCCTCTTTACAAGGCCTTGATAAGACCTCACTTGGACTATTGTGCGCAGGTCTGGTCTCCTCGTTTCCGATGTGATTCTGATATATTAGAGAAAGTACAACGTCAAGTGTTAAAAATTATATCAGGATTGTGGAATACTGATTATGAAGACAGGTTGAGAATCTGTAGATTGCAGACACTAGCAAATAGGAGAAAGAGGGGGTGATATGATTGAGACTTACAAACTGCTAAAAGGGTCATACAGGGTTATACAGGATTTGAAAGGGTCATACAGGATTTCAATTGATGGGATTTTTCAATTTATGGAGGGTGGGGAAAGGACGAGAGGGCATCCTTGGAAGCTAAGAATGAAGGCTGCCAAGAAGAGTGTAAGGGCCAATTTTTCTCTCAGAGGGTAGTGCGTGATTGGAGTGGATTGCTATTGGATGTTGTGAGTGCAAGCAGTGTGAATGAATTCAAGAATAAGTATGATAGCTGGTGTGTAGTACGTGGCCTCCTTCGATGAGTCTCTCACTCCCTGGAGGTATCTCTTAATTTTTTTTGATTATTTCTCAGATAAATTACACACATTATATGAACACAATTATGCATAACAGATGCTTTCTCGTACATAAAGTTTTTGTTAAATAATAATAATAACAATAACTGTTTACAACATATATTATTATAAGTATGCATAATGATGATTATTATAGATTTTTTCTTTGCAATTTTGCACTCTATATATACAATATCAATGGATATAATCACTCTATATTGCATACTTTTGTTACAGTTATTACATACATTTGATTACATATGATACATTACTTACATTTGTTTACATATGATACTTACATTACATACATTTGTTTACATGTAATGCATACATTACATACATTGGTTTACATGTGATACGTACATTACATGCATTTGGTTACATATAATACATCTTGGATGAAAACTAATTTCTCTGCTTTCATCCTCGTAGCTTATATGTAAGCTTATCTGAGGATGACACCAGTTGGTTATTATTTATTGTTTTTTTTTTTTTGCTGTGTTGGGAAGCTACGAAATCTATTATTGAGAAATTTGCACGCACGCACCCACCTACCCACCCACACCCACCAACACACCCACACACCCACACACCCACACACACACAAACACACATAATAATAATATTATTATTATTATTATTATTATTATTATTATTATTATTATTATTATTACGAAGGTTCATTCCTTGATCTTTGTTAAGCCAACCATGTTAAAAGATAACAATTGAGAATTCCTTTATCTAAATGGAGAGAACGTTTTACTTGAACAAGTCTAATTTATACACAAAGTCATGTGAGCAAGGAGTTTTGTAAACCCATGGTTGTTTTCAAAAGGGGTTAATGTCGTAGGGAGGTTACGGAGGCTCCGTATCGGGATAGGGTTGAAAGTCATTCCGATGTTACGAGGTTTGCGATTTTGATTAAAACACTACCTGTACAAAGAACTGTAACTGAGTTTCTGTGGCACACGTTAAAATCTGAAGAAAGGTTTCAGATAAAGTGGATAGGGAACTCATTTCCGTTTTTCACACTGAATGCTAATATCGTAGACAAGTGATGTGTCACTCAGAACGATTCTTCATGCGCTGTATTATTTTACTCCAAACGTTATCTATCAAGTTATAATCTGGCCCCCTCAAAATAAGCTATAGATCCCCATGCACTTTATAAGAAACGTTTTCGTCAGATTTAAAAAAAAAAAAAAATAGGCTGTATAAAAATTTACCTCTGGAACCAAGTTCTCAATTCGATTAAACACAAAAGCAGAGTTATTCATCACTTCAATGTGCACATTTGTATTCATTCAGAGTCTAGATTTAATCACGAGTGCATCCATCGCTAATCATGTATCAGGGTTTTGTGAAAGCAAAAGTTCGCCGAGGGAAATTTAGGCAAGCATCGCATGCATTTAACTCTGCGTGCAGCGTCCTGAGTCGCTCTGTTCGATATTGATGGTGTCCTTTTGACTGAAAAAGACCTGAGTTTGATAACCGTCTAGAACACGATTTCATCATAGCTTTAGTTGCTTCAGAGCAACTAAATCACGTAACTACACCATTCAAACCATGTCCCAGTCTGTGAATTATTGTCTTCAAATGCCAATTTATAGTAAACAGTCCTAGAGGCTTACAGCTATAGATTCAAAGTTCTTTCCCGTTGAATATATTAAAATACGAGTTAAGCTTATCCCTGATAATTTTTCCTCCGATATTTTATAATTAGCAGGGTAAATTATAGAAAGAATTTACAAAGAGCAGCTTATGAAACAATGAAGAATTCTCATCATCGATCCTAATGTAACAAATATTTCAACATGTTTAAAAAACAGACTGCTCCTGCTGCCGCACTAATAAAAGGCTTTGAGGAATCTTTTCTAACATAAAAAATAGAAAATCTTGGTTTCTACTGCATGGTGAATTTCGTTAGTCGCTGGATTTGGTCATTCAAGTAGATTGCAGAGCTTCTTACAGGCCGTGATATGAAGAAATATGCGAAACTCATCACGAGCAAGGATGGTTTATGAATGTCGTTTAGTTGGTAGATGAGTTTAACCCCGCCGTGTGGGGTCGCTTCCTTGCTTATTGTTGGCCTCCAGTAGTTCGAAATAAGTGCTACCTTGGATCTCTAGAGGAAAATTACAGGATTATCTGACATATAGTTTAGCAACCCTTATTAATGTGCTACAGGTTTACACAATTTATTGGGGGGGGGGGGAAGTCGTATAAAAATGTCTAACGTTTCAGATTTCATTTTCTTCAAGTACTACACTGAATGTCGTTTATTTGCTCATCACTGTACACTCTTTTTCAGAAAGAAATTATTCATCAGCTTGTTGTACTGAGAATGTGTATGCATCCCAGAAAGGCAATGTACAGGATGATGTGAACAAATTAAAAACATGTAATGAATAGCAACTCGTAAATAAAAAGGAAATTGGAACTCAAAAGAATTTTATATACTGAAATAGGAACTTTCTGAAGTCCTATTTTAAATTATGCATGTTGCATTGCCAATTATTTCATCGGGAAATATAACAGAAATCGCTAAACCGTTTTAAATAACTCTGTGCACAGCAACACTACGAGAATGTATAAAAACAAAAAGCTTCCACAACGCAACCAGTTCCAAATGATTTCCTTGGGTGCATTGCAGAGTTAACCGTATTAATTCTGATTATTCGTTTAATGCTTCGAAACAAATCATCGTTCATATATTGCGTCATCTAATACCTATATTCAACTAATACCTATCTATATTCAACTATTCATATATATTAATATGAATACTTGAAAATAGATATTAGAGACTATTACATATTACAGCATTGTTTTATTGCGTGTGCTCCTGAATTCAGTGTTGTTTTCTTAGTTTCAAATTCAGTCCAGTGTTTTCTTTAAAATAACCATTTTTATTATCAAATATTGAGCACTTATTCTTCTATGCCTTTATTGTCGCATTCGGAAGCACGACACTTATTCTGTGGCACAACTATGTAGGTTACAACTGTACTGTACATCTGAAAGGAAAACAAAAAGAAAGAAATATTGCTACACACACACACACACACACACACACACACACACACACACACACGCATACAACACTGCTTAAAATTTCCCGTCATTTCATCGTATAACAAATTAGTAGTTCTTATTTTTAATATGTACTCATTTCAAGCTGTTTTGAATCTGTGAAAAGAAATGGCGTCCTGCATTGTGAGACTTCACAATTATAACTCGTAGTTTCTCCCAGTAAGAAAGAACGATTCACTCTAAAACATCATGATCAGATAAAACATAGGCTGAGCAGCATTTTCTCACAAAGATTGGGAAGCCAGCATCTGTATAACATTTCATTATTATTTTACATCTGATGTAATCTCTCTCTCTCTCTCTCTCTCTCTCTCTCTCTCTCTGAAAAACGTTTAATTGATTGACAGTTAGGATTCAATATCAGTAAATGCTTGATAGATGGAAAATTCGTTTTCTGTAAGGTAGTTTGGTAAACAGAAGCTCCATCTACACTCTTTTTTACAAAACTAAAAGTCGGAATCCTTTTAAGAAGCTAAGGAATATTTACGTGCTTTTCGTCTGAACCTCGTTTCATATTACCATAAGGCATTAAATATGCTATTTAATGTTAACCTCTGGTCTCGTAGTTATGTGATATCATTAGCGTATTCTAAACAGCCACTGTGGAATATAACAAAACATTTCCAACACAATAATTTGGGAATAATGCAAACTTTATCATAAAATAGTTTATGAAACTAAAGCATTAACTGACAGTTATCTGAAATGACGCCAGACGAAACTGACACAATGAAACTAGAATATAATATTTTTATGACGTTCTTCTGAGTAGTTTATCTGTTCTTCCGGAATAAAAGCACGAGACCAAATTCCTGGAGGAGGACCCTTCTACACCGCATAAGATTGACGTAACTTCATTTTTAGAGTTCTTATAAAGCTTCTTCATGCCAGACAGGATTCGACCCAGGTGTCTTTCTGACCAAATAGTATTGTCAATACTTTGGAGCTACAATAGACCCCTTGAGACACTTTAAGGGGTTTTCTGTATTACCAAAAATAGCCTTCAGACGTTGTCTGCAGTTTTGCTAAATACTTCCAATGTGAGATCACATTTGAAATAATGCACATCTTTGGTATACCTCGATATAATATAGTTGCTATATGAAACTTTTCTTGATAGCATTTCCTTGAAAATCTGAAATAACTCTAATAAGCACCTGAATAATAGAAGCAAATATATTTTTGTCAATCAATATAGGTTATTGTTTGCTTTGATCTGATCACTTTTTTCATAAGTAACTGAACTAACGGTTCGTTCATCTTTGCGTATTTATTTTCTTCAGAGACTTCACTTACAGGCAAACGCTATACAAAGCATGAATTTAAGAATATGGAAACCATTCAGCAATACTATTTCTGTGGTATATTGTTCAATAATGTAAGCCTAAACATCGAGCTAATGGAATAACCAACAAAAACTTATGAGCATTATGACTGCTAACGGCCTGGATGGCCTAGTGGTTAGCGTATTCGCTTTCCAACCAACAAATTGCGGTTAGACTTAGAAATAGATACGGATGATTGTGTTTAGGTTGGAGATGATTATTACCTTGCCCAGTGTGAGATCACATTTGAAATAATGCGCATCTTTGGTATACCTCGATATAATATAGTCGCTATATGAAACTTTTCTTACTGTATTAGATAGCATTTCCTTGAAAATCTGAAATAGCTCTTATACATTTTGTAACGTATGCACTGTCTGATGGCTCCGTGAAGAAGTCCAGTGTTCGCCATTCGCCACCAGATAGGATAAACCTGATGTCAATTCCCATTCTGGGCACCAGCTTCACTAAGACTGGATTAAACGCTGCGCAGTCTCTTAAAAGCAGCGGACAACAAACTCGAATTTTTTCCCAAATTATCAGGTAAACACATGACGTAAAACAAAATGCACCACTCCTGGTTATAGTTGCCAAAACATTATTTCTAAATAACGCATAACTGTTGACAAACTTATTACTCTTTCTTGACTAATATAGTGGAGCACGAGCAGGTATAAACAAAACATATCCTCCTTGATAAAAATCCTTAATTGTTTCTTTCAGTCATTAGTAGTTATAATTCCTTCCATTATCAAACGCTTTCCAGTAGTTTCTGGAAGAAAGGCAGTGCTCTTCACTCCTCCTTTAAATCAATAATATGCTCCACTAAGGAAGGGGGAGGGGTGGCCTTTGCTGGCACCCCCCTAATTCGACGTAGTTCATCCTACAGGTGCTTTATTGATCACGTTTGCAATTATTGCTTTGAGAGATGGAACGTTATTGCTGCGTGAGAGTAGAAGCAATTATTATAAAATTTCCACAAATGTAGAACACGCACAGTTCTAGTTCAGAACATCGATGAATAGATCGATGATTCTTGGCAGTAAGAGCATTGAGCTTAATCAATGTCATGAGAGATAAACTCTACATCGATAACACTGCAGACTCTAAACTTCAACCTTATGACAATTAACTCATGTAAAGTAGTAATCCGGGCATCAGCAATATGTAAGCACATCCATCAGATTGGAAAAATGTGTACTGTCACTTGTTACTCCGTAGCTGTACGATCCAGGAACTGTGTGTCTTTGGGAATACCAATGGACGATACATTTGCATGAATCAAGGTATTGTTAAAATGGTTTGGTGTTGTGGCTGCTCACATCTTTAAACACGGTACTCTGACTTAAATATGAACTAATTAGCCTTCTCAAGGAGCAATGCCAGTAATTTATACATAATAAGTACAGAACACATGGTTGTGTTCTGTACTTATTGTAACCTTTAGAAATTAATTTATTTAGTACATTAAAATTGTGAACTTTAGAATGCTTAATTATTGCCCGATTATACGTACAACCATTTTACCCAAATTATATTTGCCTTTCATTCTCATGTGAAATCAGTTTCTGTGGTTCACTCGATTTCAGTGATGCTCCAAAGCCTCGTTTGATTATCATTTACAATGTAAAAATCATTATAAGTGCTTGTTTAACTGAAGATGAGTTGGCCTGTCTTATAAAGAGTGGCAGTACAGGCCAAAAGAAATACGCATGCAGGTAATTAACACAACAACATCCATTCAATGATCTCACAGCCATAATTCCTTCAGTCTTAATGCATAAAACAATAACAGCAATCTCTCAGAAATGATGTTATCCCATTTCTTGTATAACCATTATTCAATATAAATTATCGAAATTGCTTCCAAGAGAACCGCAGATTTCCTTCATAGGTCAGAAAAGTTACATAATGCTAGCCGCGAACGTTTTCAAGACAAGTGTAAAAAGTGATTAGTCAATTCTGGAATCTAATAACAATAATTAGTTCAGGAACGTCAATGGCGCAAGCGTACATAAACATTATGAGAGAAAACTGTAATAAATAATTTTCAAACCAATCTTCAATAACTCAGAAATTTAAATTTTTCTTCTCCGCAAATGAAGGTATTTAGTGATTCTAGATGCAGGTAACAGGTCTTGTGCTGTCAATCTTCAAAATCAGTCTACAGGCAACTGCAAGTACTATCGCATAACCTGCTAAGATAATACAAGAAAAGCTGTTAATAAATACGCAGAATCTTCTTCTCCTTATAACACCTTTACTGATAAGAATCGGTGGAACGATGAAAAAGATGAACCGACAAATCATGCTCAACGTTAAGAAATTAGATTTCGTGAAACTCAGAATATTCACATCTTTAGTTTTCAGTCATCGGAAGAAATAAGTCCTGAAGACAAAATGTGAGCTTGCAATGTAACAAAAGGTGTCGAAATATTCGGAGCTGCAAATACATGGATTCATTTCGCCAGCTTTAACACTACATCTCTTCAAACCGTTCATTACAAATGATGGTGGCATATTCCTCATTTACCACGAACGATGGAGATACTCAGCGAACCAGTTGGTAACAATGACGCCTTTTGATGGACAGAACTGAGTTCGATATATGACGAATTTTTAAATCGGCGTGTCAAAGTAAAGCTGCTTGGTAGATAGTAAGCACAAAAATAGGAAGCAGGGTTTCCTCAAATAATTTTGAGTTTCTCATCCAGAAACTACTCAACACATGTATATTATAGACAGAAAATGGTATCCCTCATTATAGAGGCTCAACCTGTCCTAAGGGGCGGTCGAGAATCGGCACACGAATAAAATAAAAAAATGCTGGTCTCATAGTCTCATAGACATTTTGACCTAATCTAAATAATGAACGATTTTAATCACATTATGAGTGTGATTAAAAGGTTGCAGAAAAATAACTGAGCTTATCGGAGGTGTTGTTGTGAAAAAGAATCTCAGCTGCATGCTCCGCTTATGTTGAAGACGCAATAAATTCATCAGCGATCATCTTATCCAGTGTCTTCAATATGGCTAAGTACAGTAAATTGGTCTCCTGTTCAATAAAAGCAGCTTCTTCTGGTCATTTTCCAAGGCAATCGTATGCATCTTCTCTCCTGCGCTTCCATCCCTCCCTGTCTTTCATTGTGGGCGATATTAAGAGATAAGGTATCGTGGCATATTGTGTTTGGAACTTTCTGGGGAACATATGTCTATCTTTGATATCACATAGTGTTTTGGTTGGCCTATGGAATTGTGGGCGATGTTTTTGAGATAAGATATCTTGGAATTTTCCTAAGGTGACACATCCTTCATTGTCATCATGTTTTGTCTTTGGTTGTCTATAGATGGCTGTACTAATTTTCCAATAAATTTTGGGATATTTCTTTCCTGTTAAAGGGTGGTAATTCTTAGAATAGAGTCGTATAAATGTATGTAAATTTATTTTCCAACACTGTAGATTTCTCATTAAGTCTTATCGTAAAGATATCTCTCTTATCCAGTAGCCAAATTGTTGTACGTAGTGAGAAATCGTGTGTTTGGGTTGGAACTCTTTGTTCCCATGGAAAATTATTGCTGTAGTAAATTAATGCTTACATTTATTTTTTAAACCAATATGACTATTAATTTTACCACGGATTCCTTGTGCTCATAACCTGTTTCTGTAACTGGAACTTTTTTTTAATTTATTTTTTCTTTAGCATTAGTAATTTTAAGTAACGGATATGAGACAAACAAGGTTTTGAACTCTCCGCAGCGTTTTCGTTTAGAAACTTCTTTTGCCAGCACAACAAATAAATAGTTATTTCTTATTATTTCAAATGAATATTAGCTCTGTAATATATACTTTGTTAATTTCTGTTACCTTTTTGACTGTAATATTATTAACAAATTGTATTTACTAAATCTAACATACAGAAATTAAATAAAGTGAAAAAGACAGTATTTTTTTTTACTTATTCTTCTGATTTAATATTTGCACTGATGTTCATAGAGTATGATTTGCCACTGGTGCTTAGTGTAATTCATGTGATTTTTCTCCATGTGACATTTCAAAACAAGGTGAACTATGGTTTTTACCTAGTTCGACTATGTAAAACTCATTTTGGTTAGTCCCAATTGACTGTTGTCCTCTCAGCCCAACATTTATTTCACAGTAGGGATATTTATATATATATATTTAACACAATTATTATATTACATATTCTTTCCGATGCAAATAAATAATTATTTATTCTTATTTCAAATGAAAATTAGCTCAGAAAAAAGAAAAAAATAAAGCAAAATTGTAAAAATAAAAAAATAAAGCTTTACCTTCAAATAAATATTTATGATCAAAGCAAACAAGAAATTCGTCAGCTTTTTCAAAGTTTTAAAATTAAGCTTAATTTTAAAATTAAGTAAATAAAGCTTTACCCTCAAATAAATATTTATGATCACAGCAAACAAGAAATTCATCAGCTTTTTCAAAGTTTTAAAATTCATGCACATATTTTTTTCATCATTTGGTATCATTTAAATGAAGAACGGGTCTGAATATTAAGTTCGTTAATGTTTTTTGATTTTTCTCTTCTAATGGCAAGTATTTTTTGATATATGCATGTTGATTCACTTGTTATCTGCTTGCTACGATAACTTTTTATTTTTTTTGTCACTTTTCAGGTGAAATATTCTCCACTAAAATTCTGCCTGTTAATTTAATACCCATTTCCTTTTGCTTCCAAAAGTTGACACAGTTTCACAGAGTGGATTTTCAAACAATAAAAAAAAGTCTCTGGTTAGTTTGTGGCATGAAATTTCACAAGGAAAAAGAAAATGTTATGGTCTTACTTAAATTTGTATAACACATCAACGACACCCAATTTGTTCATTTCAATTTACACATTTAATTTGAATGAAATATAGTTTTTTTCCAGTTCCTGGAATTAATTTCACAGTAGTGATTTTTTTTCGATAATTAAACAGAATGCTTTAAGGTATAAAGTTATGGATTTAAATATTAAATTCTAATCAGAATAACTGAGTAAAAATTCACTGTGGAAAAACACAACCACTGCAGAAAGCCTTAAAAGCAGTTAATTGATGCGTTATTGGAAAGTGTCACTAGAGTTTTAAGAATAAAACTGGTAGGAGTTCTGGATGTACAATGTTATTAAAATGAAAATCGACTGTCTTAAAGTTAAAGACTCCCCATAAGAATTCTATCGTTATGTTACAAGTGAAAGAAAAAAAGAAAAAAGAAAGAAGAGTGAAAAGCAACTGTACTGAATGTGGGTGACATGTTGTAGATGCGAAAGCAATTGTTCATCTAACAAGTTTCCATTTTACTAAATATGATTGAATTTTTGTGTCATTTTTTATAATATACATTTTTAAACTAATTTTTTTTATATATATCAAATGCATTTGTAATCCTCGAGTTCATTGCATGAATTATATTCAACCCATCCATTTTATTCTTAAAATATTCCTTGTTATTTCAATATCTTCCACTGACGCATGTTATTTTACTATCGATTGGAGACTATTACTGGCTTCTGATATCACTGGTTATTTTCGTATTTGTTTGTTGAATATCATTATTATTATTCCATAAATTCTCCTGCGCATTTCTATTTCATTGCATACATTTTTCTTTCATATTATATTTATAATTTACAAAGTCAGAAGATTAATCATTAATTATTTATTTTTAAGATTTACTAAACAATGCATCTTTGGTGGTTATATGTCCAGAAAAGAAGATTAATTTTTATGAATTAATTATCTAACACTGTATTGCCCTGTATCATGTTCACTAATGTTATAATGCTCGCTATAAACTTCATCACTTCCTTATACAAAAGACATTAAAGGGTCCATCCAATGAACAATATATATACATATACATATCGTAGTTAATCAGTTTGGAAGTTTGTTTACTTTTTCACTTCTTTGTCATCTTTGTAAAAGCAATGTTCCTGGCATAATGTGTAGCAACTTGTGTATCTACAGGTTGATTTGATTGATGTGAATGGAGGGTGTACCTCGTTTGGCTCGCCCTTTTCAACAGCTTTTCCTCACCTGCAATATTCTGGTACAATGCTAAAGAAAAAATAGCTTTGTCTGAAATGAATGGTTAGTTTAAAGCTAGCAAAATGCTTCCAGATGTACTTTTTTTATATTTTATACAGAGCTTTTCGACACGTTTTCAATAATTTCCATAATTCTGTGGATCTAACAGTTGTTTCCTATGATGTGTCAAACTCCTTGAATTAAAAAATTCGCACTTTCGTACTATACTATTACTTTTTTTGTTTCAGTCTCTCTTTTATTCCTTGTTATATAGGTATCAGCACTATGATAATGTGTTAAATTGGGAGATTTTGTTTGTTTCCTAGAGAATAATTTTGATATCGGAGAACTGCAAGGTTCTTTGACCATTTTAATTTTATATGAGCATAAGATGCATATTATTATCCTTTCCACAATAATTGTGTGAAGAATAATAATATACATTTAATGTATATTTTGTTTGATATTTTACAACTTGGGTAATTTTATTTTTTGATCCATTGTCTAAATTTTCATGACCAATGATCCTCTTTCATTGTCCTGAACTCTCCACAGTAATAAAGAATATTTTTATTACTGTGGAGAGTTAATGTGGATTTTTATCATCTTAAATCAGTCTCTGCAACTCCAATCGAATCGATATTAAAACTTCGAATTTGGTAAATAACACGTAAGGCATTAAGTATTAGCTATAGTGGTATATTGACTTTTTTTGTACAAATTGTGATGAACAACAAGGGGTATGCTTAAAATAAAGCACGTGAAAAGAAAAAGGAATCAATACCCTTTCGTGTAACTTTTTCTATGAAACCACGCATGCTCATTGCTTATATTATTATAAAACGAGGGCGTTTCTCTTCATCGCTTATTGTCATCAACAGCACTCCACCTCTGCTCTTACTCGATCGTTAGAGAGAAGACTGGGCAACCATCATGTACAAGATAAGGAGCACAAGACGACACAATCTCCCAGTTAGAGAAATGTCTCCGTATGTTTTTTTCGACACATTTCGCACAATTTCTCGTACTCATCTTGTCTTTGGAGCTTGTTTCCTTCGAGGTCTGAGAGATAAAAACGTAAGGAACTTGAGGTCTGAAAAATGGGGTTTCCTGGTATTGTATGCGATGTTGTGGCTTCTCGTGTCCATGGCATTTCCAATTGCTTTCATTAAAGCGGAATCTTTACTTACACGGAATTTTTTGGGTATTAATACCCTACCTCGGGTCATTTTGCACTGTTCCTTCATGGCTTTTGCAGTTACCTTCAGACTCAACTTTTACTTTCAGGGTCCGCGTTTTGTGAAATTTATCAAAGGCTGCTGTCGACTAGAACAATCGATCGAATTTTCTATCGAATATCATCGTTCTATGAACATCATCAAAATCGTTTCGCTAGCTATTATATTTATATATCTTGCAAGTTTATTTGCTTTAATGTTCGCTCGTTTGAGTTATTCAGACCATTCTGTCGATGCAAGGTTTATTCTAGACCTTTTTGCAGTTGCAGCAGTTTTCTTTTCCATTTGTATACCATACATTGCAATTTCTACTTGGATGATATTTTTTTCAGTTTTCTTTCGTTTCTGTTTTCGTTCAATAGCTCATGTTTTATCCACTGTACAAGAGCATAGAGGATTAAATTTATCGGAATTGAGCCAACGTTTGCAAAAACTACGTCTTTTCTACATGACTTGCTATCGTATGATGAACACACTCGATTCTATTTTATCGTTCACGATACTTCAGTTCTATGCAAGTCAAGGCATTGTGTGCTGTATTTCACTACTGGATGTATTTCGAATAGCCTCCTCTGACAAACTTGAACAATTTCAGGCTATGCAGATAGCAGTTTTTCTGTTTTGTGTTTTAGCTTCACTGGCAGGAATGATTATACCAGCAATCTTAGCAGAAAATATTACGGAAGAGGTAAGTCCAAGTATTTCATTTTCTTGTTATAATATCAATTGGTTGGTTTTATCTGTTTATACTTGATTTCCTAAATCTGAAAATCCTGCAACTATGTACTAAATTTATCCTAATGTAACTGTACTCTTCGATATTATTTCATTTACCCTGCGTAATTTTATGTGCATTCGTCAAAACACAAATAATTGTAACGAGATACTACAGAGTCACATTAATTTATTGATGCTCTCCAAGTATAAAAACTTTATACTGCACATTTATGTTTAGTTTTTATTTGATAAATTTTGCAGTACAATTTATTGCAACAATTATTCTTAATGAAACAGCACACGGTTTTCTTCAATGAATCGTATGTGATAAGTTAAGAAAGCAATCGGAAATATTGTATAACGTCTTCTGGAGATATTAGCAGCAAATATCATAAACGGTTTTTTAAAAGATCGAATATGGTTGAGCAAATCATATTAGATCTTTTTTTTAAATATCTTTTTATTTTAAATATCAACTTATTCAATGATTTGAAGAAATAAAGATGGAGAAATTTTCCGGAACATCGCCAATGCAAATGTCTGTTAAAGAGGATTAAAGCAAGATGCTATGTGCATGTAACAGTGATTGATGTAAGTGCTTGTGGGGGGGGGGGGGAGAATAAGTCATCAATTAACTGAATTGCCCTCTGTGGACTGTATAAAGCATTTTAGAACAGATTTTTGATGCAACTTTCATATTTGATAATACTTTTTTAAATTAATCTCATTTGGGATCAATACAATGTGTTAGGAGCTGTGCTACTGACTAAAAAAGAATATAGTTTTTCTTGGAAGCAGTGGAAGCTAAAGATATCATCTGCTTATGCCTAGAGAGGATGAAAGGATACCCCTTTTCAGGGAGATATGTCTGATTTGATCTTGTTGTTTAGAGATCTTGGTATATCAATTATATCAATTGTAAAGGGAGTTGAAAATTTATATTCTTTCGCGCGAATTAAAATAATTAGTGGTCTGATAAAGAGATTACTGGTAAAGAGATTACTGTTTAAGGCACTGATTATGGAAAACCCTGTAGCTTGGGTATATGGGCACTGCAAGGTTTATCAGTTGAAAGGGATACATGACTGTGATCTGATCAGGAAAATTGTGATAGTCTTTGCTCTTCTCATTAAGAGAACAGCATATGAGAACAAGAGAAAGAACTTTGGCCCAAGAACAGAGGCGAGTTACTCGTGCATTGATGCTGAAATCTACAGGAAGGAAGCAGTCGATCATGGCAAGCAGTGAACGACCAGGGAGAAATCGGCGATCGAGCTACAAAGGGTTAATGGTAGACCATACGACAGTAACCCACAGTGAGTTGTCAGACTCCTTGGAGGTGTCACGAATAATAGAAAAAAGTAACTTGGTGAGCAGGCCTTTGTGCAAGATCCAATCAGAAGCCTTTTAAATGTCAACAGTGATCACAAGGGTTAACCCAAATTTTCTGGTGTATAAAAGCGGTATTCTTATAAGGAGAGTTTCTGTGGTATGAGAGTATCGGAATCCTTACGGTGGTCAATGATTAACCACTTGGCTCCTTAGTGATTGATTTAATACTTATACTTTGTTTATTCCTACACCCAACAACTCATTTTAGTTCGATGTTATTGTGGAAGATCGGAATATTTTTAATTATTCAAGCGAAATTGGGAGAAATGGGTTTATGGGCATTGGAAGAACGCCATTGAATAGGATTACCAACTAACAGTGCATGCTGAACGGTCAAAATATACAGAAAAGTGGAGAAAGAAAACATGATAGAGATAGTTTCGGATGTTTTTTTTTACTTTGCTTTCTATTTTTTAAACAATGAAATATGGAAGGATATTGTCTATCCTGAAAACATCTAAAATGATATTATCTCATTCACAAAGTAATGCATCGTGAAAGACCCCCTGTCATTCAGCAACTCCTTTCCATTTCTGAATGGTTTTCAATTTTTACTATTTTTTCAGGTTAAGGAAATACAACAACGGCTTGCAGAAATGAATCTTGAACCCCTATCTGTTGCCGACTGCGAACAAGTGAGTAACGTGTTAGACTAAATATTTGACACTTCTATTTACAATTTCCTTGATTGAACTCATTGTCATTTTTTGTTTTTAGTTGGAATTTTTCCTTAAATAACTTTTACATACAATATCATAAGAAATAAAGCCAGATATTATATTAATCTGTATATAAATCAAGTTAAATATGTAGAAAATTGATAAAAATACCTTTTTATTTTATAAATAATTTATCTAATTAAATCAGAATAATTCATATTACAGAATGAGATAATTTGAGGGCGTATCCAAATAGAAGATCGGGAGTTCATATTCCTTCAAATGCAACGATAATGAACGTTTGATGTAATGTATTTGTTATATTTGTTCATAACAGCTGTTTGTAAACTAAAACTATTCACGAGAGAATTTAGAATCTGCACACTCTATGTACTGTCTTAAAAACCAATCATTGTATTAAATCCACGACAACTTTTGTATTTCCAAAAGGTGTAGCAACAGTTCCTTCAGCCTCGAAGAACTTTGAAATCATTGGATGGTCAATTATGGAACCCCTGGGGTTACCGAAACAAGCATCTTCATAATAGCGTTCCTCACTTATTACATTGTGAATCCCAAATTCTTCCTACCTTACAATGTTTTTCTGATATTTGTAAAGCTGCTCCAGTAACGTTTCTAACATACTCCATGGTGTCGAGGAGAGAATGGGCAGGTTAACTAAACTCCTCTTAAGAAGACTGTCTCCAGTCAATTTGATGTACGTGATTTGTCCTTGCCTCATGCTTCTCTCATTATTTTCATGAGCGGGTTCCGGTGAATTGGCACCATAATTCTTCCGATTTTCACTGAACCTATAATCTCATTATTCTGATTCCATTTAATCTCCTTCAGGAACAGACCTCTTCCCATACTTCATTTCAAGGAATTGAACGTCCAGGAAGTATTCATGGCATTTAAATGTTTTATTGCTCAAATTTCTTGTACGACACGCGGAACATGTATAAGAACTTTTTCAAGTAAACTTAACCTTTCTGTGATTTACAGAAATTTTTCCTCCCACAAAGCCAGTTTTTCCCTCCTTCAAAGAAAAAAAAAATGGTGCAACTGACAAAACGTAATATACAAGTATAAGTTGGCTGGGCAACAGTAATAGGTCAGTTTCCGAAATAATATCCAATGTCGTTTCATTATTATTTTACAACGAATATTTACTTTCTTCTCTATATTTACAGTATGATGGCTGTCGATATACAACATTAATTCGGTTAAACAATACTAATAACCATCATGTTGAATAGATCACCTGCTGTACCTGGCAATCTCCAGTCGTTTGCGGTAAAACTTCTCAGAGTTGTCGAGTATTCCGTCTTATTAATTGATTCTACGTGTACCTATTTGAAACAGTTCTCCGTTCGTTTGAATATATAGTATGTTGAGAAAATTATTTTGACACCTTACGTACCATGAAAATTTCGGATCCTATCACATGCTGATATTCAGGGAGTGTGAGTAAGTACTAAAAGATGGGATGTGCAGAATGTTTTGCATTGTACTCGACGTCAAGATGCCACGTTCGGATCAAATGACAAATTTCTCACTTCAGACAGTAGTTGGGTCATCAGTGATCTTTCTGTTCTTGGCATCACTATGCATCTCAATATATATCAAAATCCACAGTTGCTTATCTCATTCGTTGATGGAAATTTGATAGAGCTACGACAGTAGGAAAATGCCACTACAAAATGCAACTTCCAGTAATCAGCTTTAAGAACTTCGCCTAGCTTGTTGGCCAAGTTGTTAGCTCTGGCTCTCCAACTAAAAGGTTGCGGATTCGAAACCTGCCTTGGGCATAGAAGTTTGTGATTGTCTTTAAGCGGAAGATGGATGTTTCAAGCTGCTTGAAGAAGTTCGATTTTAATATTTAAAGCAAGGTTTCCGGATTATGTAATAAATTTTAAAAAATAGAAAAAATGATAAAGAACAATCCTTAGCCCGTCAATAACGATATTAATGTAGTAGCGGTTTACAGTCTTTTGTCGGTGTGATGCAAGTGATTATATACATTTTTAATTATTGATTTCATATGCGAATCTTTTTGTTTCATTTCATTACACGAACTGAAATTTTCCTCCTCTATGATACTAATTCATTAATCCATGTAATCTAATCCTTATGTTGCATTCATTCCCAGAATATAAATTCGCAGTCAACACAGCAAAAGTGATTTGATTTCACGCATTCTGCAACATTTAATTAGAACATTTCACAATATGGCTGACATTGATTATAGATATCATCGAAATATTTTGCAGGTTTTAGCATTCCAGATAGCTTGTGCGAACTGTCAGCCTGCCTTCACAGGATCAGGATATTTTAAAGTGAATCGTTCCTTCATATTGGGCGTAAGTATGAATATATAGCTTAGCATGTGACAATTGTCTGATTTTGTATATACGTTTATCGATATAACTCTTAAGGTACATTGTTGCTTACACAGAAATGTGCTTCGAAACTTTAAATCCCATTAGAAATATTATTTAAGTTTTAAAGTAAAAGATTTTTATTTATTTTTATTTATTTGTATAAAATAATAACGGATCTTTATTTGTTTTCTAAAAAATTATCATTGATCAGTTCATATATTTTCTATTAAAACTATTTATTAAACTTACAAATAATGTTCTTAAGTTAGTCGATCTCTGGCACGGGCAAGCGGGTTTTTTTCTCCCGGAAACTCGGGTTTTTGTCCCATAAACTCAAGAAAATCGACCATAGAACCCACATTATTTCAGACATTAAATAAGAGTGTTAGGGTTAGGGACAACGTGATGCCGCCATCACGTTAGGGACAACGTGATGGCGGCACTTGTTGAGCCGTCTCTCTTCACTGCTTACCACTTAATTAGCGATAGCCTTCGGCCAGCTATCTCTGATTGGATACCAGTGGAGATTGAACTGCCCACTCAGTCTCCAAAAGTTAGATAGGGCTAAACAGCTTTGCCTACTCCTTATATACGGGATTAAAAAGGCGTTACCTATTTTTTTTTGATAATATTCTTAAACATAAAAGAAATTTCAATATAATACATATTTAATTCCTTTCCAACTCCTCTTTTTTTCAAATTTGAGTCAGAATTCGATTAGCTTGTAGGTTATGTTGAAGAATTGTGAATCGAGAATTGATTGATTGAATTGAGTTGAATTGATTGTGAATGCAGTGGGATGGATAAAATTTTTTGGATAACAGCCAGTGCTTTTATCCAAAAAATTTTTGAGTTTTGAAAAAGTACCGACAGGGCTACAAATGCATAGTAAGCGGGGTTTTTTTTCAGCTCCTGACACATCGCATTGATAGACATGGAAAGACAAATAGATGAGACCATATTTGACGAAGAATATCGTGAATTCATCAGACTAGGCGAGCTGCTTAATAACAATTGACCGGAAAAGGTGAAACTTTATGATACGCTTAACCCCAGCAAGCGTCACAGGCGATGACGCCGCTATAATGGAGGAACAGTTCGAATCGATGATCTCCACTACCTCAGATCTTTTATCAGTACCAGCACACAAGAAGAGCAGAACAACCGTAGCACCACTCAAAGACAAACAAATGGCAAAAAGACTCTCAAGTTTCGGAATCCACTGCTTCTCCCAAAGAAAAGGTGCCTCCGATCATACTAAGCGAAAAATACAGATGGTCAGCTCTAAGTTCTGCAATGTCCAGTTTACACATTGGTTATACAGAGGCCAAAAATGTCGAAGAGGGTATTAAGATACAACTCGCCCCGGTGAGAGATTATAGGAAATTAACAAAGGAAATGGATGTCAGAATTGAAAAAGTTATTTAAGAAAAAATTCAAACTAAAAACAAAAAACGACTTAATGTGTGCAATCAAAGAAATTGTAAATATGTGTCAAATATTAAGTCTAACACGTTACTCACCTGTTCACAGTCGGCAACAGATAGGGGCTCAAGATTCATTTCTGAAAGCCGCTATTGTATATTCCTTAACCTCAAAAAAAAATAGTAAAAATTGAAAACTCTTCAGAAATGAAAAAGAGTTGCTGAATAACAGGGGACTTTCACGATGCACTACTTTGTAAATGAGAAAATTATTTTAGATATTTTCAGGATAGACAATATCCTTACATATTTCATTGCTTAAAAATAGAATTTCATTGCTTAAAAAAACCGAAACTATTTCTATCATGCTTTCTTTATCCACTTTTCTGTATATTTTGTCCGTTCAGTATGCACTGTTAGTTGGTTATCCTTTTCAATGGACGTATTCCGTACAATAGCTTTTCACTCAGTTCAGAAAAAAGATTAAGAGTTGTCCTAGGTGGCGTCTGTGAAGACATTGATTCAGAAGAGATAGCTGCTGAACTTAACTTACAGATCTGCCTCCTATTAAGGTAAGCAAAATCTACAAATCTGCAAAGACTCCCATGCAACATTTACAAAAATATTTACAAATTAAAAGCAATCTACCGACTCATCATCACACCAGAACCACTCCGGAAAAGGCATCTTCTGCACAATGCCACACGTACCAGAAGTTTGGTAACGTCCAGAATGTATGTAAAGCTTGGCTGGAAGACTGAAAATCTACTCAGCTTGCAGCCCAACCTTAAAAACTCTACTTCACTCTGATCTAAATGCCATCTTAGGCGTTAGAGAGTTCAGCATTATTGCCGGAGACTTAAACTCCTAACACCTTGCATGGAATTGAAGAACCACCAACAAGAATGGCTGCTTTCCAACTGCATAGGATCAAACTATGCTGTTGTGGCAGGTCCCACCGAGCCAACTCATCTCAATACGTTTGGCACTGTTGACATCCTGGATATAGCTATCCTGCAAGATATTAAACTTCAGTATAGCCAAAAATCATTGAACGAGTTGTCATCTGATCAGAACCCAATTCTGCTACATCGGGGAAAACAAGAATATCTGTCTCCTCCCTCTTAATCGTTTAGATCGTGGGAAAGTTTGTCAAAAGAACTCCGCAATTACATTGGATCTGTTTCTCATATAAGTTCAAAAGAAGATGTTGAAACCGCAGTCACAAGCCTCACCCAACAAATTAACTCCTATATAATGGCAGCCACCTCCTACAAATCTGACACCAAGCCTGGTCGTCTGCCTGAAGATATTATGAACTTGTTCAGAGAAAAAAACAGAAAAAACAGAGCAAGGAAAAGATTTCACAACACCCACATGCCACAAGACAAAACAGTTATAAACAGACTAAATGGTGCAGTGAGAGATGCATTCAAAGCATACAGAGATCAATCATGGGAAGAAAAGTTACCTTCTATCTCACCTACTGATCACTCTATCTAGTGACTACTGAGAAATATCAGAAACAAAGGCAGAACCCTTTCCCCCTATACTTACTGACCAGGGCAGTGTTCACACAGACGTGGAAAAGGCACAAGCCATACAAAAAATTTAGAAGAGCAGTGCAAATAAACTTCACAGACAATCAGGCACTCATTAAAACTCCCTGATATCGGTGCTGACCAAATTTTATCCACATCACCTGCTCAAATATATGATATCATAAAAAGTTTAAAAAACAAACAAACTCTGGCCCAGATGGCATTACAAATAAGGTGATCAGGTTGCTGCCTCGTAAAGCTGTAGTGCACCTGACCATAATAATAAATGCAATCTTAAGCTTTCACTATTTTCCTCCTCTGGAAACACGCTGATGTAATCCCAATACATTAGCTAGGCAAAGATCCGCACCTGCCTTATAATTATCGTCTTATCAGTCTTATCTCCAACTTGGGTAAGATTGCAGAGAAAGTCTTCCTCTCAAGACTTCAAGTATATATTCAGTAAATGAACTAAACATCCTTCCTAAAGAGCAATTCAGGTGCCGGCAAGACCATAGTGCTACCCAGCAAATCCTCATAGTAGTGGAATATATTACCACCACTACAACTCGCGTCAGCACACTGGAGCTGTTTTTCTTGATCTATCCAAACCATTTGACAAAATATGACACTTCGGGTTGCTACATAAACTTATCTCAGCCGGTATCTCACTTAAAATGGTACATTTAGTTAGATCATATCTACAGAACAGAACCATGCAAGTCAAGATCAATGGCACTACCTCATCCCAGCGCGATATCTTGGCCAGAGTACCGCAGGGATCCGTACTTACTCTATTGTTTTTCTCTACATACATGTCAGACATTCCACACAGCCCATTGTCATCCATCATGGCCTTATATGCGGATAATGCAGCATTATTAACCAGATCTCTCCGGACACACATCATTACCAGAAAGCTTCAAGAAAACCTTCTAAAGTTAGAGAAATGGTTCTCCAAATGGAGACTACAAGTGAATTCCCAAAAGAGTTCAACCATTCTCTTAACGAAAAGATCGATATCTCCTGCAGGGGACGACTTACTATTCAATACTAAAATTTCCTGGCAGACAGAAACAAAATATGGTGTCGTGGTTGCCAAAAAATTAACTTTCAACCAAAACATCAAGACTACATGTGCAAGACATCTAAAGCCATCGCCCAGATCTATCCCTTAATTAACAGAAACATCAGAATCAAGTTGCTTTTATACCAGCTGACGACTCCTCCCATTGTCACTTATGCTTCTCCAGCCTCGAGCCATACCTCTAACACCAACATTCTCCTGCTGCAACGTGTACAAAACACCTGCTTACGAATCATTCTTAAAGTCCCATGTTTCATTAGAAACAATCAACTCTATCGAGATACAAATATACCTCTCTCTCTCTCTCTCTCTCTCTCTCTCTCTCTCTCTCTCTCTAGCAACAAAGTTTTCCCTAAAAACATCCATACACCCCAACGATCTAGTTCGGCAGGCTGTAGCCTACCGGGCAACGGGATATATTCAAATATAAAAGACCAAACGTCATTTAAACTTATATATATATATATTATTTAAATTTTATTATCATTTAATATATTTATTTAAGTTTTAATTTCACTATTAATAAAAACTATAAATTCGAATTTGAACTACTATGAATGTTAGGATTATTCTAAGAAGCGTTTATGAACCGGATACTATTAGAGCACTAGAGAGATTAAGTTATTACTATCTTCACATCTTCAGATGTTATATTTCTGTCTCTAAAACACTTCTTACTTGATCACTCCACTTAGATGTTTTGTTCTCTGTCTTTTTTCTTCATTTAATTATATTAAGTATCAAATATAAAGGAATAAGTAAATAAAATTTTCGTCCTTGAATATTAGAATAGTTTATTTTTCTTTTTAATTCATTTATTTTAGATGTTTGGAGTCATTCTAACCTACATAGTTGTGCTAATCCAGTTTCAAACAAACATTCCACAGGAGGTAACGAAAACGACATTCAATGAAACGGCATAGAAATCCAGACGAAGAATAATAGTCGCAATGCGATAGTCATAAATGTTTGTGAGATAAAAATTTCTTTTTAATGAAGAGGATTTATATTATGTCACAAAACCGTTACTTATGTAAACATTGATTTGGTTTCCGTACAATTTTGTATTAATTTTTAAAAAACAAATGAAAAATAAATGAAATTTATATTTACTGTTAATTTCATGTAATAATTTGTAATCAACTGAGGCCACCAATTTTTATAAAATATGAAAGCAGTAGATTCAGATGATAATAGTGATTTTGAATTTGGGAAAAGAGCGCGGTAAGTTTGACCAGGACAGGATTTCAGCAATGGTGGTCGACGGACTTCGTGTTTTGATTATGTGGTTTGCAATTGGTTTTCAATGTAGTTAAGCGTGGTTTATGCTTGTCTTTAGTCGGTGAGTTCAGTAACCAGTAGTTGCAAGACTCAATAGTACACAAGTGCTTGTGGTTACTAAAATTAAACAAACACAGGTAAGTATCTGTATTTATAAGAGGACAATTCGCTAGGCCTAACCGCCATTGCTCACTTATTGTACTAAATATTTCACAATGTGTGAAGAAGAAGATGATGCTTATATTAACTCGCTCAGCACCAAAGGACGTCTGATTAGCATTCTCAAAAAGATACTGAAGAAAGTTGAAAATGATTGGCCCAGCAGTCTTAATTTCTACTCCTTGCCAACTGAAATCGAAGAGTGCGAAGACATTCCCCAGACTGAGGAGAAACTCGATTTGGTGATTTCCCCTTGTACAGCCTTCGAAGAAACTCGGGCTCGCAAGAAACGTTAAACTTCTGACATTGAATCTCTCATGGATTTAGGTATGGATGAGGACACCTCCAGTCTTGATCTCACTGCCACCCCAAAGAAAGGATACCTCCAATTCTCCTCCGAGAAAAAAGGAAGTGGACACAACTGAGGTCGATCATGTCAAACCTACAGATACAGTATACCTAGGGTTAAAAACACGGATGATGGCGTTAGGATTCAGCCTGCTACTGTGCATGACTTTAGAAAACTAACTAAAGAGCTGGATTCAAATAATATCCAATACCATACATTCTCTCTTGGCTCCTAACGAAATTTGAAGGTGATTCTAAGGGTCTCTCAGAGGATATAACCTCTGACGAAATAGAGGCCGACCTCCGCCTCCAGGATCTACCACCCATCAAGATCAGCAGGCTGACTAGAGCAGACAAAACACCCATGCCTCTAGTTTTAATAGAGATACATCAAGTCTGTAAACACATCTATGATCTCAAATGCGTTTGTGGGTCTCAGAATCTCCCCAGAGACTTTGAGAAAGAAGGCTTCTACTGGGCAATGCCATTGATGCCAAAGATTTCGTCATGCGCAGAGACACTGCAAGGCATATTTTAAATGCTTGAAGTGTGCACAAAGCCACCCTACCAACACATGCACAAAACCAAAAATTACTCCGGCAAAATGCGCCAACTGTGGCTGCCCTCACACTGCCAATTATAGAGGCTGCACCCAAAACCCTGAAAACAAGCAGGCGGAAGCAGGCGGACTCTCTTCCTCCCATGGCAGACCTATCCCAGAGACCACAACTCCACAGTCCCCCATGGACATCCAAAAACACTCAGAAAATCATTCTCTGCAACCACGGATCTCTAAAATATCATCTCAACAGAATCAGATTACATATCCAGATGTAGTTCGTACAAAAAAGTTAACCTAGGAAAAGATTCAACCAGCTGCACTATCCAATTTGACAGCTATCATCATCCCCTCTCTAGCAAATATGCTACTGGACTTTAATAGATCCAATCCCTCACCCTCCTCTGCCAAAAGCTTTCTAAATGATACACAAACTGTCATCTCAGCACTCACTAATGAACAGTAACAATTAAAACAAGACTCTCTAGAGATCATCGCGTGGAATGCGAATGGCATGAGGAGTAAGATCTTAGAACTCCAGGACATCGCCCAAAGACATCAGCCGGATGTCTTTTTACTAAACGAGACACACCTAAGACCTTCAGACAACCCCGACATTAGGGAATACCAACTGTACAGAGCAGACAGACGGCACTGCCATTTTCATTAAAAATTACATCTCTCATCATTCTACAAACATCCCTCCTACCACTAACCTCGAGGTCACCGGCATTTAGATTCTCACGTGTTCGACTGGCAAACTAAAAATCTTCGCAGCATATAATCCTCCACAAAAAAATATTACTGTCCTCAGATTTGAACGCCATGTTGGATACCAGAACGCCGTGTTGGATACCATCGTGGCCGGAGACTTAAACGCCAAGCACCCAGTTTGGAATAGCCGTTCCACCAACAATAATGGACACATACTAGAAAACTATGCTGGATTCAACAACCTGCTTGTGGTAGGTCCCGCCGAGCCCACCCATCACAACACTTATGGTCGGGCTGATATCTGATGTCTTGGACACAGCCATACTACAGCATATCAGACTCCAATATAGTATGATGACGATTAATTATCTATTATCTGATCATAATCCAATACGGTTAAAATTGGGAAACCTTGCAAAACCGTTCCCCCCCTTCACTCGTTCATTCCGTGGGAAAGGCTCTTCAAGGTACTCCCGAAATATATTGGTCCTGTTCGCATCATAAAATCAAAAGAGGAAATTGAAACAGCCGTTAAAGATCTAACTGAACTGATTAATGCAGCTTGTTAGCAGTTACTATCTCCGTAACTACCAGCAAATCCAACCACTTGCCAGAAGATATTATGAATCTGATCAGAGAAAAAAATCAAGGCAAGAAAAAGATACCACAACCCCAGGGCGCCACGAGATAAACGGATCTTAAATAGATTCAACTCCGCAGTGAGAGATGCCCTCACATCCCATAGAAGTCAACTCTGGGAAGAAAAATTGACTTCCATCTCTCCTGATAACCAATCTATATGGAATCTTATCAGAGAGATTAAAAACAGAAATAAACCTCTTCCTCCCTTCCAAACAGATTCAGATCTCATCCACACCAATGCAGATAAAGCTGAAGCAATAGCAAATCATTTAGAAAAACAGTGTAAACCTGCATGCGATCATCTCGATTTTAATCATATATACAAGATCTACCGACACGTCAGATGTTCACTTAAATATTCTCTGTCACATATTCCATTTAAATTGCACCCACATCACCTGCTGAAATATATGATATAATCAAGAAGTTTAAGAACAAAAAGGCCCCTGGACCTGACGGTATCTCCACCAAGGTGATAAAGCTTCTACCTCACAGAGCTATTGTGCATCTGACAAATATGATTAATTCCATCCTTCACTAAAAACATTTCCCTACCTACTGGAAACTGGCAGACATAATGCCAATCCATAAACCTGGAAAAGACCCTCGATTGCTTCAAAGTTACAGACCAATCAGCCTCATCTCAAACCTCAGAAAAATTGCTGAGAGGGTAATTCTTACCAGACTCCAAGAATCAATACACCAACTAAATATCCTTCCTAAGGAGCAGTTTGGCTTCCACCAATTTCATAGCACCACTCAACAAATGTACACATTAGTGGAATATTTCACCATGGGTTTTAACTGGCGTCAATGCACTGGGGCTGTTTTTCTTGACATAGCCAGTGCATTCGATATGGTTTGGCATTATGGTTTGCTATACAAACTGATATCAACTGGTATACCAATGGGAATCATTCATTTAATAAAGGCATACCTCTACGATAGGCACATGCAATTCAGGATGTGTGGGGTAGTTTCGACACAAAAACGTATCTTGGCTGGAGTTCCACAAGGATCCTTACTAGCACCGATCCTATTTTCCATATACCTGTATGATATCCCGCACACCCCATTGTCATCATCAAAGCCCTATACATGGATGATACAGTAATATTGGTCAGATCCTTAAAGCCGCACATAGCCATCAAGAGAGTGCAAGAAAACCTGTTGTAAATCGAACAATATTTCGCGAAATGGTGACACCAAGTGAATCACCAGATGAGCGTAGCCATCCTATTATCTAGAAGTTGAATGTTTTAATGAAGATATCCTCATATTTAACACAAAAATCCCATGGCTAACAGAGATCAAATATCTTGGAGTAGTATTAGCCAGAAAACTGACTTTCAGCTCCCATATCAAGACTCTGTGTGCAAATACATCAAAAACCATAGTCCAGCTCTACTCGCTAATTAATAGGAACAGTAAGCTGAGCACCAGAATCAAACTTCTCATATACAAACTGATAGTCCATCCAATACTCACCTATGCTTCACCGTCCTAGAGTCATACCGCCAATACTAATATTCTAATATATAGAGCTAATATGAATATTAGCTCTGTAGTATACTTTGTTAATTTCTATATTACCAAGTTCCAAACTTTTAAATTTTAGAGTGAGTGTAAAAGTCAACAATGTCTCATCATGACCCATATCCTCCCTTTTGATGTTTTTGTGCAGTCCTTCTGTGATGCTAATGACATCAACATTCTAATTGAGATTATCAGTTCTTCTAGTTTTCGAGTAAATGGATGAAATATTTACAGAGAACTCAAACAATGACAGTAGGTAGCATTAGACATTTTTCTAAAATAATTAATTACAGAGTATCAGTTTTCCTCACTTTTTTTTTTCATTCCCAGCATTAATTTCACAGTAGTGATATATATATATATTTTTTTTCATTTACGTTTTTTGTATTATGATCTATTATGACCTTTGTTAATGATTCTGCTTACAGATGTCTTTGTCACTGATTTTTACATATATGATCTTTGTATAGATGTAATTTTCTAGAACTTAAAAGTTCATTCAATTTTCCTAAAGAAATGTTAACTTTTTTTACAATAAATAAACAGACTTTCTTTAAGGTATAAAGATATGGTTTTACAGTATATACCAACTTCTAAACAGAATAACTGAGTAAAATGTCACCTTGGAAATCATATAAATAACACAAAACCTGTTTTTGATATTACTTTCAGCAACATGGGTTTACTTAAATGAACAAACTTTGTTCATTGGAGTTCATTTAAACATTTAAGTTTAAGTTTTTAAAATATAAAATGCATATTTTATTTTGCTGAAATATTATTTACAGGTATATTAACAGAGAAAAATTCGAAACTTTAACCGACATTACCTAGAAATATTTCACAAGATTTAGCTCTTAACATTTTCCAATGAGATCAATAAAGAAACTGTTCGTTAGTCACAGTTTTGTGATTACATTACATCAAAACAGATGGTAACGAAAAGAGTTTTAAGAATGGACACTATAGGAAGCACAACTCCACACATCAGATAAGGTGTTAGCCTGAATATGACAACGTGCCTCCCTGAACCCTCCATGTATTCTTTTGTCACCAGATATACATAAGCAGTCTTCGTATAATGTTCGTAAATGTCCCAAAATAAAGAATCTTTATCGAAATGAATAAAATCATGAAAGTCTAATTTTACCATTGATGAATTTAGATGGTTAGCGATAATTTTTCTCATGATATGAATACATGGTAATTCAGTTTCCAAAAATAGGAAATGATTATCAGTGTCATACATTTTTGGTGAAAATCTCTCAGCTTCTTCACAACTAATAGAGAAAACTTAACTTCCACCAGCTCCTGTATCATCGACCATTAGTTCACCATCTTGGCATTTGAGAATATAACAGTCTTCAAGGTCCAATTCGTAGTCTACTTTTCTTTGCAAGTAAGCGAGAATATCAGACCACTTCCTGCATAACTTTTCCCAGGTGGTCAGATAAACACATCACAATGTACGTAATCTTCTAAAATAATAATCAGTTTCCATTCTTTTAGAGCATTGTGAAGACTTTTGTCTGATGCTATTTTCCTGAAGTAAGAAAATTTCACACTTTTGTGGCTCACCCATTATTTTACTTTACCGAACGCAAAACACCACAACACAACACAATACAATAACTACACTGGATGAACAATTTCAGTAACTGAAAAGGCACTCAACTCAACTGTTATTCCTTATAGTACAGTTTACTCTGACCATGTCTTCAAAAATGGAACTCTCATACAGATGACTCATGGATATGTTTTCACATGCTGGTGGATATAATGTTGATGTGAGTTTATCTTACTTTGTGACATCATACGGCAAAGCTGATCTATGTGGCGTGAATTGTCTCTATATTATTTATCCCTATTATGCTATGTGTTTTTTCAAACACAAATAAAGTAATTATTTATTATTGTTTCAACTAAACATTAGGTCTGATACTATACTTTTCATGTTAAATCTTCTCCACTAAAAATTCTAACTATTAATTTATCATTCCATTCCTTGTAGTTCCAAACTACTTCTGAAGCTTAATTTTTTTTCTCAAAAAAGATGACACCATTTCTTGAAACATTTGAAAGTTGGCATGAACAAATAAGACACTCGTGGATTTTAAAAAAAAAGTTTCTGATTAGTTTGTGGCAAAAAATTTCAAAGATTTTTCTGCAAACTCACCAATTTCTTTTGGTTTTTCTATCTAAAATATTGGATAAATCGAATATATCAACAAAATTGCCAATATTTAATTCATTTTGTACTTTATCCATTAAAAATCCACATTTACGTTATTTTCTAGCTCTGTGTTTTTTTTTCTGCTTGTAAGATAGAAGGATCATAAAGTTTTGAAAACACTATCGAGAGTTCCTAATATTCCTTGCTGAAACAATGTTTTTGATGTAAGAGTGAGTGACTAGTTCTGTTGCTCATGTCCGAAATGGTTGGGAAGGTACTCTCGAAGAGGCAAAACTAAATAGGCAAGATCGGAACGCCAGTGTTTCCTGATGCACTATGCTTCCACAGTGTCTTTCGGACTTTCCAAAATGCCTATAATCACATTAATTCATTGGATTTTTATGAAAGAAATTTATTTTATCCTGGCTATTCCACAAATGCAAATAAGAGAATTCATTATCTATGACACTATCGTCTAAGAATGCTAACAATGTTCATAATCATCTACACTAATTCCATGACAATTAGAGCACATATCTATATTTTCATAAATGAACTTGATCATTCAATATGGTCCCTTTGTGATGGTCGGGCTCCAAGGGGAAAAACACTATAATGATTTAGTTTGACAGTTATTTGTGAGGACGTGTCTAAATGGAAATAAACAAATCTACCTCTCTCTCTCTCTCTCTCTCTCTCTCTCTCTCTCTCTCTCTCAAACATGGAACATGATGTGACTGACTTTGGAAAATCGGCAAGAAGGTTGCCAAAATCAGGATACTAAACATAATTCAAATAGTCTTTTCGCGGAATGTAAAAGTCCAAGTGTTCCAGTAGTGTAAGAATATTGGATAATACATCAGTTGCCGGTTCAATGGTGCATGCCCACGTCTTATTGTTACTCGTTTTGAATTTTTGTTTTACTGATAGAGACGAAATCGTGTGAAACAGTTGCCCATGGAATTTAACCATGGAATTTTGACAATTAACGATGGTGTTTGTCAGAATATAATCCATTGTTGCCTCCTGCGAAGTTGCCGCCTGCGGTATAATCGGCTGCATCGTAGGTGGCTGCTTTAGGTGCATTTCTTTGTTCTTCCTACAGAGTACGCACTTCCATTCCTCGCGTGTTACATCGGATTTATATTTATGTTGCCCGTTGTTTCTGAAAAGCCGGCACATTTTAAGTGTAGAATCCTACTGCATTTCGTACAAGTTATATGATTTCCGTTGGACGATAAATCCTCCAGGCATTTGATACACTTCATGACTCACCTTTCTTCCCTTAGGCAGTATGGCATGATTATAAAGATGGCGACGTCCTTTGTTCTTCGCTCGTTGTTGACCACGGTCCTCTCTGTTCCCTTTTCAACACTTCAAAATTTGGTTTCTTCTTAGCCGATCTCGTTGAATTTTATATCACTGTCTTCGGCGTGATAAGTAGGGTTACTTTTGAGCACTTTCAACTTAAAACAGGAGTTGGAACCACTTTAAAACTATAAAAAACTGGAGCAGCGATATCACCATGCGCCCGTTCGTATACCTCATTTATTTTATTATTTTATTTTATTATTTTCAAGTTACGTAAAAAGAGTGATACCAATGGGTATCACTTTTCTATATCTCAGCAAGTAACTGATGACCTTAGTGTAAAATGACTTGCAGTAAGTTCCCATCGAACACATTATGAATCTTTACAATTTCTCTCGTTTCAAGTCTAAGTAGGACGAAATATAAACGCGTCAAATGGAAGACACCTCGTTTCGAATTTCTTCATGACGCTAGATATTTTATTTTGAATATTCCAAGTGACGGTGAGTTAGCTGTTATCATAAGGAAAAAACAATTTTAATTCTTATTAATTTACTTACTTATTGACAAAGTGGTTGTTCCTGTTTCCACCTAAAACAAGACAACATGCGAACGTTTGTACAACAAGTTAGCAAAAACAATTTCGTGAACTTATTTATCTGTTACCGCAGATTCATAAAGGTTGGTGCAGTTTCCCGGAATAATCAATCCTTTTCCATGATTACTTCTTTAATTTCTTATGTCCACCCTACTTAAAATATAATGTGTGGTAGATTTTTAATCGTGTTCGTGAGTCCCTTCATATCCTAAAGGGAGTAGACGAGGCTGTTTAACCCAAACGTTTGAGAAAATGGGGAATAGCCAAACAGAGATAACTAGCAGAAGATTATGAATGATTTTAAACTGCATCAGGTGAGGAGAGTTCGGTAGACAACTGCCGCCTTTTCCTTGTCCCTAATCCTCATACTATATATCGTTATTATCTGAAACACTGTGAAAGGTGCTTAAGAGTGAAGGAAATATAACTGGAAGGAGACTTCCGCATGGCTTTTCGGGAAACGCGGAAAACTGACCGGACGTTCCGACCTGATGACAAATAGTTACCTTCTTATTGTACATCCTGGATACTGAAAGAAAGAGGATGGGCTGGCAATTTGGGATTTAGCCGACCAAATTTTATTCATATTGGCTTAAACCATTACTGAAAATGATAGTACGACATGATGGAATTTCATGCCGGTAGGGGCTTTTCAAGGTTAAAACAATCCGCATTGTTTTCGTCAGGGAACGAAGGCGAACAGCGAAAAGTAAGTTACTGGAACAAAAAGGAAACGAAAATAGACAGAAACATCAACTGCATCCTGAATGGGAAACCAATAGAATAAGTAAAACATTTCAGCTGTTTAGGCAAAAGAGATTATTCAAAACACTTCTTCAAATCAGTTTTAACTTATGGATCTGAGAGCTGGGTTAGAAATAAAACACTTGACCAAAGACTAGTGACCACAGATATAGGAGTCCTGAGAAATATTTGGGGCGTGAACAGAGGGCATCAATGGTAATATCATATTATAAACGAAGATATCAGGAAACAACTTAACATTGTTAACATCCACGAATGTTTTAGCAGAGCTAATCTCAGGTGGTATGGTCACTTAAACAGAATGGGACATGAAAGATTAGCAAAACAAGTGTTCTTTGCCAGGTTGCAGGAAAAAGACCCAGAGGAAGACCAAGATGTGAGTGGATTGATACAGTATAAAGTGTCTTAGAAGATAGAAATATAAGATCGGATAATGTTAGAGTCTTGACAGATAACGGATTGATTTGGAGGAAAATGGTTGATAGGAATTTAATAATGATGTAACTGTTCATGTAGCACTATCATCTTTTACACCCCTGAGGACATATGTCAGGACTTTGATGACGATTAAACTGTGTGAGTTACATGGATAGTCTCTTGTAGGCTTAAACGTATCACTGCACGCAGAAAAAAACCTACTTAATCCGTATGTTACTTTGACACCAATATACTTTAAAGATCAGCTTAATTTAACAAATACGTTTTTTAAACAAAATACAGTTAGTTACAATACTAAAACTGTTCGATATTGACCACACTTGCTTAATTCTGCTTTCTTGAAATAAAACTCGCACGTACCGCAATAAAAAGAGGAACATTTTTTTCCGGTTGCACTTATTGCAGTCGGGAAAAATAAATTAAATGTACAATAAGTATCACAAGGATTAGCTGAACTGTTGAAAGGGATTCTGCTTATTCAGTGTATTTTAATCATTAGATAATGCAAACAAATGTATAGCTAACTCTACGTCTATGAAACATGGCTCTGGATCTCTATGGAGTGGAAAAATATTCCCTGTATCATTTGCTCTTTTAACAATATGTACATTTTGTTCTGGAACTTGGGTTTTCTTCTCCAAAATTGAACAAAATAGACTTTATAGATCTCACGCTATTTTAGAGAATAAATAGATTGTATTAGGGTAAGTGCGTGATTTAAGCTGAATCTTCAACTGATTTTACTTACAGTAAGTGACAGTTTTGTGCCAACTATCTTTATAGTTAGCACAAAATAGCTACCGATGGAGATTTTACTGCCCCCCCCCCCTCACTCTCCAAAAATTAGACAGAGATAAAAAGGCAATCACTGCTTCTCATAAGGAAGTAAAATGAGTATGCGACTTTTTTCTTTATTATTTAAAAATCTCTGATACGTTTTAGTTCATAAAATAATGCACACTAAAACTTTTAATTTTAAATTTTTATTAAAACCGTTTATACAGGTTGGTACTGACATTATACACACACCTAAGCAAGCACGCACACACAAACGATAAACAATAGCTACACAGAATACTCATACTCTAAATCTTAAAACCATTAGATTCAGTTTTCAAGGTTCTGCTGCAATTTATGTACCGGTAATGTAGCATACTAAAAATGTGTTTAAAGAGAAACAAACTTATTAAAATGGTTAGCAGAACTTCGAATATCTTTTTCTGCAACGTGAGTAACGTTTGTTCACTTTACACAACTGGAACACAATTGACATCATTTGGCATACAATTCAAATATGATGGACGTTACTATCCAGTTATTTTCTGGTTGTACATTGAAAATAAAATATGGTCGATCGTAATGTTTCTTTTCGGCGATTGAACCATCTGTACATTTCCTAAACGTATGACTAAAGATCGCGGTCAGTTGAAGCTTTTCTCCTTTCTTAACGTACAGTGTATTGGGATTACTTTTATTGCTGACATTTTCAGAAGTAAATTCTTTGATAACAGAAGAGGAGAGTGATTTTATGCAACACGTGTTATTACAATGTGTTTTTCCATCATCTACAACCTGAACATTGAAGTATGGCTCCACCAGCAGTATTGATTTCTCTAGAATTTCTACCACGAAACAGATCTTGTTATCAGAAGTTGTTGACTTAGGGTCATTGATATCAGCAGCGATTTCAACTTTTGATGTATGTGTGTTTAAATCAAATATTTCAATTCTGCACTTTAAACATGGATAGTATCCTCTACGAAGTGCGATGCTGCTACCAATAGAAGGGCAAAATTTATCTGTGATTTTCCCTTTCATTTTTTGTCCTAAGACAGGGCCAATCTCATCAAATGTAAATAATCCTGTTTCCATCACATCGGCGAGTTCTTCTAGCGACATAAGAGAAAACCTTATCCATCTCAAAAGAGGAGATAGCACGCGTCTTAAACTTTGTTCTGTTTTTGCTTCTTGTGTTTTTGAGAAATAATATATACCCCATTTATAAATCGCATCAAATAGATAATATTCTGAATGAATTGTAACTGTATTTCTGCATGCTATATCCTTCACAATATTTATCTCAGATTCCATGAAATCAGGTGATTTAAGAATGGTTTCAGTATATCTGTCAATTATGTCCAGACATTTGTAGATTAGTCGAGAGTGACTCATACGTACAGCGAATTCGTAAACATTACAAACACATCCTGCCTCTGCAGTCACGTGCTCCAATAGAAATTCTTCACTCTTCACCTTGAGAAATGGTATTTGATATTTTTCGGCCATGTACCACACTTCCATTGCTGTGTCTATTGAAGGAATCGATATTTCATCTGTGTACAGGTACCTGAAAATAAACCATTTTGGTGAATTACAAATCTGAACAAAAGAATTAAATGTGGTGTGAAATGAATCAAACGTACGTCATAGGTTTAAATCCATTTTGATCCATTTCATCCCACCGCAAAGCACTCGATGCACATTTCAATGGGCCTCTAGTGAAGCTGAGATAAAAGCTCTGATTCGGATGTGAAAAATATCCTCATGACAAGTAGATATTTATAATAATAATAATAATAATAATAATAATTATTATTATTATTATTATTATTATTATTATTATTATTATTAGAGAGCACTGTGTAGGCATACGAACGGTTGCATGGTTGTATTGCTGGTCCCGTCTTTTATAGTTTTAATGTGGTTCTAACTCTTGTTTTTAATTTAAAAGTGTCACAAAGTAACTCTACTTGTCTTGCTGAAGACAGTGATATATAATTCATCGAAATCGGCCAAGTGGAATATAAATGCTGTAGGAATCTTCACCTTACATGTTCCGGATTTTCAGAAACAACATGGCAACGCAATTCCAATGCCAAACGAGAGGAATGAAAATGCTTAAACTGCAGAGAACAAAGAAACGTCGTCACCCACTTCGCAACTGATTATGCCAGAGGCAGAATCGGACGATGAATTGAACAGACAAAAAATACTGGTGATTATAATTTGAATTCTGTAAATTTATTAGTAAAAAAAGGTTTAGAAAATACACAAGCCAGCTTGATAGATCTTGTCCAAGACATATTTGATAAACAGAATAAATAAATAACAAAAAAAATTAGCGAATTGTTAAATTTAATATTTCAACAGTTGAAGAAGTCTTACAAACGCTAAAAGACATTAAAACCAGCATTAGTATACTAACTGACAGGCAACACAAATTGATAAAAGACACATCCAAACTCCCTCAAAAATTTAATTCCCTAAAACTACAACACGAACTTTTAAATCAACAACAACATAAAGAAGACCTTGTCATAAACGATCTTCCAGAAACTGAATCCACAGAAAATCTCAGAGACGTAGTTATAAAGTTAGGCTATGCAATTAACATCCCTCTGCAGAATAATGATATTCAGATCATAAATCGGATTCCCAGGAAGAACAAACAACAGAGCTCGCCACGAGTCATAGTTCGTCTGACAAGCAAGGCTACTAGAGACAATCTCATAAAAGCCAGCAGACTGAAAAAAACAGTTGTCAAGGACTTAAACGCAACTCAAGACAATACACCACTCTTTCTATCTGAGTAATTTAATACCCTTCAATGAATCTGATGTACCAAGCAAGAAAAGCAAAAACAGAAAGAAATTATCAATTTTTGTGGATCAAATACGGCGCGATACTCTTGAGAAAGTCACAAACTTCAAAGTCTATACAAGTACAAAGCTCGGAAGGCATAGATAGGCTGCTAGAGTGAAATAAAAGACTCCAATTTAGTTCAAAAAAGAAGATCTCAACACAACAAAAATGAATGTGAAGCATCAGATAGATGTAATCACACCAGAATACAACAGCAATTGTACTTTCGACTCGACTGATGCATGGAAACAACACACAGTACAAGCGAGAGGACTCTCAATCTTGCATATTAACATCAGAAGCATCCGAAAACATTGGTTATTATTACAGGCTCATCTGAGGAACTACACTGATATTATTGATATATTGATTCATACAGAAGTATCCTTAACTAATGACGAAGCGACTGCTTTCCAAATTCCATGCTTCCAACAACATAGATCATGCCGCCAAACAAAAAGAGGAGGTGGAATATTAATATTTATGAAACAAAAATTAATAGCAAAAGAAACGGCCTATCAGTTTGAGCATGCTGAAACCCTCTGCCTCGAAATCAATAATACCAGGAATACACAGCATCCCATAATACTAAATGCTATTTACAGGCCACCAAACCTAAACATGATAAAATTCTTGCACGAACTCAATTGCTGGCTTTCAAGCCAAGAAATATGCTAAACCGAACACCTAATGATAATTGGCGACATAAACATAAATATTGCAAATGAAAACCAGAACAACACTGAACAATACCTAGACACACTATCCACGTATAATCTAATACCAACAATAACATCATGAACTAGAGAGGAAATATTCGGAAATACCATCACTGCCTCCTGTCTAGATCATATAAACATCCGAGCACCACCAAATAGTTACACTGCATCAGTCATAAAGTGCAAAGTAGCAGACCATTACTTCACCGCTCTAAACCTGCACACCAAGACAATATTCATGCAATGTCTCACAGAAGAAAAGCGGCAGAAAACAATAATAGACGAAGAAATAATCAGCCACTAAATAAGAAAAAACAACTGGGAACACATGGCATCAGATATCTTATACACCAACATTAGACACTGGTGGAAATATATAAGAAAGCTGCAAAGAAAGTCAGAATTCACTCAAAAACAACTCAAAATCCTTGGATAATGCAAACCTTAATCCTAGAAATACACAGAAAGGACGCTCTATGTAAGGAATTAAAGCGATATCCAAATAACACAACTTTAAGAACTGAATATAGGATAACAACGAATCGCTTACAACACAAATAAGAAATGCAAAAAGAAACTACTACAGAGACAAATTAACCTCTGCACAAAACAACATGAAACAATTCTGGCACCTGATCAACGAGATGCTAGATTGTGCTCCCAACACCACCGCCTCCGAAACCATAAAATACAGCTTCATGAAAGACGCAAAACCTATCCAACAACTAGCAAATGACTTTAACCAATATTTTGCAGACTCCATCCAAGAACTGCACAGAAATATTCCCCCAATCACAAAACGAGACCCTCCACTTGGACCACAATCAAAACAGACACTATTGTTCCCAACCATAAAAGAAGCAGAACTTCTCTCTGTTATTCATCAAATCAAACAAAACAAAGGCCCAGGAATTGATGGTATAAGACTAAAGATATCAAGCAACATGGAACTAGCTTAGGTCGTATCCTACTAAAATTAACAAACAAAATATTTAAAACATGACAGACACTAGGTATGCTAAAGACCGCCATAATCACACCCATATAAAACATGCAAAAAGAAATTTTATCAACAATTACAGACCCATAGACATTACCAATTATCAATCACATTATGGAGTGGATCGTAATGAAGAAACTCACAGCATATACAGGGACCTTTCATATTATCCCCAAAACACAATACGGTTTTCAGATAAATAAGGGAACAACATCTCTCTTGGAAGACTTTACAAACGTAATTAATACTGCCTTAGACAAAAACAAAATTGCCATGGTAGTCTTTATTAATCTAACTAAAGCATTCGATACACTCACACATCAAACCTTGTTAGAAAACCTGAGGCATGTTGGAATAGACTGGCCTCTGCACAGGTGGTTTACATACTACCTCCAAAATAGAAAGCATATCACACGTATCGGATCAAACCGAAGTATTGAGCTACCAGTAACCTGTGGAGTACCAGAGGGAGCTGCCCTCTCTCCGAAACTCTATTCAACATTTGCACCCACGATATTAATCAGCTACCTCTCAAAGGTAAGATCTTCCAACACGCAGATGATACAGCGATGACATCCATCCATAATAACACAAACATAGCCTAAAAAAATATGCATCATGACATAAATCTGATGACAGACTGTCTCACGAAAAACTCCATACACATAAACTCAGATAAGACAAAATTAATGATATTCAGTAATCCACTGACTCGACGCGTTGATTACAAATATATGACCATCCAACATCCACTCTCCAACATAAAAAAACACACAAAATAGCGAAACCACTACATTCACTCAGGTTGAAACAATACGATACCTTGGAATTTACTTCGATGCAGATATGAATTGGAATAGTGGCATAAACCATCTACACAACAAACTCCGAACAATAACTGGCAAACTCTACTGGTTAAAAGACATAGTTCCCATATGCCTAAAAACACTAATATACAAAGCACAATGCTAAAATATATTAAGATACGTTATAACAACGTATTCTTTCGATGAACCTTACAAACTAAATATTTTAATGTCGTTACAGTACAAAATGATAAAACTGATCTTTTGGGAACAAAGAGAAAATAACGCCCTTATATACACTGCAATGTCAGAACACAAAATACTGACAGCAAAATATTTATGTCACTATGCGACTTTGATAAAACATTATTTTGATGCCAACTACAGGACAGTCAGAAATACACATCGCATAACAAGACTTTAGACAACTAATTATATCACACATAAATACAATAATAACTACGGAAAGGCCACACAAAACTTGTACATCTCAGACATGATAAACAAATTACCTTTTGAATACAGAGACCTTACATACACTACAATAGCTTAAAAAGTGCTCTAAGGACATACTATGAACAAGAAACACGCATCCAAACCATACAAACTTAATGAAACACAATATATTCGTGTTCAGGCTTCCAGTTCAGTGATGTGTGTGTGTGTGTGTGTGTGTGTGTGTGTGTGTGTGTGTGTGTGTGTGTGTGTGTGTGTGTGTGTGTGTGTGTGTGTGTGTGTGTGTGTGTGTGTGTGTGTGTGTGTGTGTGTGTGTGTGTGTGTGTGTGTGTGTGTGTGTGTGTGTGTGTGTGTGTGTGTGTGTGTGTGTGTGTGTGTGTGTGTGTGTGTGTGTGTGTGTGTGTGTGTGTGTGTGTGTGTGTGTGTGTGTGTGTGTGTGTGTGTGTGTGTGTGTGTGTGTGTGTGTGTGTGTGTGTGTGTACGTGCGTGCGTCCGCTCGAATTTCTCAATCACAGATTTCGTAGCTTCCCAACACAGCAAACAAACCACTAAATAATAACCAACTGGTGTCATCCTCAGATAAGCTTACATATATGCTTCGAGGATGAAAGTTGAGAAATTACTTCTCATCCAACAAAAAAAAGTATGTGTCATATGTAACCAAATGCATGTAATGCACCTATCACATGTAAACCAATGTATGTAATGTAATTATCATATGTAAACAAATGTAAGTAATGTGTCATATGTAATCAAATTTATGTAATAACTGTAACAAATGTATGTAATGTAATAAAAAAAATTAATTAATACAGTTTACACTGTATGTTTGTGAAAATTAGGAAACATAATATATTGATTGCATATGTGTAAATAGTGTTGTATAATCACACCTTTTCAAACTTTGAAATAAAAATAGTGAACTATAACATGTAATATATAACTTAGGTAACTCTGAACAATATAATTGTAAATTATTACTTGTTTGTTATTTAAAAAAAAAAAAAACTATGTTGTCATTACTATTTAAATCTCATTATATGTAGCACAAAGTGCTGAACCTTGTAAAATAATATACTGAATAGATGATCATTGTACATATGTAAATACTTCAGAGAACAATTAAAAAATAAATAAATAAATTATTATTATTATTATTATTATTATTATTATTATTATTATTATTATTATTATTATTATTATTATACCCTAACTCCTAAAGTAATCAACATCCGAAGGCAATCCATTCCAGTCACGTACCACTCTATGCCAGAAAAGTCTAGTTCTCATTCCTTCTTAGCGACATTCATTCTCAGCTTCCAAATGTAAAAGGATATTAAAGAATATCCTTTAATATCCTTCCTTGATATCCTTTTAAAGATATTAAAAATGTGCATTTATGAAGATAAATGAATATTTTTAATAAATTTGGCATAAAGATATGCATTCGACTAATTGTAGCAGGCTGGACACATTTTATGAGATAATTATTGATCGGTTTGAAGGGGATTAATAAAATACGAGTATATTACAGAAAGATATTAAATACAAATGTATATTAGAAACATCTCATTTTCCTAAATGACAGGTGTCGTGGTAAAATACCCACTCAGAGTAGTTTATGTAAGCAAAACATTGCATGAACTTGATAATTGAGATTGTGGTTTTTGTGTAATGTTTCGTTTGTATGGCATAAGAAAAACAAGACATATAGCATGTCGATTATCCTTTATTTTTGCTTGATACTCATTTCAATTAAAAATATAACTATCTTTCTGATCCGCGAATTTGTGAACTTAGGAAACATCCTCATAATTTCTATAAGGATATTTATCCCCGGGAAAGTTAACAGATTGCCTGAGAGCGCAAGGGGATTTTCATCCTTGAAAATACAGAAATTAGTCTGAAAAATTTGCAGTTGAAGCTCATAATTTAGGGTTAGTATTCCGAATTGCAATTTTTTTTTATATTTTAATATTTTTTTTTATATTCTAGTGATCTGAATTGCAATTATTTGGAAATCAATTGCAATTGCAATTGATTTCCAAACAATTTAACATACTAAATGTTTCTTGGATTTCTTAAAACGTTTTTGGAAATCGTGACATTGTATTCATTGAAGAAAAACAACGAGAAAGATTATTACAATAATAGATAATTGAATTGAAAGACGAAGAAAAATTGGCTGGATATGTTTGGAGTTGAAGTGTGTTTGAATGATAACCAATGGTTGCTTGTCTTTCTGCATGATTTGAAAAAGCGTACGAATGATAGCAGCGGTGAAGAAATGTGGTGAAAGTAGATATAAAGAAGGTACAGTGCAGAATCCGATCGTACATTAGAAATGGATCGCCTATTACGTGGATTGACACTACTGTAGAAAGAGAATGGAAGAATCCGTATTGCCGTTTCCTAATTAGCTGCTGAGTTGCAGATGGTGAAGGAGCCTGCGACTTCTCATTCACCTATGAGAGTACTAAAGTGTGAGATTTGGAAAATAGTTTGACTGCAAACCATTATCTCCATATTTTAGGAATATGATAGATAAAATCTTTCTTATTTGCTGTTGGATAGATGCCGGATAAATTTGACCATATATAGCAGACAAGGATGGGTGATAATTCTTAAACACAACTGGAGGATCTGGACCAAAGGACATTAAAAAGGACATTATATTAAGACTAGTGAGGATGTTACTGATGTCGATCCAATAGATTCTACGAGCTGCTTTGGTATTGTAGGAGATTATTTGTATTGGTCATATGTCTATACGAGAGTTGGAGGAAAAGACCGACTTCAAGAGCTCCGAGTTATCGTTGGTGATAATGGTACCATGCTATCACCTAAGAAAGCGGAGAAAACCAGTTTGGAGCAGAAGTTTTGCCTGACATTCTTAAAGGAAAGAGACGTCTTAATTGCTTTTTACTAAAATAAAGAAGCAAAAGGTTTCATTTCGGCGATGCAAAATTATATAAATTAAGTGGATATTAAATACAACATCATTTCAAAGCCGAATACAGAAACTATAAAAATTTCTTGCAGGAACTTTAAAAGTTTCGTGCGAAAAGTTTATAGTTTCTTCACGAAACTATAAACTTTTATAGTTTCGTGAAGAAATATTTATAGATTCTGTATTCGGCTTTGAAATGATGTTGGATTTAATATCCACTTAATATATTTATTCTTAATTGCTAGTTAAGTGGAACACAGGTTTCTTCATTGTGACACCAAATTGCTTTGGGTTTTTGCGATTTTAGTACACATATTTCGGGTTGCAGGAGATTATTTGTATTGGTCATCTGTCTATACAAGAGTTGGAGGAAACGACCGATGTCAAGAACTCCGAGTTAAAATTTAACTGCTATCATGGAACATGCGTAGAAAAGGCTCGTCTTTTTGAAGCCGAAAATAGAAGCCTTTTATGTGCTGTGATTTTTCATAAACTGATAAGAAATCTCATTATACTTCATTATAATAAATAAATAATAATAAATAAATAAGATATTAAATGTTTAAACCTTTCGTGATTTTTAGGCTTACAGGGGTGAATATTCCCGATGTGCGGTGCTCAGCCACAAAATATCAGCATCACCGATATTATATTTTTGTTAAGATGAAAAGCCAAACGCCTATTTTTTTTATTCAACCTTTTTATCCCCTTAATTTTATTATATTTTTGTATTTATTCCCGTTAAAGACTCCCCCAATTGTTTGCAGACTTCGCGCGATTCCTAATATTGGGCACAATATACTGTACTAATGCTTCATTGTCATCTTCACGAGGATAATTAAGCATTAGCGAAAGGAGGCGCTTTTCACAGCGTAAAAATTGCGTCACATTCGCGTTAATAGTCCGGGTGTATGCTTTCAAAATGCATACACCTTTGAGCCATTCGAAAAGATGAGAGGGTACAGCGTGTCAAATTCTTAGCGTTATTATTTTTAAACCGCTGAGAACGTGTGACTCGGTGAGCTTAAAGTTTGAGCTCACTCAGCACCTAGTGGTTGTGATTGGTTACTGTGTCAACCAATCCAATTGAATATTGTCACTGTCATGAGTTCAGAAATTACTATATCCGACGTCTTTATTACAAATAGCTGTTACACGTGTTTTCTGGAACTGAAAATCTGAAAGTGGGTGTTAGGAGAAAAATGCTAACTGTTTTTTCTTTTGCTTGTGCAGTAGCACCTGTTGAGGTTGCAAAGTTTTTTAACTGTATATATAGAGACGTTTTTATTCTAGTCTTCGGAAACAACAGATAGTAAAAAATATCTATTCCTGAATAAAAATGAATATTCTGTGTATTATAAGACGTTGTTGATCTGCAACAAAATACAGGCATATGTGAGATTAATAAGACAGAAGAACTGCTGATACTAAAAAAATTAAATAAATAAATAAAATAAAACTAATGAATCGCGCGGTTAGCCTAGTGGCTTTGCGCTTCGCAACCATATGCTTGGGGAAGGAGTGTCCCAGGTTCGATTCCCGTTGTAGACGTGAGGAATTTGAGGATCTTCCTCAGGCATAGCCAAGTTAGCCGGTCTTGGACGCGGTCAGTAGGGTTTTTTCCGCCAGTTTATCTGGCGTTTTTTATCCCGCAAACAGGCAAACCGGCCCGTGAACATACGCCTCTACAGTCAAAAATATATCCCCCCAGCGGCAGACCAGGCGACGGGTCGGTTGGGAGTAGTACTAACAAGAAGTCGCATCTAAAGTAACACGCGGACCCTGCATGGGAAGCGGGAATAACGCGAAGAAGAAGAAGAAGAATTTAGTATTCCCAAAAGTGTGGATAATTCCGGTAATGATCGGATGTTATGTATACTGAGTCTCAGTAAACAAAATAATATTCTTGGAAAACGGAGCGAAATATACACAAACCAGACAAATACACATAACATGTGCAACAAATTTCACGAGATGATTTACTGCTTCATCAAACCATATTTATTCCTGCAATACTCTCTCTCTCTCTCTCATAAGTTTTTTTATTAATTATGCCTTCATAAACTCACTTATTCATGTTTAGAATTTATAGGATCATACTATTCGCTTTACTCAGCAACTTATAGTTAATAATTAATTAACTATATATATTTATTAAAGAATAATTAATAATTATCAACTTATGATAATTATTAATTATTCTTTACCATTAATGAAAGTGTTTCTACTCACACTTATTCGTTCCTATTCTCACGTCTTATAAATGATGGTTCAAATACTCTTTGAGTATTTCAAATACTTTCAACCAAATACAGCATTCTCCTGCATTGTTGTTTTCTAATCAATCATAAAACAGATTGTTCCCCCACTGTACGAAGAAGCATTCAAAGTTATCCTGCAATTAATTGCATTGGAACAATTAAGATGAGTGTTGATGTGCTATGCCCTCTCAAAACTTTCATACATCGATAAAATGCAATCCCACGGTCATTGGGAGACGGGGCATTTCCCCCAGGATCGATTAAAAAATTCCACAAATTATAATCGTAAAATTGATTGAGATATGTAATCTTACACCCTCGACCGTGGGAACGCTTTTTCTATCTTGAAATTTTATTATGGATTGGCCTGTTACGGGGTAACCATAGAACACGTGTTTTATTACTGCAATGAAACACGTGTTCCTATTTTTGGTTCATCTTTTTCTTTTGTGAACAGTGACTGGTTAGCTTGCCCTCTGTCTAGTAAGTGACAGAGTGAAGTGTGAATTGTAAATTTATAGTGATACAAATTCAAACAAAAATAATACATTTTAAAAGGTAAGTGTATGTAATTTAATATTATTTTATTTGTTAGTTTTATGATTTTTTTGCTTTTAAACTGAAATAATTTAATTTAGGATTAATAAATTTGTTGATATAAATTAAAATATGTCGGTCAATTTTTTAATATACGAAATTGTGCTAAAAACTATTAATTCTGAATACCTTTCCCCTCCCCCCCAAGAAATAAAGATCGTTAAAATCAATGCAAAGTGAAAATAATGTATTTATAGTTTGCATCCACAAATAATTACATAAAAAAGCTAAACGACGTTTATTGATGTAATTATTTAATTAAATCAATAATTATAAAACTTTATTGATGTAATTATTTGTCTCCAAGTTCCCCCCCCCCCCGCTTCCTGGAAAACATGACAGCACACTCAACCGAAATAATCACGCGACGCCACTGCTATAATGTATATATACGCACAAAGAGGAAAGAGTAGACAGATAAAGATTAAACTGTGTAAACAACTGCAGGAAATGACTCACGTGAGCATAATTTGAAATGCTTCAGGAACAACGTCAGGAGCCTTGATCTCTCTCTCTCTTTCCTCCTTTAGAGGACCGTAAAACATGGCAGCAAACACTGGACTGGCAATGGCAAGCAACAATTTATGAACCTCAGCTACTGCGGTCCATTCACCTTCACCAACTATAAAGGTGACGTCAGAATAGAGAGGATCTCTCAACAAGGATCGAAGTCTTCCTTTCACTGTTTCCATACCTAAGTGAAGAAACATTTATAGTATGTATATATATATATATATATATATAAAACCAGGTTTAAAATAGCTTGGTATCTTTAACATTTATTATACCCAAGGTAAAATACTTTCTACATTTATATCTCCTCCAGAGATTTTTATTTAATAAGGTTAAAACACCTTATGGTAACTTGTTCTGGTAAAATACTTATAAGCTCTGTATTACTAAAATCTTGATATTTCTAGCCTGGCTCCCACTAATGAGACCTCGATAGGGGTCGGAACTGGTGGAGCTGGCTTTGAGAGGCTCTGCTTGGGGATAGGTTTTTGCCTGCCACTGAGTAGAGCCAACGCTGAGAAGTTCTTCTCGGTGACGGGGTGAGCCTGTCACTAAGTGGAACAACACTGAATTGGACGGTCTTTCGGCCACTATGGAGTGGTCTAGGGATCGTCCTAATGTTTAGAGAGGTCTTTACTTAAATACACCTCAATAAAGGTCGAAACCGGTCTGGGTAGTGGCCCCTTGCCTTTAATACAAAGCATCATACATCTCCTCCAGGAGATGTGTTTTGCATTATGGGTAAATATTAAGATTAGTGATCAGAGCTTATTCTACTTTTACCATGAGTTATCTTGGTCTTGCACTACCTGCAGGGTCAGCTAGACTTGCATTACGTGGGCGCAAACTTGACTTATTTTTCTGTTTGCTTACTTGGGAAACGGAGTAAAACCAGGTTTAAAATAGCTTGGTATCTTTAACATTTATTACACCCAAGGTAAAATACTTTCTATATATATATATATATATATATATATATATATATATATATATATAAAAAAGGTAAAGGTAAGAAAAACTTTAATATAACACGACTAGTTTCGTCGGAATTCCGACTTCTTCAAGTGTGTAAATAATAACAAAAAACTGGAAAAATAATAAGGTAAAAAACATGAACTTCTCAGATTAATAAAATAGAAATAGCAACAGTCATATTTGAACTGGTGTCCGCGTAGCAGGACTAGCGTGACTTGTAAGTGAGCCGCAACTGATTCGAGAGCGCCAGAACTCAATCACTGCGCTGTGGGCAGTGATTGAGTTCTGGCTCTAATATGACTACAGGCAAACAGTAGCTGAAATTGTTGTTTATGTGTGATGGGTCCAGAACTATTTCTTTTGATTCTATGATACGTCTATCATGTTCGTCACCGCATATATGGATATTCTTCGTAAGATTCTGGTCTATCTGGTGTTGAAGCTCTTCTAGATTAGAGTTATCTGAGAAAAAAACATGACTGGAGAGTGCGCTTGCTCGGGTTCTTTTGTAAGAGATGTCACGCTGGTGTTCCTCAAGACGTAGTGAAATAGACTTATCAGTCTGTCCATAATAAGCTTTACAGCAGTTGCAGACGCCTTTATAAACACCTGGAAACTGAAGCTGGTTGTGTTTTGGTTTGGGGCGACTCAGAAAAGAACGAAGCTTTGCTAGGCTGGTGAAGTAGGTTTTAATGTTGAATTTCTTCATTATTTTTGCCAGTTTTGGAGATAAAGAGCTTATGAACGGCAATTGGATGTGAGTAATAGGATTGGAGTTATCTTCTTGTCGAGGTTGGATACGTGGGCGTAGATGTTTAGTGATGCTTCGAGAAGAATAGCCGTTGTTTAAGAATATGTTTTTCAGATGGTTGAGTTATGTTTGAAGGTCTTCTTCTACTGAAATAAGAGATCTTGCTCGATGGGCCAGAGTGGAAATAATACCAAGTTTCTGTGGAGGGGAGTGATTAGAAGAGGCATTCAAGTATCTAACTGTGTGAGTAGTTTTTCAAAAAATCGAAAATTTAAGACAATCAAGCATTCTAGTGATCTTTAAGTCCAAAAAAGCGAGGACGCCGTTCATCTCTAGTACTGACGTGAATTTGATGTTCTGGCGTTGATTATTTAAATGATCTAGGAAGGGTTGTAGCTTCTCTAGACCATATTCCCAAATAAGGAAGATGTTGTCCATGTATTGCAACCACAGTTTAGGTTTAAATGTTGCGTCTGAAATAGGTCTCTCTTCAAAGTTTTCTGGAAAAATATTGGCTAAGACCGGAGGTAATGGACTAAGCCGCTGGTTTGTTTATAAATATTACCTTCAAAAGGGAAATAGACGGAGTTCATCCAGTGCGTTAATAGAGCAAACATTTTCTTGGAAACTTTGTTTTTAAGTAGATTGAGTACTTCTGTTGGCAGATTTGTAAACAGAGAGACAATGTCAAAACTAATCATTCTGTCAGAATCCTCGAGTTTTAAATTTTTCGTCTTCTAAATGAAATCTTCAGAGTATTTGATATAACAGGAGGAATTATCAATGGGATGTTTTTAGGAAACGGCAAGGTATTTGGACAGGCTGTAAGTAGGTGAGTCAATACCTTCAACTATTGGTTTTAAAAGTGTGTCTGTCTTGTGGATCTTCGGAAGGCCGTACAAACGGGGAATAAGGGGATGAGGATGCAGAGAGCGAGAGATAGTCTGGTGTGTCTAGGAATTTCTGAAGTAGATCCGAGAAGGTTGTTGGTACGGTTAAAGCTCCCTTGTAGGGTCATTTTGTAAGAGAGAGTAGGTATCAGATATTAATAAACCGTTGATCTTGGAACGGTAATCAGATAGTTTTTGTTATTACTTATACACCTAAAGAAGTCGGCGTTCCGACGAAACTAGTCGTGTTATGTTAAAGTTTTCTTACCTTTCTCGTCGTTTCCAACCCACATTGCTCTTAGTCAGTATAATTATTAATTTTTAAAATGTCTACAAGCCGAATCAATACTAGTCACAATATATATATATATGTGTGTGTGTGTGTGTGTGTGTGCGTGTGCGTGCGTGCGTGCGCGCGCTCGAATTTCTCAATCATAGATTTTGTAGCTTCCCAACACAGCAAAGAAACCAATAAATAATAACCAACTGGTGTCATCCTCAGATAAGCTTACATATAAGCTTCGAGGATGAAAGCTGAGAAATTATACTGAATATTTACAAAATATTCAGTATAATTTAGTATAATATTCAGTATAATATCCAACTGAATATTTACAAAATATTTAGCTGGAGCTAAAGATGGTGAAATAAATTCCCCATAACTGCGGGGATGGGATAAAACATTTGTGTGTCGCAAAATTCCTCTGATTTTATAAATTAAAGAAATTTAACTTCTCCATGTTTGAATTTAATGGTTTGAAATTATGAGGTAAAATAAAAGAAACAATTTCTTTATTTTCCCATTTTTAAATGGTTTTGTGTAGAATTCTCAATTCCAGATTCTTTCTTGGTTAGTCCGTGAACGTCTTGACAGTCTCACATAAAAATCGTATTGTGATTTATTATTTAAAAACAAGGTTCTGTTTTTTCTTTAAGAAGAACATTTTAATCTTCGTAATAACTTACTTCGTCTTAGAAGTAATTTCAAATATCAAGAGAACAAAAAATAAAACGAAAATACAGTGTTTTACTGTCTCTAACGGAGTGGTCGATGTTTTGAAGAAACCGCAAGAATTGCATTGATGTACAGATATTTCCAATGAATTCCAAAGTAAAAAAAAAAAAAAAAAAATATATATATATATATATATATATATATATATATATATATATATATATATATATATATATATATATATATATCTATTCTTCTTATAAAGATTCTGTCGAACTTTCTTTTCTTTAAAATAAGACATACAGATGAACCACCGGCAATGATATATGTAATTCAAATGATTCTTGATTGACTTTATATCGTGAATTTCTTGATTACAATATTCTACTTTGCTGTATAATTCTTCTTATCCCAAGATATCTTTCAGTTTCAGAATATAAATCAAAGAAAAAAATCAGCTATCGCCTTTTATCTTCTTATAGAGAGGTAGGTGAGACTTTTTAACCCTATCTACCTTTTGGAGACTAATATATTTTACTTTCTCTCTCTCTCTCTCTCTCTTCAAGATTTCGTATTAAAGTTTGATAGATTGTATATTATCATGTCGCGATAGCGAGCACCGTTAACTGTTATTGACTTACCAGCCGCATTTTCGAAGAAGAATGGACCGATGATGCCTCCAGCCCAAAATCCGCACCAAACCACGTTGTGGATGCATATGTTTCTCAACAATCACTCGTGGATTTACTGAACCCCAAATGCGACAATTTTGTCGATTAACGAAGCCATCAAGATGAAAATGAGCTTCATCGCTGAAGATGATTTTGTTAAAAAAATAAGCATCCACTTGTTGTTGTTCCATAATCCATTCAACGAACTCTCTTCGCTGTGTGTGTGGTCAGTAAGCTTCAGTTCTTTATTCAATTGAACTTTGTAAGCATAAAGATGCAAATCTTTCGTGAGAATACGCTGTAGAGAGCTTCTCGAAATGTCCAATTCAAGACCACGGTGCCGAATTGATGTTTCTGGGCTCTCAGCAACACTCTCACGAACTGCTTCGATGTTTTCTGTTGAACGACTTGTTGAAGGACGGCCAGAGTGTATAAGATCACTAATTGATCCAGTTTCCATGAATTTTTTAATTAATCTTTTCACAGCTGATGAAGTTAAATCACTATTCCGACCATATTTTGTACTAAAATTGCAAGCTGTTGCTGCCAAACCTTCATTATTTTTAAAATATTGCTCAACAATGAAAATGCATTGTTCTTTCGTGTAGCGCTCCATTTTAAATAACCCTGAACTGTCAGCTGTCACGCTCTTTTTTTTCTCGTTGGCAACATTTTACCGCACAAATGGCGCTAAATTTAAATCTTGCGTGAATTTTGGGACACCCTGTATATCTATGGAATTTTGGGACACCCTGTATATCCATGAGTGAGCTAAACGTTAGCTCTGAGAGATGAGAACCTACGTTAGGGACGAAATAATGAAAATTTCAAACCTCCAAGAAGTGAGTCAACCCACAGCTTATGTACTAGTGTATAATAAGATATTCAGCGGGACTGATATAAAAATTAATAATTAAAAGAATTACGTCAAAATTGACAGAAAGTGTACTGAATTCAGGATATTTTTCTATTAACATGTGCAACACAATGTTGCTGGTGGTTTATGGTAACAAAATTACTTGACTTAAAATATGAATGGAGGTGAATTACAAAATTAAATGAATTATTATTATTATTTGGTTATTTTTCTATTATTTCATTTTGACTTCTCAATTAACTGAGCGCCACACTTCCTATTTATTCTGAAGTCAAAACATTTTGTTGTAACATCAGATGAAGACAAGGTCAATACTTCAGTACAGCAGATTCGTTTGAAGGAAAATCATACACACACACGCACACACGCACACGCACAAATACTCTTTTTGACAGGATTGCTATATAATTCTATAAAATAGGAACTTGACACATCACAATTGACTGGTTTAGTGATTTTAATGTTGGTTAAGTGACATTTTGTGTGTAGCGGGAGAGCTAATATATCAATCTAGGAAGCGAACAGGATTTTTTTTTGTTTTGAAAGTTTTTTTTTTTTTTGCATATCTGAAACCTTGTTTATATTTTATTATGGAATTCAGATTTTCATGGGAGTTACACTCACGACTGGTTGTAATGATACAATACGTTACAATACAATACAATACAATACAAGACAACAGTAACCCTGTAAAGCACCTTCAGATCTCCCGTTACTGGCAGGCATTCTCATTTCATACCAGAAAAGAAAATTAATCTTCGACTTAAAATATTTTCAAAAACACCCTTACTCTCTTAATGATATTCTATATTTGCCAATGGTGATAATACGAAATGGGTTGTTGACGTTATTTATAAGTTAAATAAGGAATGGCTGAGGTGGGGGGAATTATAATTATTAAGTTTTCCGATCAAGGATATTAAAACCAAATTAAAGTATAGAAGGGATGCTCGAAGTGATGTAGAACGTGTGATGTTTGAAACATAACTTTAAAATAAAATTAAGATGTCTGGTTGTATAAATTACTTGCATAGCTAGGAGTAATATAAATGCCACATATTTATCACTACTTCTAAATATCAATCCATGAAAATTTCAGCTATGGAAAAAACAAAAACTTCATCTTACCGAAAAAAAACTGGAAAGAAAACTTCTCGGTTGTGAAGGTCGACTGCGAATGAATTCTTTTAAAAGAGAGAAATTTGCGTGTTGACTGCAAATGATAAGTGAAAACCAAAAAACGCAAAATGAGAGCAGTGAATCACGAACTTGTTTCAAACTTCTAAAGAACAGTTTTAGTTATATTTTTATCACGACAGAAACAATTTCTGTTTTGTTTTGTTTTGTTTTGTTTTGAAATTAACAACGAAAAACATACAAAATAAGACTATATTTTCTGATGATAAAAATAAATACTTCAATCAATATAAGCACTGAAATTTTCATACGTGTAGTTCCATCCCAACTTAGAAATTTTTCGAATTATATTGGATTAATAGGGGGCTGGGTTGAACAACAATAAACCGATGCTCCCTGTCAACTTCTCCGTTTCCTCCCTTTAGAGCAAGGGTCTTCAACGCATGATCTGCGGGCCACCTGTGACCCGCGGAGCTCTTTGCCGTGGCCCTCCGGCCATTTTGAAAAAAAAATAACTACTTAACATTAAAACGCGATTAAATAAAAAATAATTTCAGTCTAATTTAGTAGTCCCGCTGGCTATTAAGTTATACTGCGGTATTTAGAATTGTAAGATGCTTTCCAGATTCACAAGGAACGCTGTGCATTTGACACTTTACATAAAATCCTATAAAAATAAATATTAAATAGACATGTTTCTTCAGCCATCCACCAGCGCCAAGCGGTTCTTAAGTCGCAAGCAGTAGTTCGTTCGAGTGCGCTGTCTAGTGCCTTCCAGATACATCTCGATGGTTCTCAATACATCGTTATTTTCATATAAATACAAGAGGATTTCATCCACAGTCAGTCAGTCTTGAACAGTGTGATATTCGTGTATAAGCGCACGCAGATTCGTCGTGTCAGCCATAGCTTATTGTGGTTTTATATTGCCAGACTATTTTCAATAGAGTTAGATATATTCAGTGGATAATAACCGTTCACGACCAATTTGAATCATTTTTTGGGTTCACCTTCCATCACTATGGCGTCTACGAGTAAAAAGCGTAAATCAAGAGATTCTTGTCGGGTTTTTAATGAAAAGTGGACCAATTTGTACTTTTTTGTGCCGATCGACGACAAGCTAGTATGCTTAATTTGTTGGGAGTCAGTGTCAGTATCAAAAGAATACAATATAAAATGACACTGTGAGACGAAACATGCGTCCAATTTCGATCACCTTCAAGGGCGGCTTCGTACGGACAAAGTGAACCGTCTCCAAATTAATTTTAAATGCCAGCAGGGTACGTTTAAAAGCCAGAGGAGCAGAGCGTGCGTCAAAGTAAGTTATGTAATAGCTGAAACAAATTGCTAAAAAATCAAAAGCCTTCTTGGACGGCGAGTTTGTGAAAGAGTGTCTCATCTCTGCTGGGATATTCTTTGTCCAAATTATTATTACTATTATTATTATTTGACACCTCCAGGGAGTCCAAAGACTCATCGAGGGAGGGCACATTCTCCAAACTCCGTCTCGACCACTCATTTCACCAACTACAACTAACCGCAACAACACTAACACCATCTATCGCCCACCAACACCACTACTATTTCCACAATCACAAATATCCATGCCCATGGCAGGATTCGAACCCGCAGCCTTTTGGCTGGAGAGCGGATACGCTAACCACTCGGCCAGCCAGGCCGGCGAAATAATAAGGAAGTGTTTAAAAAACCGAGTTTGTCTGAGGTAACTGTAGCACAGCGTGTCGAAGAACTTGCCAATGGCATTGAAGGAACTTCAAAAAAACGGTCCTCCTAATTTAAGTCATATTTACTTGCTTTAGATAAGAGCACAGATGTGAAGGATACAGCACAACTGTCTATCTTTGTCGGTGGCATTGATCAACAATTCAATGTGACAGAAGAACTGCTAGTGCTCGTACCTATGAAGGGAACGATGAAAGGCACTGATATTCTTGAAGTCGCCAAGAAAACGCTCCAGCATTTCGATCTCAGCTAACCAATTTCGAGGGTGTGGTAACTGATGATGCCCCTGCTATGGTGGGAAAGATCGACGGGTTTGTTGCGCTGCTACGGAAAGAACCGGAACTCGAAGGAAAAGATTTCGTCCATTACCACTGTTTAATCAACCAGGAGAATTTGTGCGCGAAAACTATTGGATTATTTGAGAATGTCATGAAAGGTGTTGTGACTGTCGTCAACTTCATTAGAGCAAGAGAAATGAATCATCGTCGATTCCAAAAGTTTTTAATCCAAGAATGTGAAGCAGATCACGGCGATGTGGTTTATTACAGTGATGTGCGTTGGTTGAGCAGAAGGAAGGTTCTTAAAAGAGTCTTTAACTTAAGGAGCGAAATACAGCAGTTCATGCAAATCAAGGGGGAATTTGATTGTGGAATTAACCGATCCGAAATGGATACATACTTTGCCTTTGTGACCGACATCTCGTTGCATATGAATGACCTAAATACGCGGCTACAATCCAAAGATCATTGGTGCACACTCTGTTTGATCACACATCAAAGTTTTTGTGGCTAAACTCATACTTTGGAAGGCACAACTCGCAATAAAAGACTTAACTCATTTTCAGCTTCTCGCTGAGTCCGACTCTTTGTCTCTTGATGAATTCGCTACAAAATTAGTCGTGTTGCGAAGTGAATTCTAAGAGAGATTTAGTGATTTTCATAACCACCAGTCTTCTTTCGAATTATTTTCAATGTCATTCAGTGTCAATGCTGCCCTAATGCCAGGCTCAGGACAAATGAAGCTGCTTGAACTCCAAAACAACTCTTCTTTGAGAGAAAAATTATTCAATGTGCCCGTGCTTACATTTTACAAAAACTACATTTCTGAGGGCGCATTCCCTAATCGCCGGCATGCTTTGAAGATGTGCGCTTTGTTAGGAAGCACATACTTATGTGAGCAGTTCTTCTCCAAAAATGAAGCATATGAAGTTCAAGACAAGAACTCAGATTGCGGATCAACATCTCGGGAATACTCTTCACACGATGTCCAACTTTGATGCCAACATCGACAAGCTAGTCATGGAAAACAATTGCCAAGTTGCCCATTAACATTGTAAAAAATGAATGTTTTCTTCATTAAATTATCGTTTTTCAAGTATTGATTGTATTTTCTTATCATGAACCCGACTCCTATCTACGCTCTTCAAGCTAAGTTTGTTTATTTTTATAGGATTTTATGTAAAGTATCAAATGCACAGCGTTCCTTGTGAATCTTGAAAGCATCTTACAATTCTAAATACTGCAGCATAGCTTAGCGACCCGCGGGCTTCATTGAAATTTTTAATGTGGCCCGCACTGTCTGAAAGGTTGAAAACCCTTGCTTTAGAGTGTAAACTGTTTTCAGAATAAGAAATCTGAAGAACTAAGCGAGCGTTTTATAAAGCAAAAACATGTTTTTGTCTTCTTTGTTTGAAGGATTGCAAATCTACACCAATTTAGTGACACACAACCATTCTCATGTGAAGTAACATCACGTCGTGATATGCTTTGAGCACAGAAGAAACGATTTCTTTGTAATGTGACGATTTTTGGTGTCCCCAAAAGCTTTCTGGAACTGACTTAAATGTGTCCATGTATTTGCCTCCTTTTGTAAAAGAACTTGTTTCAAATTTGGGATCGTTCATTAATAATCTAATTTCTGGCCCACTGAAAATGTCTTCCTTTACTTTTAATTTCGTTTACTTTAAAATTGAATACAACTTACATATTATAATTTAGAACAGTGTTTCTCACAGGGTGGCGATCATATCACAAATAAAACGCAAACGGTTTCATGTGGTAGACAGCGAAAATAAATTACCTAAATTCAAAATATACGACGTTTTTAAAATAATTAAATGGGCCATGTTTTTAGCTGCACAAAGCTGAGAATGACATCCACACCCCTCTCATCCTATTAATGATTATACTTTAAAAAAAAAAAAAAGAAGAAAGAATCTTACTCGTCCTTATCTACTTTTTTCTAACATTAAATTATAAATATTTTAAATAAATTATTATTATTATTCAAAAAATTAATTAGAACTAAAGCAAGAAAATGACAGTTTTCCCGTATGGTTATAAAGTATATTATATTTGACAAGAAATCATGTCCTTGTTTTTATCATTTGTCCAAAGGTGATCAATGTGTTAGCAAATTAGAATCCTTGTCTTCCAAATGAAAGGCAAAATCGGACACTTACCTACTATTTCAATCAATCGTGCAACGTGTCTGAATTTCCTTATATGAACTGCAGTTACATCTATTCAGTTGTGTGGAGAGGTTCAAAATGTATAGAGAATGCTCCATTACCGTTTAACCCATTTCAGCAAAATTTTTCAAGGATTCATGAAAAACTGTGGAGGTCATGGACAAAGGCGTTTTTTGTATTGTTGATGGTTGATACTCAACCGTGTAAGAATGGGGGTCAGTTTATCTGACAGCCGGTAAACGTATGTTCATGAAATAAACTATGGATCTTTATCAATAAAATAAAAATTACCTGTGATGTTCTTGTTGAATATTAGACTTCTCAATTCTCTTGAAATGGTTTTAGATGTTTACACTGAATGTCTGATTCGGTCTCTTAGCAAAGTATTTGCATTATGAACACAAGAAACAAGTTAAAAGTTTTTAATTTTGTGTTAGTTTAGGAATTTTGCTTTAGCTTTAGGATTTTCGTTTCATGTGGTATTTTTGCTATGCCCTATATAAATAATTATATAAATAATGTAGGTATAAATAATTTTATCCATAATACCAAATCCAATAAACTGAAGTATTTTAGAAGTGAGATCATATATAAATTACCATCTTAAGTAATTTTTATGGACAAATTTTCACCGCAAGACAGATGTTAAAACTCTGTGTTTATTGTAATGTTTATTGTATAAACTTGTGTGTTTATTGTCTCGTATTTTCTGAGTTGCAACGTTAACACCAAAATATATTTAGGCTAAAACCACCTTACCAATTCCAGCTGGCACGAAATATCGAAGATCCTGAAAAAAATAAAAAGAAAAAGAAATAAATAAAAAGAAACAAAAAGATTTCTCAAGTTAGTGAGTACAATCGGACCTGAAAATTGTATTCTGCTAATCGAGAATGCTAGGATTTATCCCGAAGTTACTCTCTGCTTATACCTCACTTAATTTTGTTTCAAAAATTACGAGGCCTAAGACTGTAGAAACTAAACTTCTTTTCTTACAGTTACCCTCAAGCGTTCCAGAAATATGGGGTCAAAGCATAGACTATATTGACCTTAAGTCTCATATTTGGCTATATTATAAGAACAAAATATTATGAATTTGGCCAAATAACCTTGATGCGCCCTACATCATTTTATCATATCTGAACAGAATAGTACTCAGAGAAAGAAAATAAACTCTATTGGTCAATGACTTACATGGTCTAAAGAAAAACATCCATCAAGAGCCTAAACCTGTCCCTTACAGTAGCAATAACAGCAGTAACACTGTATTTACATACCTTAGCAAATAAAATGAAATAAAACTTTTTGTCCTAACTTTCAAAATATTTCGATTTTCACAAAGTTCACATCTGAGAACTATTGCAGTTTGAACTTCTAGAACATTTTTTTTTTTTAGCGGATGCCCATTTTTATACTTTTATTGTTTGTTCTGATGCATTTAGACTGATAAAAGATATCGGAATGATTGAAAACTTTTATCAGTCTAAATGCATCAGAACAAACACAACACTAATATGACAAGACTGCGTTTCCTTCTGGAATTATGCGTATTTCTTTTGGTCCATTGCGTTGATACCTATGGAGAAGAAATCCAGCAGATAAATACAGATATATTACTTTTATTAGCATTCTCTTTTGTCTAAAATTTCTTTCTATCTACAATTCATTTCTTCTATCTTCAACTGCCTATAGACAACACAAATAATCCGAGTTCTAGAATTGACCATTCTGAACTTTACCACAAATCATTCCATTTGAACCTGCCCATCAATCAATCCTTCTATTTAATATTTAATAATATGAATATTTAATTTAATGTTATCAGACTGAAACACGGTACTATGACTCAAACAAAAATCGAAATATCAGTTTAACCAAGAAGAAAGTCAAGAAAAACTGGACTGTTAGAATGTTAGGGCTGTCTCTTAAGTATTCGAAATTTCTTAAACTTATCGAAGCGCACTAAAATCGTAAGATATACAACGTACAAGATATTTATTTTAAATAATTCAATGTACAAGATTATACAATACATTTCAAGTATTAATAAAATTTTCTGTTGGTATTTATACTTATTTTACACTATTTATTTGGAGTATTTATTTTGTTACAGTTAATAAAATGTTTCTTATATATACAAATAGAGTAAAACACATTTCAGATAGTTTTCGTAGTTTATAATAAGTTACTGGTTTTAGGAATAAACTAAATTAGTTTGTGTATTTATGTGTAGCAAAGGGCCGTACCATACTGGTTACTAGAAAACTAAATTAGTTCAAAACAGTCACTGCGAGTCTAGATATCGTATCTATGAGGGCTCACCTTACAGGTTTGATTTGATGTACATGTTAATATATTAGGCTCCTAAGTGAATGAACTAGTTAGTATATTGGTATCTTGATGTATATGATATGCGAGTTATAATGATCTCTTATACTATACGTTTAAAGTAATTTTCAATATCGTTTAGTCCCATGAGGTAGTCTCTCAATATTTTTCTGAATGCATATTCTGAGGTTATATATTTGATTCCATTTAGGAGTTTATTGTAGCTTCTTGTCGCTAAGTATTCGAATGATTTATGAAAAATTTCTTTGTTTGCCTTGGGTACTACCAGTATGTTCCAGCTGCAGCGTAATCCATAATCCAAATTATATACCAAGAAACTTTCAGTGTTCCTTTTTACATATAACAGACAGCCATAAAGATATAGTTTCTATAGTGGTAAAATATTATGAATGACAAACAGATCGTTGGTTGAATGTGCGAAGTAAGTAGTGGTTATGGCTCTAATTATTCTGTTTTGTATTCGTATTAATGGAAGCAGATTGTTGTAATAATCTCCATCCCAACAGGTGATGCCATATTGCGGTGAGGAATTTACCAACATCTTAAACTGCATTTACAAATTTTTTAACATTGCAGAAAGCAGAATGATACTGACTTGATGGGTGAAGCATAAATGCTTTTCATATTCCCTTTTGTCTGAGAAGAAAAGTTCTTTGAGTGGAGAAGTTTTGATCTTTAAACTCGCCCTGAAAGGGCAATGAGATTAGCTGTGTTTAGCTGAGCATAGAATTAATTTGGGTCTTTTGTATTTGCAGAAATCTGCCTCATTGTAGTCTGAAGCTTGCTTGATCAGTGGGTTCGGATGATTAATTGTCTTGATGAAGAACTTTTCTGCTAGGTCATGAAGGCGGGATGTGATGTAGGGAATGTTGACTTCTCTGTGAATCTGGGAGTTTCTGATAAACCATGGGGCATCCAAACTCATTTTCATACATTTGTTCTGTATTCTTTGTAGCATTTGAATATTTGAATTCGAAGTATGACTCCATGCAGGAAATGCGTAAGTGATGACTGGGCGTATTACAATCCTCTATATGAGTAGTTTGTTCTGAGTATCCAGTTTACTTTTTCTGTTGATCATGGTGTTATAAATACATCCACAGTAGTGCTGCGCAATTACTGTGGATGTATTTGAAATTATGTGCTTTATATGACTGGTGAATTGTCGTTTTTTATCGAACATTACGCCGAGATATTTTACTGTATTCTTCCATGTAATCTTAACTCCTAGTAAATGTATATCTTCCTTGATCTGAGGCTTCTCTCTAGTGAACAGTATGGTTGAACTCTTCTGTGGATTTGCTTGGATCCTCCAGTCCATCAACCATTTCTCTAGTGTGTGAATACTGTTTTAGAGTCTTTAGATGGCTAGTTTGGGGCTGAGAATCTTGCTAATAATGCAGTATCATCTGCATATAATGCAGTGATTGTTGAGCTTGGGTTTTGAGGAATATCAGCTATATAGATAGAAAACAGCAAGGGACCAGGAGTGAGCCCTGCAGCACACCCGCCAGTACCTTGCGTCTGGTTGACATGGTTTAATTTATTTTGATTTGCATGAATCTGTCTTTGAGGTATGAGTGAATTATTTTAACTGGATTTGTAGGCATATTGAATGTGATGAGCTGTAATGATCAGAGAAGACACTGATGCCACACCTCATCAAAAGCCTTCGCAGCATCTATAATGACCGCAGCTGTGTTGAGGTTCTGGTTGAAGCTGTCGGAGATGAATTCGATCCGCCTGTGGATCTCTTGAACGGTGGTGTAGTTTTTTCTAAATCCAAACTGCTCATTAGGAATTATACCTAGTTTATCCGTTTCTGATTGAAGCCTTGTAAGGATTACGTTTTCTGCGATCTTTCCAAGTCTGGACAGAAGATTGATAGGTCTTTAGCTTTCAGGGAGCTAAGTGTTTTTTCAAATCTTTTTGATTGGCATATATACGCCATCTTCCATGTTAAGGGAAAATACTTGAGTCTGAGGATGACATTGATTATGTTGACTAAATGTACAATGGCTTTTCTGGGGGTAGTTTGATTATTTTGTTTGTGATTCCATCTAAACCTGGAGCCTTATTGTTGTTCAGGTGGTTATGATATTTATAACTTCTGTTCTAGAAGTGGGTGTGACAGGTTCTAGGTCATCCTTTTGTTGTGTTATAGCCTGCCTGATTCGGCGGTGAATCTTGTAGATAAGATTGATGTTCAAATTTTCATAAGAGGGTTTGCATTGAGTTTCTAAGCTGTCTACCAGAGCCTTTGCCTTTTCCTTGTCAGTATGGGCTATTCCCTTCTTGGTCTGAATTGGGGATAAAAGTTGCCTTTTAGTGTGGAAGGTTCTCAGGAACTTCCAAATGGAGTTGTCCTCTGGGTTTAGTTTCGTTAGCTTGGATTCCCAATCTTGGTTTCGATGTTTTTGAAGAGCTTCACGGATTTGTCTGTTTAATTTATTCAGGTTTGTTTTATCTTGCGGGGATTTTGTGTTATGGTACCTCTTTCTGGTTTTGTTTTTCGGTCTGATTAAATCCATGATTTCCTCGGGGATCCGACCACTAGGGTGAATGACTGTAGTTTGGGTAACTGACTTTATTGCTTTTTTGATTTGACTGGTTAGGTTGTTTACAGCAAAGTCTATCTCCTCTTTAGTGGGAATAGCAGGGACTGGGCCAATGTGATCAGGGAGAATTCTGGAGAGCTTGTTCCAAGATATGAAAGAGTGGGGAGGGGAGAATTGCTCTTGTGTACCGAGTTTAAGCAGAATCGGGTTGTGATCGGACGAAAGTTCATTTAATGTTTCCAGCTGATATTGGTATCTGATGTTTTTCAGGATGACTATGTCAAGTACATCTGAGCTTCCAGCTGAGGCTGTGATGTGTGGGCTCTGTGGGTCCGGCTTCAACAATAGAATTTTGAATTGAGTAATGGTTTAGAGTTCGACCTTTGTCGTTGATTGGGGAGCTATACTAGGCTATATGTTTGGCATTAAAGTCACCAGCATGATGATGGAGTCTGTGAAGCCGAGAATGGTGTCTGAGTCATATAATCAGTAATGGAATGCTGGGTGGATTATATACAGCATAGATTTTGATACTGTCAGCATTGTTGGTATGAACTTCAATGCCTGTTATCTCTAGGTTCATGGTTTGTGGATTGGTCAGAACATTGTGGCTTAGGCAGTTTTTAATGTATATGGCTGTTCCTCCTCCACTGCTGGTGAGTCTGCCTGTTTTGTACATAATATAGTTCTGTAACTTGGGGTTATTAGCTGGCCTGAGATGTGTTGCATTTACTAATATCATGTTAGGATTATGTCTGTGAGTGGACTCTTGCAGTTCTAGGATTTTGTTACTCAGTCCATTGGCATTCCATGCAGTGATCATGAGAGAGTTGGGATGGAATTATCTTTTATTCATTATTGAGGGCTGTCAGAATTGAGTGGGTACCTTGTAGGAATCTTTTCGTGGAGGATGGCGAAGGATTTGTTATGCTGAATTCTTGTAGCATGGTAGCTAGTGAGGCATTTAACAATGATGTTAAATTTGAGCTTATTAATCATGGGATGGAGCAGCCTTTGTTCGTGCTGCCTCTGCATAGATTTTGGGCATTTGTTTTCTTTCCTGAGTTGTCAAGCTGGAGATAATTTGGACCGGGGTGCGATCTGCACGGCTGTCTTGAGCATCACTGAAATGTGTTAGAAGGGTAGTTTTTGCTGATCCTTGGTTCTTTGGGTGTGTAATGCATCCCTTGTAGTTGGCAGGGTGAGGTCCTCCGCAATTGACGCATTTTGCTGGTGCCATGCCCAAAAACTTTGCAAGGCAAATTACAGGTGTTTGAAATGCGGCGAGGGCCACCAGACCGTCATGTGTACCAAGCCAAGATGTTGGGCATGGTCAAACCTTTGGCACCTATGGCACTGCCCAGCTGACGAATTTTTCCTTAGTGGCTCAGTAGAAATTCTGAGGCCACAGATCGCAGTCAGTTCGTATATCTCTTTCTGTTTCTTGTCAATTTCTACGAGCACCAGTGGAATTGGCCGTTTATCTGACCTGCTCACTTTTACTGGTGTTAGGCTCCGACTCATAAGGTCAGCAGTGATTTCTTCAGAGGTGATATCTTCGGTTACCCCGCGAAGTACTACTTTGAGATTCTTTTCGCTGGGTAAAGCAAAAGTATGAAAAGGAAGACTTTTGTTATCCAATAGTTTTGTCAATTGTCTGTAGTCAGTGACTGAGGCGAGCTGACTTTTGACTCCTTCATCTTGATTTTTATCCCAGGAGTATGAGATTTTACGTTCCCTAAGGGCTGGTGTGACAGTGGTTCATTTGTCCTTGTCCCTTAGTATAACAGGTGGAACCTTTTCGGTGTTCCTTGGGACGTCTGGTGTTGGTGAGTCTTCATCCATCTGCTCCTCTGTAGTTCTTTGTGTTTTGTTAGAATGCTCTCCCTGAGAGTTGTTTTGACAGGGGGATTTTGGTGACAAAGCAGAAATGAGTTCTTCTTGTGATATCTCATTCTCCTCTTCCTCTCCATCCTGATCATTAGAGTGAATATATTGTTTTATAAAACCCAGCCAATCAGATTCAAGCTTGCCTATTATGAGTTTCAGTACCTCTAGGGACTGCTCCTTATTAAGGATCTGAATCTGCTCTTTGATGTTTTCCATATCAAAGTGGCGATTTCCTGCCAGCATAAATTGTTTGATAGCAATATAAATAATCCCTCAGGGCTAGGGGCCTGCCAGTAATGTATCCTGTAGACCCCTTTAGGGTACATGGCAGGAATTTGATGATGATGATGTAAATTTTCGAGGTACATACTGTGAATGCAACATTTACTGCAATCTGGTAGTGAATCATTTAAAACGTAATCATCATTTGACTTTCAAGAACCTAACGACGCTGTTATGGAGTAAGGCTCTGGTAGCCAATTGGATCTGAGAAATTAAAGTTATTATGATGAGTAATTATTATAAATCATATTCTTAATACATTATTCTTAAGCCAGATTGCTCCCTCGAAGCTATGATCATCAAGCAAAAATTTTCATACTTCGGACATATCATTCGAGCAAATGATAGTCTAGAGAAGATGATGATGCTTGCTAAATTTTTGATGGAAGCAGGAGAAGAGGAAGACCAAGAATTAGATGGGTGAATGGAGTTAAAGAAGCCACTGGAGTGCGCTTGGAAATTCTGAAAGACACGGTCTAGGACAGATCTGAATGTAGAGTGTATGTTCGTGGAATCACTAGGAGTCGAAAACGACTCGATGGAACATAACAACAAGTCTTTCGATAAAAATCACTGTAGTTTTACTTAATAAAAGAATAGCTTTGAATGCTAATAAAAACATTACTTGGCCTACAGATTTAGTATAGGTGTCAGAGACACCTGATACAAAAAAGGACTTAATCTTTCACACACTGTAAATCTTATAACCGCTTAGTTTTTAATGTTGTGCTTTAGAAATTACGCAGTTTGTTACACTGCAGATTACAGATATTTGCAAAGACAAAAAAGCTCCCAAAGACAAAAAGAACTGAAAAAGCAAGCTATAGTTAGCAATCTAAAAAAACAACGCAATCCATCATACGATAAATAAATATCAATCTGGTTTAAAAGGTTCATCATTATGTCAGACTCACCTTAAAACAACCTAACAATAATTTAGAGCTGATTAAACTTACTTCTCCAGCAGAAATAATTAACTTAGGTAAAAATCTCAACAACAAAAAATCACCAGGTCCAGATGGCATCACAAACAAAATCATCGTAATGCTTCATGTGAACATCATAAACAGAATACTAAGATTACAATATTTCTTCTCCATCCTGGAAAATTGCTAACATTATACCAATTCACAAACCGGGCAAAGTTCTATAATTGCCTCAAAATTTCGACCCACTAGCCTGCTATCCAATCTGTAAAAATTGCAGGAAAAAATCATTCTTTCCAGACTTCAAGAAACAACAGACAAATCACCTGGGAATTCCATAGTGCTATTAACTGTTCAGCGAGCACCATGACAGGGTGTTGAGAGTTAAGAGAAATGAGGTTCCGTGGTCTAGCAGCTGCTGAAAAACCAAACATTTCTCTTGTGAACGCGAAGCGACGCCTGCAGCGGCTATTGGACAGTGGACAACTGGAAACGTGTGATTTGGAGTGATGAATCAAGCTTTACCATGTGTTCTCTACGAAGGATAAAACAGAATCATATAAAAACTCCATCCCCCTATTACAAAACGCATTAATTTTACCTCAGTTCATTTCTGAAATCACTACGCTTATATATATATATATATATATATATGAAACATTTTGTGAAATATTTGTTTCACGAGTAATATCCCCAAGCGGTTGTCAGAAAATACATTGATCTATTATTTGTGGAACCCAAGAAAATGGCGTGCACGCTCTCGATGATTTTCTTGCTAGGTTTCTCTTTTGTGCGTGAAAAATATTTAATGTTTGACGCCATTGGTACATGCAATGGTAAATATAATACCAAAGGAATGATAAAATTCAACATCACTATCATCATTATCAAATTCCTGATATGTACACTCAAGGGGTGTATAGGATATTATTATTATTATTATTATTATTATTATTATTATTATTATTATTATTATTATTATTATTATTATTATTATTATTATTATTATTATTCCTGACACTTCCAAGGAGTCCGAAGACTCATCGCGGGAGGACACTTACAACTGTTTCAACTGATACAACTATCTCTACCACTATACCGAACCTCTACTACGAATTATCTCACCACCTCCACCAGCACAACTAGTATTTTTTGTCTGTAAATTGCGTGTGTTCTGAAGGGCCGATTTGTCTGTAAATTGATAAGAATTTATTAACTTGCTATCAGCAATTATCCTACATATCAATTTGTTATCTCTCAAGACTGCAAGATTATCAGATCTTATATTTCTATCTTGTAAGGAATTTTTACTCTTTAAATAATATATAATGTAAAATTAAAATAATATATAATGGCGTATTATATTGGAGGTGTTACGATAGAAGAACTTGATCATGCTAGGGAACTGTTTGTTTTTTCGTTGATAAGAAATTAAAATTCAAGCACTAATTAACAAAGTTTGCTGATACAACCAAGAGGATAATTGCCATGCTGACATACAGCACTGTATACAACAACGTGATCATTGTTGCGACCCTGGAACAGATTACTTAACAGATATCGAGAAAATTACTAGACTGGTGGCGTATAGTTTTGCGATCTTCACAGCTCATATCAAAGAACTCTTACTTGCATGACCACGATCCCTATCCTACTGATACGGCTTTGCCACCATGTGGATTTATTACAATTATGCACCAAAAAGCAAACACAGCACGCTACATCCATTTACTCCTTTAATGACAGTTAAATAATTATTTTTCAATATATATTTCACATCTTCGCCTTCCAATGAATACATTACAAATCAAGTAAGTTTCCTTGTACTTTGTACATACACCAAAGAAACTTTATCTCTTTGTGCAAATGTTTCTTTAATTTTAAAATATCCAAACACTAAAAGCTTATCTTGAGTATACTATTGGGTATACCTTCCTGATCCCAAAGTTATGAATATTAACAAACGAACACAACTTAAAATAGCGTTGATTTAAAATTAAATATTTCCTTCAAGTACAGTTCAAACATGATTTTTGTTATACTTAATAAGCTCCATAATAAAATACTTTTGTACTATGAGAAAAATTAATATGCGTCATTAATGCATCAGGAGTAAATGGATGTAACGTGCTGGTGGATGTAGAGTTCCGTTGGAGTCAAATAACTCGTATTTGACTCCAATGGAAGGAAGCGTTTTAGATCACTCCGGGGACCGTAGCGCAATTAAATGAACGACGGTATGTTGCGGCCTTCGACTGGAAAAGGATTAAGTTCGATTCTCGTCGTTATAAGAGGAAACATTATTTGGGCTTTTTCATTTGTAGCCGATCTGATACAGCGATAGCAGGATTTTCTCCGGAAACTCCGGTTTTTCATCCCGCATACAGGCAAATCGGCCTTCAGAATATCCGCCATTTACAGACAAGAATCGAACTCAGTCAGCAAGAGAATTGATTGGGGGGATCCTTGTACTCCTTGGAGGTGTCACACAATAATAATAATAAGAGGAAGAAGAATTTCTTAAATAATACACGGATGCTTAAGAACCGACCAGGTGGCTTGTGACCTTATGTCCAATCCTCACCTTGTGGTGCATCTTGTCAGGTATCTACCCAGATAGTGAATAAACGAGAATAGGCTGGCAATTTGGGATACAGCCAACCAAATTGGCTTAAACTACAATATAAAAATGATAATGAAACATGACAGAATTTAATAGCGCCTGGGGCGTCATCCGGTTTAACAAGGCCCTCGTTGTTTTCGCCAAAGAACCAGGACGAACATCGAAAAATCACCTACTGGAACAAATCCTGAAAACACAAAACTCAACATTACCAGAGCTCAAGACCGTTTACTATCAACATTTGAAACCTGAATGGCAAAGAAATGGAGCTGGCTGAGGAATTTGATAAGAACCAGATCAACATACTAGGGGTGACTGAAACAAAACAAAAGGCAATAATTAATGAATCTTTCTAAGCACCATAAAAAATGTTATTCAGGCATTAATATAGTTACTCCTTTTCCCTGATAATAATCAGGGAAAAGGAGTAACTATTGTATTCAACAATAAATACCAGGCTAATCTTTTTGAAAGCAATATCAAGTAGAGTGATGTGGGAAAATACCAGAATGGGGAACTGGACAATGAGATTTATTTGTGACTATGGTTCCACATAAGGTTATATTATGGTAGAAGTGAAGACATTTTTTGAAGTTTTAAGAAAGCAACTGAAACAACGAAAAACAAAAAAAAGAAACTTTAGTCCTTGTTTGGGAATAAGAAAATCCTCATTAACTATGTTATTGGTGATGTTTTTTGTCACTAGTTCAAGACACTAGAATATACACAGGATTTGAAATTGGAAGTGATTACCATTTAATCATGACTAGTATAATATTATTATTATTACCGGCAACTCCAAAGAGTTCTTAGACTCATCGAGGGAGGCCCTAACTTCACATCAAGAACAACTATTCAACATTCACACAGTATCTATCATACCTCGCCTTGAACTCATTTACAGTCATGGCACCCACAACAGACTCTGGCAGCTTATTCCACTCATTCACCACTCTCCAAGTAAAAAAGCTAGCTCTAACACCCTTGCAAACCACACTTCCATGGATCGCCCCTAGTCCTCCCACCACCACCAGTCCAATTCTCAAAAACATATTCTGAATAAATCTTATAGAAACCCTTCAGCAATTTGAATGTCTCATTCATATCACCCCTTTTCCGCCTAATAACCAGTTTCTGCAAGCCACAAATCCTCAACCTATTCTTATAAGGTTCATTGCATAGACCTGCTACCTCTGAATCCTCTCCACCTCCTCCCCATCAAGAAGAAACCCTGGGGCCAAAATCTGGGCACAGTAATCTAGATGAGCTCTTATCATAGCTCGATACAGAGGAACAACAACTTGTTTGTCTCTGCATGTTAAAGTATTTTTCAGAAGCTAAGTGATTTGATGAGCTGGTTTAGCCACTTTTGCGATGTACCCCCTAAAATTCAACTCTCTATCCACCAACACACCCAAATCCCTGTCCTCGTCAATCTCCTGGAGTATAGTTCCACCTATGTGGTATACTGCTGCTAATCGTTTCACATCAAAATGCATAACCTTACATTTTGCCATATTAAATTGACATCCATTCACCTTAGCCCAGTTCTCCAAACTATTCAAATCATCCTGCAAAATTTTGACATCCTGTGCATTCACTATTGCTCTACCCAACTTTGCATCATCAGCAAACAAATGAACAGTTGCTCTCAGATCCTTTCCTACATCGTTAATCAACAAATTATACAGTAGTGGTCCAAGAACCGAACCCTGCGGCACATCACTATTCGCAGGCCGTCTTTTTGACTCTACTCCTGACTAAACCACTCTCTGATATCTCTCCATCAACTATCCTCCTATCCGTCTCACCAACCTTATATCCATCCCCCCTATGCTGCAGTTTATTGATTAGAATTCATTTTACTATTTTCTATTACTTTACTATTTTCTCCAAGACCTTGACAACGATTCCTGATACGCTGATCGGTACTGTAATTTTCAACAGTAGTCTTGGAACCCCTTTATGCAGTGGAACAATTTTCCCCTCCCCCTCCTCCCCTTCGGGACTAATCCAGACCCAAGACTCGAATTAAACAAAATGGTCAAGGGCGCTGACAATTCTTCAGCCGCTTCACGTAGGACACGAGCTGGTATGCCATCCAATCCCACAGATGTATTGACATTGAGGTTTTGTGATAGACTATTCAACTCCACTTCATTCGCTACAATTTCCGCAGAAGCTGTTGGTTCCTTTATTCCTGCAATGTCACCACCTGGATGATATACTCTTGCAAAGTGCTTGCTCAGTAATTCCACTATATAACAACTGATTCGGTTACCTCCCTACAATCGCATTCTTGAGAATCATTCTGCCGTATACATTTTTCTTTTACTTTCAACATATCTAAAAAACTTTGGGCTTCTCTTTAGCCTGCACGGCTAATGTTCTTTCATAATCTGTTTTTGCTTTTCTTACTACATTCGTTACCCTTCTGGCCTGGGCTTTATACAGGTTACCTTTCTCCTTGAATTACCTCCACAGTTGTTTCGTTTTTTGCAGCTAAAGCTTAATGGTGTTATTCATCGATTTAACCCCTACTTGATTTATTATTCGAACTCTAGGTATATAGTCAGCCGTTGCCACTTGCAAACATTTCTTAACCACCTCTCATGCACTATCAACATCCAGCCCTTGCAGTTTTACATGCCATGGCACTGAACCAATCAAACTCATATGCTTGTCATACTTACGGTAATTCAGCACGGTAATTCAGCACGGTAATTCCATATGTACCCTGTCTTAGCTGTGAATTGCACATATTTAGCCACCTGCCAAGTCATGACCCTATGATCACTCTCACCAATTGGTGGCAACGTGGTCAAATTCGTTACAGCCAAATTCTCAGATACATTTACTAGGTCTAGCACTCTCTGACCCCTAGTATTTTCCATTACATGCTGTCGCAGATAATTACCCCTTAATAACTGCATAAAGTCCAATTCCTTCCTCCCATATAAAACTGAATTTCATATTGAAAAAAAAAGTTAGAAAATTTAAAACCGAATAAAAGCTGAGCAGCTCTCAGATGTGAACTGTAGACTAAAATACACAAACATTGTTCAAGAAAAACGTTTGAGAACAGGAGCCAAACATTGGAGATTCAGTGGGATGCCATAAAGAAAACATTGACTGATTCAGCAAGAGAAGCATGTGGTGAGGTTGTATGCAAGAAATGAAAACCCATAACTCCTTGGCTGATTTGATAACTCCATGACGTTAAACAGGTTTAAACAGGTAGGAAAGAAAAAGAAGAAAGCACATCGAAGTTCCTAGCGAATAAGTTAGATTGTGCTCTTAAAGAAAGCAGGATTCTGACCAAAAAGAGACTTTCAGGGTCAGAGTTTCCTTAATAAATAGTTGAGAAATCGTGAGAATATAACAAAGATCTGTATTTAAATTTTATAGACCTGCCAAAAAACATATGAAAAGGGCCAAGAGAAAAGCTATTCAAAACGCTACAGTTGTATGGTGTCAATGGGACATTACAGCAAGCAATACTTCATCTTAATTTGAGTTGTAATTCAGCAGTTAGAATTGAAGGAAGTACAGGAAGATGGTTTAATGTTAAATCTGGTGTGAGACAAGGATATATATTATTCCCTCTGTTATTCATTATCTATATGGATCACATCATGAAGGAAAGTGATGTTAAACATGATATTAAAATTAGAGATGTTGAAAGAGTAAAACGTGCCTTCGAAGACAGAAATATAAGAGCTGATCATTTTAGTATTTAACAAATTGATCTGCAGGATATTGTTGATAGGAAGTTAGTAAATTCTTGATGTAGTACTATCATTCCCTATACATCCCTTGCGTGTACATATCAGGAATTTGATAATGATGATAGTGATGTTGAATTTTATCATTCCTTTGATATTATATTTACCACTGCATGTACTAATGACGTCAAACATTAAATATATTTCATGCACAAAAGAGAAAACCTAGCAAGACTATCATTGAATGCGCACCATTTTCTTGGGTTTCAAAAATAATCAACCTCTTGAGAATATTAATCGTGTATTTCACAAAATGTTTCAGAGAAAGGTTACTGGGAAAATTAAGCTAGTAATAACCGAAGAGAATTAAAAAGCAATGTGCATTCTAAAAGACGAAAAAAAATTGATTCCTAGTAAGAATAAATTAAGAAGTTTCTGAAATAACTACGCTTTTAGTTCTGCCATTTTGCAGTAAGAAGCCTGTGTATGCGATCTAATCATTCTGCGGTGCTTCCTGAATTTGCCGGTTATTCAGCTTCTAAGGATGAAACCAACATTTTTTCACCATATATACCGGCCAGTAGCTGAAACTTCACTCTGGGTGTCGTACTATTGATTATTCTTATTATTATTATTATTATTATTATTATTATTATTATTATTATTATTATTATTATTATTATTATTATTATCTATCATCATATATTACTATTATCTATCATCATATATTACTATTATCTGTCAGTATCTATCATATCTTTACATAAAAATATAATGGAAAAACTCACGTAGAAAAATTATTTAATGGTATAATTTTCGCCCGTGTGTCACAGGCATCTTCAGTACAATTAGGCACGAAAATTAAACATTAACTGACAATTCCAAAAAGCGCCACCTAAGTAGCTGGTGTAAGATAACTAAAAAGGTCAATAACTTTCCTTAAAAAAAAAAAAAAAAAAAAAAAAAAAAAAAAAATACAATAAAAAGTTAGGAAAGATTAGCTGATTTGTAAAGTACTATCTCCCATAAAGGGGATAGACGTAAGCCTTCGGATCTGTTTAAGTTAGGAGAATGAAGTAGAGTTTCACATGCTTCTTTATAAAGGCGTTCCATGAGAAACTGACTTTTGTGAAGAACTCTTGTCTTTTTCCAATGAACTCTGTGTCTAGTGAAGATGGCATGTTCTGCAAGTCCAGACTTTTCAGGTTTAAAGTATTCAATATAAGATTGGTGTTCTTCTAGCCGAATGGAGGCAGATCTTCCCGTTTGTCCGAAATAACATAATCCACAAGAGCACGGAATCTGGTAGACACCTGGATGATTGAGATGTGGAAGCTTGTCCTTTGGAGAAGCGAGAAAGGTGGAGATTTTTCTAAACGGTCGAAAGGCAACAAAAATATTCAGTGGTTTTAAAATTTTTGCTATACGTTCACTGATGCCTTGTATATAAGGGATGGTAATGCGCGTTATTTCCTCTGTGTTTGAAGAGGGAGACATATTAAATCTACTCAAAGTTCTTTTAATGAAGCAATTCTTATAGCCATTAGATAGAAAGGAAGAAGTTATATATCGTATTTCTTTCTGTAAAAGATCGTCTGTAGAACAAAAGGAGTGGGCACGATGAACCAGTGTTTTAATAGTTCCTGCCTTTTGACTGGGATGGTGATGAGATTCCGCATGAATATAATGGCCTGTATGAGTCTTCTTTCTATAAACTGAGAAATGTAGGTTACCATCTGGTTGGCGAAGAATTAGAAGATCTAAAAAGGCTAACTGCTTATTTGATTCTACTTCTAGGGTAAACTTGATCCTAGGATGAAATGCGTTTAACTTATTGAGAAATTGTTGAAGTTCATCAGAAGAGCCATTCCATACAGCAAAAATGTCATCGACATATCTGAACCAATGAGTAGGTCTGGGAGAAATATTGTCAAAGATACGTTGTTCAAAATGTTCCATAAAGAAATTGGAGATAGCAGAAGAGAGAGGATTACCCATTGCTGTTCCTTCAATTTGTTGATATAACTTATTTTTAAAAGAAAAATAACCAGAATTTATTACAAAATCAAATAAGTTTACAATGTCTGAAGGAAATTCCTGTTGTAGTAATTCAATACTTTCCGAAAGAGGCACATTTGTAAATAAAGAAACAACATCTAAACTGATCATGATATCAGAAACGTCCAAATCAAGATCTGAAATTTTATTTTTAAAATCCAAAGTATTTTTTATATAAGTATCAGTTCTTCTAGTTGAAGAGGAGAGTAAATTAGATAAAAATTTTGAGATTTTGTAAGTTGGGCAACCTATACAATCTACGACTGGTCTTAACGGAATGCCTGGTTTATGAACTTTTGGAAGACCATACAATCTAGGTGGACGACCGAAGAAGGTTTTAAGTTTTTTCTTTTGATCTTCATTCCATGTAGATACATTATCTATAAGAGAATTAAGTCTCTTCAATTGACTCCGGGTAGGATCCGATTTTCTGATGAACTTCAACAATTTCTCAATAAGTTAAACGCATTTCATCCTAGGATCAAGTTTACCCTAGAAGTAGAATCAAATAAGCAGTTAGCCTTTTTAGATCTTCTAATTCTTCGCCAACCAGATGGTAACCTACATTTCTCAGTTTATAGAAAGAAGACTCATACAGGCCATTATATCCATGCGGAATCTCATCACCATCCCAGTCAAAAGGCAGGAACTATTAAAACACTGGTTCATCGTGCCCACTCCTTTTGTTCTACAGACGATCTTTTACAGAAAGAAATACGATATATAACTTCTTCCTTTCTCTCTAATGGCTATAAGAATTGCTTCATTAAAAGAACTTTGAGTAGATTTAATATGTCTCCCTCTTCAAACACAGAGGAAATAACGCGCATTACCATCCCTTATATACAAGGCATCAGTGAACGTATAGCAAAAATTTTAAAACCACTGAATATTTTTGTTGCCTTTCGACCGTTTAGAAAAATCTCCACCTTTCTCGCTTCTCCAAAGGACAAGCTTCCACATCTCAATCATCCAGGTGTCTACCAGATTCCGTGCTCTTGTGGATTATGTTATTTCGGACAAACGGGAAGATCTGCCTCCATTCGGCTAGAAGAACACCAATCTTATATTGAATACTTTAAACCTGAAAAGTCTGGACTTGCAGAACATGCCATCTTCACTAGACACAGAGTTCATTGGAAAAAGACAAGAGTTCTTCACAAAAGTCAGTTTCTCATGGAACGCCTTTATAAAGAAGCATGTGAAACTCTACTTCATTCTCCTAACTTAAACAGATCCGACGGCTTACGTCTATCCCCTTTATGGGAGATAGTACTTTACAAATCAGCTAATCTTTCCTAACTTTTTATTGTATTATTATTTTTTTTATTTTTTTTTTTTTTAGGAAAGTTATTGACCTTTTTAGTTATCTTACACCAGCTACTTAGGTGGCGCTTTTTGGAATTGTCAGTTAATGTTTAATTTTCGTGACTAATTGTACTGAAGATGCCTGTGACACACGGGCGAAAATTATACCATTAAATAATTTTTCTACGTGAGTTTTTCCGTTATATTTTTATGTATAGTTATGTCTACTCACGGTTTACCTCTTTTAAAACTCTATCATATCTTGCCTTGAACTCATTTACGGTCGTAGCACCCACAACAGACTCTGGAAGCTTATTCCACTCATTCACCACTCTCCAAGTAAAAAACCTAGCTCTAACACCCTTGTCAACCACGCTCTTGCCCAGTTTCCATGCATGGCCCCTAGTCCTCCCACCACCAGTAATATTTTCAAAAATATCTTCTGGATCAATCTTATAAAAACCCTTCAGTAATTTGAATGTCTCAATCATATCACCCCTCCTTCGCCTATCGTCCAATTTCTGCAACCCACAAATCCTCAACCTATTCTCATAAGGTTCATTCCACAGTCCTGCTATCATCTTGGTCACTCGTCTCTGGACCCTCCACTTCCTCTCCATCACGAAGAAACCCTGGTGCCCATAACTGGGCACTGGAGTCCAGATGGAGTCTTATCAAGGCTCGATACAGAGGAACAACAACTTGCTTCTCTCTGCATGTTAAAGTATTTTCCATAAGCCAAGTGATTTGGTGAGCTTTTAGTTACTTTTGCAATGTTCCCCCTAAACTTCAACTCCCTATCCACCAGCACTCCCAAATGCCTGGCCTCATCAATCTCCTTGAGTACGGTTCCACCTATGCGATATACTGCTGCTATTCTTTTCACCCCAAAGTGCATAACCTTACACTTTGGCACATTAAATTGACATCCATTTTTCCTAGCCCAGTCCTCCAAACTATCCAAATCATCCTGTAAAATTTGGACATCCTGTGCACTCATAATTGCTCTACCCAACTTTGCATCATCAGCACACAAGTGAACACTTCCTCTCAAATCCTTTCCTATATCATTGATGAACAAATTGAAAAGCAGTGGTCCAACAACAGAGCCCTGCGGCACTCCACTAGTCACAAGACGTCTTTTTGACTCCGCTCCTGAATAAACCACTCTCTGGTATCTCTCTTTCAACCACCCTCCTATGCATCTTACCAACCCTATATCTATCCCCATCTGCTCCAGTTTACTGATTAGGGTTCCATGTGGTATCCTGTCAACGGCCTTAGCAAGGTCCAGTAGTATCACTGTAAACCCATTACCCCTATCCAGTTCAGCTGTCACTGTGTTATAAAACGTGAGCAAGTTACTGAGGCATGATCTACCCTTCACAAAACCATGTTGTCCCCCATACAATATCCCATTTTCATCTGTCCAATCCTGTATTCTTTTCTTGACTAATTTCTCTAAGACCTTGACAATGATTCCTGATATGCTAATCGGTCGGTAATTTACAACAGCGGTCTTGGAACCACCTTTATGCAGTGGAACTATTTTCCCCTCCTTCCACCCGCTCGGGACTAACCCAGACCCGAGACTCAAATTAAACAAAATGGTCAAGGGTACTGATAATTCATTAGCTGCTTCTCGTACTACACGAGCTGGTATACCATCCAACCCCACAAATGTATTGACATTGAGGTTATGCAATAGACTACTCACCTCCACTTCATTCACCACAATTCCCGTATAATCTACTGGTTTATTCGTTTCTGCAATGTCACCACCTGGATGATATATTCTTGCAAAGTGCTCACTCAGTAACTCAGCTATCTCAACTGATTCAGTTACCTCCCTACCATCGGCATTCTTTAAAATCATTCTGCCATGTACATTTTTCCTTTTACTGGCTACATATCTAAAAAACTGTTTAGGATTCTCTTTAGCCCGCATGGCCAATGTTCTTTCGTAATCCTTTTTTGCTTTTCTTACCACACTCGTCACCCTTCTGGCCTGCGCTTTATACCGTTCATGTGCCTGCCGGTCACCTTTCTGCTTAAATTACCTCCATAGTTGTTTCTTTTTTTGCAGCTCAAGCTTAATGGTGTTATTCATCCATTTAACATCTACTTGATTTATTATTCGGAATCTAGGTATACAGTCAGCCATTGCTTCATGCAAGCACTTCTTAACCACCTCCCATGCACTATCAACTTCTAGTCCTTGCAGTTGTACATGCCATGGCACTGAGCCAATCAAACTCCTAAGCTTGTCATACTTTCCAGCCCGATAATTCCACATGTACCCTGTCTTAATTGAAAATTCTAAACCTTTAGCCACCTCCCAAGTCAAGACCCTATGATCACTCTCACCAATTGGTGGAAATGTGGTCATATTTGTTACAGCCAAATCCTCAGATGTAATTACTAGGTCAAGCACTCTCTGACCCCTAGTATTTTCCATTACATGCTGTCGCAGATAGTTATCCCTTAATAACCGCATAAAATCCAATTCCTTCCTCCCGTGTGTCCTCTCTTCACTCCAATCAATGCGACCATAGTTGAAATCTCCCATAATAATCACCCTCCTTCCACTCATTTCTTCTATTTGCTTGTGCATACTGTCACCACCATCTTTTCCATCACATGGTCAATAGCAACACCCAATTGTATATTTAGTTCTGCTAGCCACAATCTCACACCAAATGGCCTCAAATGTGCTCTTTTCTCTATCCTGCAATTCAACTTCTATTCTCCTTGGCTGTAGCTCATCAGCTATCATCAACAATACTCCTCCCCCCATTTTATTCTCTCTGTCATTCCTGAACACACTATACCCATCACATTCAATCCCACTGGCTATATCATCTACAGTCAGCGATGTTTCACTAATACCAATAACCTGTGGTCTGGAAGTGCCAACCATGGCCAAAAACTCTTCCTTCTTGTTCCTAATACTCCTAGTATTAGTGTACATGAATTTAATACCCCCATTAGCCCCAACCCTACCTTGCCTTGATGCCTTATATTAACTATCCAACTCTGGTTTGTTGTCCTTATTTGCTCTAGCATATTATATTCATTCTTACATTCAACTGCCTCCCTAAGGACTGCATATCTACCCCCCCCCTTAACGAATCTAGTTTCCCTGAATTTACACATCCACTACATGCCATGTAGTGGATGTGCAAATGCAAGCCATCCATCTTATATAGATCCTTTCGCCCATCAAACTCACTCCACACGTCCACAAATTTCACACCACTCGTCATACATAACCCACGCATAAAGTCATTCGCAATTATGGCCCTCCTTTTAAACATTTCACTGTCATACCGTGGCAAAAGACTAATCATTCTAACTCTCTCACTCTTTTCTTTTGCTACCTCAATATTACTAATTTTTAGTAATATTACAATATTACTAAAAATTACTAATTTTATTTAGTCATTCATCACATTAAACAAATTTCACTAAAGCATTTGCAGAATAATAAATAATATTCATGAAAATATGTAACAAACAAATGAAGTGAGGTAAAATGAATGCGTTTTGTAATAGGGGATGGAGTTTGTATATGATTCTGTTTTATCCTTCATAGTGAACAAATTATCCATTAATCTAGTTGAACTTTAAAATACAGAAGAGAATGGAATTTATGAATTTTAGAAAAATACCCATTACCAAACATTTGCATGCAATTAATTAGATCTCAAATGAGCTTTTTTTTTCTTTTTTTTTTTCATTTTATTATTTTCCTTTTTGGAATCGCAACATTTTTTCGATTACTTTTAAAATTGCAGAGTGGTCGCGCCATATAGGACTTCTCTAATATATTCATTCGTAAATCTCCAATATTGCGAGCGTGTAATAATCTATTATATAGATTATACTTAAAAAATAATATATTAATAGAATAATATAGATTCTATATTATTCTATTAATGTATTATTTTTTGAAAATATGTTCTATAAGTTGTTATAAACTATTCAGTTGTTTTTTGATGATGCAAAGTTAGCAGGGAAACAAGTTAATCAAGACACTGCAGAGATTCGGCGAGGTGATATTAACATCTTCCAGTATATGGGCAAACGATAACGGATCGCATTTTCAATGGAAAAGTGTAATTAGGCATTCTGGTATACAACGACTACAAGCTTTGTTTTGAATTAAATAACTTATAACAACTAACAAAATATATTTTGACGAAATATTTCAGCAATAATATAGAATTAGAACATTATCAGACGCTGTCAAAACTCCAGACATTGTGATAAACAATATCTCAGTTTCTAGATTTAATACTACTGTATCTGGATTTCTGTCAAGTCTGGTCACCTGGATTTCTTGAGGATTAGAAAGTGGCTACTGAATCTTTTCTAATCAGCCTTTCATTAAAACATCGAAAATAAGGAGCCATTCGTTTCAAACTTGCAGAAAGAAAACAGTTTTCAAGAAAGTAAATTAGAAAGAACACGAAATAACCCCTACTTCAGTTCCAGCAAAACTGTATAAGACACCCTTATAGTCGGTCTTTTGCAAAAAGGTGTGAACAACACCTACTGCAGCAAAACTGTTTGAGGGAAAGGATGCTGTATGAGAGAATTACGTGTCTGAAATAACACTCACTTCAGTATCAGCAAAACAGTCTGGTGACGCTTATAAAGAGTCGTCTGCTTTCGCATTCTTCCCAACCAAACTCGAATACGAAGAGAGATATTGCCCATATCAAAAACAGCATCTCTTTTCGGCATTCATTTCCGAAAGAAACAAAGAACGAACCACATTGGAAATTTATTTCCAATGTGGTTCATTCTTTCTCCGCCTTCTTTACCTAATTCTTTCTGAATATTATCGAAGGCAGTAGCTTTCTCATCTGGTTCAGTGATTTATATATTTCTTCACCAAGAATTTTTGGTGGTCCTATGCAACCTGACTTAGGTTCTGTTAAATGTTCATGTTATATAGTTTCCTAAGTTTACAGTGAAATAGTTGTGCCATATTTCTTCATTTCGTCTTCGCTTCCTGTAAATTTTACGTTTTGATCAATTCATTTGATTGTTTTAGGAACGTTTTACATATCATATGTCCTCTACAGCTCTGAAAATATTCTTTAAACCGTGTTTTATATTGGCTTCACATTTCTTGTCTTTTTCAGGATATTCTTCTCTTCATTTTTTACACTTTAAATCAATTTCCTTTTTAATTAAACTGTGGGTATTCTTATTTTCTATTGCGATTTTAAGCTTCATTGCTCTACTTTTATCAACCAGATTCAATAATCACCATGATTATTGGTCCAAACGGGATGATCAAGGGCCCTCATTTGCCGATTTTAAAATACTTTCTTTTCCTTCTTCCCAGTGTTTATCTATATTTTTTGTTTGTTTGTCATTGAAATTTTCTTCTAAAAGTGAGATATATTCCTTTTTATTATTTTCTGACTCTGTGTAGCTCAGTAGATGTGGCGTGAACTCTGACCAGAGCAGACGTGTTTTTGTATGCTCCTTACTGCTCCTTACCAGTGCGGGCACGCTGCCCTTAGCGTACGGTCTGCTTTCATACAGCATGTCGTCGATCGCGGAAAAATCATCACTTGCTAATACAAACTCACCTATTAAGGCTACTAGCTTTCAACAACTACCGGAAGGAAATGCTGGCAATACCTCTTCAAGTACCAAGGCTACTGGATCTCTGAAGGATACATCCCCAGTCTCTACAGTAACAAATCTACAAAACACAATGGAACAGGCATCAGCGACCGTCTTTCAGTCACCTGCTGCCAGTACAACGAAGGATTTCAATTCAGATGTTCTCTCATCGTTGAATCTCCCAGATGAACTAGATTGGAACAAGGCCTGCATCCTAAAGTGTGATCCTTCTGGCGCCCCATATACAGAACTGGATATCATCGAAAGTTTGAAAGGCAAGGTAAGAGGTTCCGATGTATGGCACCTTGGCTCCTTAAAGTTCAGTTATATTTTCATAATTTCATTTAAACATGTTTCTTTGAAAGAAAAATTTGCTAAATTAAAATCGCTTAATGTTAATAACCATACATGTGAAATTATCCCTATTGTGAGATCTAGAAAATTAGATATTTTAATTCATTGGTTGCCCCCCCCCCAAATATCTAATAGATTAGTTGGCATGCACTTTGAATCATTTGGTAAAATAGAATGTATTGAAAATGTATCCAATATAAAAGATAAAGAACGGGCGCATGTATTATCCAACAAAAAAAGATTTACTATTACATTGAATAACGATGCCAGAATAGAAAATATCCCGTACATTATAAAAGTTTCTAAAATGCCAGGCTTAGTAATCATTCCAGGAAGACCTCATGTATGCTTCAGATGCAGGCAGGCAGGTCATCTAAGAAGAGAATGTACAGCATCTAAATGTGAGCGATGCAAGAGAATCGGACACGATATTAAACAATGTCCAGGGCAGACATATGCCTCCATGTTGGCCGCGCGCCCTTCGGGCAGTCAACCGAACACATGCGATGAGCTTGAAAAAGCAGAAAACTTCCAGGAAATAACCTCAAGTATCGAATATGAGGCAGAGAATCGGGTCAATGAGAGCAGCACCCCAGGGCTTAACACCCACGTGCACGAGGAATGTAATGAGAATAACTCTCCGCAAAAGGCAAAGGAAGGGATTATCCGGGCGGGCGAGAAGACTAACAGCCAAAGGTCAGTTTCAAATTCAGAAAAAGTAACAAAACCTGAAACTACAGAGAAAAAAAAATCACTCCGAATAACACAAATGGAGAATTAAATAATAATTGCCCGGTTGAAGATGAAGAACTTCCAAACAGTGAAATAATTCAAACCATCTCGGTAACACAAATTACAGAAAAAAAATAAAACGGATTTAGAAAACGAAGTAGAGAAATCAGAATGGAATACTAAACAGACCCCAGTAAAGAGAGCAAAAATGAATTTTACGCCTAACATCACCAAAAGCCGGAAGTCAAAACCCAAAGAAAAAAAAAAATAGCTAAGTGTCCGGAAAGAAAAGGCTCTAGAAAACTTTCAACTTTCTAACTATGACTCACAATCTAAAAATCATCACACTAAATGTAAACGGAATAAATAATAAAACATCGATTCAACTAACAGTTAATTTAATCTTTCAACACAGACCCGATATACTTATGATACAAGACACTAGACTACACAACAACACTGACCCATCAAACAGCTTCAAATACAAGTTACAAACAATGTATCATATCGTTGTCGAAGAGACTCAGACCAATGAAATAGGTGGAGTTACTACACTAATAAAAAAATCGGGTAACCTACAAATATTATCCCATAATGTCGTAATCAGGCATAGAGTTCTGGAAGTCGAGCTCCTTTGGCAGAAAAAAATACACAACATTATTAACATATATGGACCAGCCACACATAATCATAAGACCACCTTCTGGACGGAAGTGCGACACTATATTCAACAAAAAAATAACCCAATAATAGCAGGAGATATGAACTTTACAGAACAACCACAAAAGGATCAAGAACACCCAAACTTAATTCAGCAGAAAAATTTCACAAGAGTTTTCACCCACTGTGGCCTATCAGATGCCTTCAGAATCTTGCATCCCCAAAAGAAGGAATTCACATATTTTGCACCCGGAAACGCCTCTAGAATAGACCGCATATACATCCAAACATTCACAAATATAAAGGTCAAAACTGTACAACACACACCTGTCATGTTCAGCGATCACCATATGGTGATGTCTGAACTACAATATCAACAAACAGAAACAGCTGATAAGTTTACAAACAGAAATTTCCCCCTATGGAAATTTAATAAACACCTTAAATATGACGATGAATTCAACAATAGCATAGAGAAAATAGTTGAGGAAATAGAATCCATAGAAAATGCTGTAACAGCCTGGGAGAAATTTAAACACATGACAAAACAAACAGCAATCAAAATTAGTAGAATAAAAAAGCAGCAACAAAGGAACAAACAGAACGCTGACACGAAGAAATTATCAAAATGGTATCACCACCATGACAGAAATAATGAAAACATCAGAACAGAAATAGAAGAAATTAAAAACCGCATAACAGCGAAACAGTTTCAGGAAATAGAAAGAGCGTGGCTACGAGCTGGTCTCAAAATAATTGAAAATGATGAAGGGAAGACCTCGACAGCATGGCTGTTTGAGAAACAACGGAACGCAAAACAGAGAATAAAAACCATAACATACGAAGGCCAAACCCTAAATAAAGACTCCGAAATAATTCGTGGTGTTCAAAAATACTTTTCTTCACTATTTCAAGAAAAACCCAGCAGTCAGGAAGAAAGAGAAAGATTCCTTTCACTCCTCCCCAAAATCACCCAGCAGGAGGCTGAGGAGATCGACGCACCAATCACCGTAGCAGAATGCCGTCTTATAGTGAAACAGCTCCCGGATAACAAATCACCAGGTGAAGACGGACTAACATGCGAATTCTATAAAGAATACTTCCCAAAATTTGAACATATTTTTATTAAAATGATCAACACGATGATTACAACACAGACAACGCCAGCAAAATTCAACACAGGACACATTGTACTACTACTACCAAAGGTTGGGGATCAACAGACGTTACAAGACATAAAAAACTGGAGAGGCATAATCCTACTGAATACTGATTACAAAATAATATTTAAAATACTTACAAACCGAATACAAAAGCACCTCCATAAACTTATCTCACCAGCACAATCATGTGCAGTGAAAGGAAGAAATATTCTTGACACAATAATGCACCTCCAATGCATTTGCGATTATTACAGCCTCACAGAAAATCCATGTATTGTAATGGGTCTAGATATTCAAAAGGCATTTGACACAGTTAGCCACCAATACCTGTTTGAAACACTAGACCGAATAGGAGTTGGAGTAAACTGGAAAGAAACGATTAAGCTTTTGTACAGAAACGCGGAAAGTAGGCTGATCATTAATAAAAATCTCTCAGCCTCTTTCCCAATAAAATGTTCCATCCGGCAAGGAGACCCACTATCCATGGCTCTATTTGTTCTAGCCCTAGAACCACTCATTATAGCCATTAACACAAACAACAATATCAAAGGAACACATATACACGGAGAAAGTGACGCCAAAATTTTGGCATATGCTGATGACGTCACTTTAACACTAGGAACACAAAAATCCTTGGACACAACACTCAAAATAATAAATGACTTCAGCAAAGCCTCAGCACTGAATGTGAATCTGGCAAAATCCCACTGCAAAATAATTGGCAAGTGGGAAAACCAACCAAGGATTCCTTCAGGAATACAGATGAATAATTACATACCAGTTCTGGGCATCAACATCGGAAGCTCAGAATCACACGAAGAACAGTGGAAAGAACTCCATGACGGCATAAAGAAGAAAATTAATGCAATGCGCCCTAGACAGCTGTCCGTCAGAGGAAGGGCCCGGGTTTGCAACATCTACCTAACATCTCGCCTGTGGTACAAGATACACAACACCCCGTATCACGGAAGGTGGGCCGAAAAAATACACAGGCAATGCGCTACATACATCTGGGGCTCTCAGTATGAACCCATGCGCAGATCAACACTCCTCCATGAAGTTGAAGCTGGAGGTTTAGCATTGCTAAACATCCATCTGAAAACTCTCATCGGCAGGGCAATAACAGCAGCCCGAGCACACACAAAAACCTATCATGCCTATGCGGCAACATTCTTACAAAAGTGTTTGCCGCATAGGTTTATAAGCTCACTTCCAGATATAAAAAAACCAAGCCCGAGAATGTTCAAAGAAATAGCCGAAGGGTACACATATATAATGAAACACTCAGATACCGAAACCTTACTGACAATTAAACCAAGAAAACTATATAAAACATTAAGTCAAGTGACATTCCCACCTCCCCAACACAGGGAAATAAGAAAAGGAGAAATTAGCAAAGTTTTCTGATTTCCAATATCACCAAAATACAAAACATTCTTCTATAAACTACACCATGCCTGTATCCCCAAAAAAATGTGGTGTGTAGCAAAAAAAATCCCACTACAAGGCCCAGCGAAGTGTCATTTCTGTCCCGACCCAGAAACAATATATCATATTATGATGTTCTGTAGCAAAACGTCCACAGTATGGAACACCATACAGAAATTCCTACATAAGACACAACCATTCTCTGAAAACACATTATTTTGGTTGGAAGACCAAAAAATGAAAAAAACAGAACTAATAATCATAATAATAACAATGTATGCAATATGGTCCCACAGATGTGACAAAATACACGGAAGAGACACCAGACCAGACATACTAGCAAAAATTAACAATTATTTAAAGGAAATTATCATAAACGCTACACAAACCAAAAGCATAACAACACAGCAATGGAGGAAACTCGGCCTAATTGAAGAAGGAGAAGAAGAAGGAAAAATAAAACTTAGACCGATAATGGAATCCCCGTAATTAGTGGTAGACAATAATGATAACCCACTATCTGAACAAAAAGCATAATCCCAGACAAAGGTGCTGTTAACGTAGGCTCATTCGCCACAACGAGAGGAATAATGACAACAATATATCAAATCTAATAAAAAATATATAATAAAATAAAAATTAAAAAATTAAAAAAAAGAAGTATATATGTATATAAAATAATTAAAATAAATAAATAAGTAAAAGTTTAAAAAAATAATAAAAATATTAATAATATTAATAATAATATATAGATACGCCTATATAAAAGGGATAAGAATGTTATATATATATGTATGTATATCTAATTGTGTAAGAAAAAAAAATGAAAAGTAAATAGCAAATTACTCCTTAAGATAAGTCAATACTACTCTAGTAATAAATATGTAGATTAAGATATACTACCAGAAATATGTATATGTTCTTGTATATACAGACACAAGGACGGTAGAAATGTCAATTGTAAGAAATGCAGATAACATAAGTTCATAACATGATAATAACCCAAAATGTTAATAGGATATATTATCCATTTATAGACCTGTAACTAATTCTGCAATTCAGAAAACTTTGTATATAAGAAACTACAGATTTACCTCTTAAGTGAAGCAAACAATATAATGTTAAAGCAAGATGGAATTCTTTTTGTAAAAATAAGAGTGCCTACAAAAAAATAAAATCTGCATGAGATATAGAGATACTACCAAAATATATGCATATATAAATGTAAATAAAAACATAAGCAATGTATGTATTTTAAGAATAAGATGTGCATTTAAATTAAGTTAATAAAATAGTCATCCAAAATATGTGACCAAAGATATAAAATGAAGACATATGTAAAACGAATTGTACATATGGAAAATGTCAATGCCAACATATATATGTATGTGTGTGGGTGTATATGTATATATGTATGTATATGTATACGTGTGTGTGTGTGTATGGGTGTATATGTATATATGTATGTATATGTGTGTATGTACGTATGTATGTATGTATGTATATGTATGTATGTATGTATGTATATATGTATATGTGTGTGGTGTGTGTATATATGTATATGTATATGTATATGTGTGTATATATGTATATGTACAGGGTGTTCGGGATAAATTTGACAGTTTCGTAAGGAAAAAGAAAATCTTCTTTGTATCTATTAAATTTAATGAATTGACAAAAACACATTACAGGCAGAGTTAATTACAATACTATCAACAAGATTTACATAAAATAACCACCATTAGCATCGATCACAGCTTCAATTCTGCTTCGGAACCTCGAACAAGCTGATGCTACAGTCTCCCTGGGAAGGGCCGCAAAAACTGTTTTAATTTTATCCATTAACTGGGCTTTTGTATTACTGGAAGTGCGATTGGTGTCTTTTTCAACTGCGCCCCATACAAAATAATCCATGGGGTTAAGGTCTGGGGAGTTTGGAGGCCAAACATTTGGACTGGTGAAGTCGTAGAAATTTTCAGACAACCATTTTTGACTTTTCCCAGAGGTGTGGCAAGGGGCCGAATCCTGCTGCCATACATACGGCCTACCATTGGCTACCCTTGTTATCCAGGGCTTGACTACAGTTAGCAACTCCACGAACAAAGCCCGAATTCCAATGCCAGGGTTCTTCAACACCTGTTCCTGCAGATTTGCGAGGAATTCTGCTGTACGAACGCAATCAGATCGTCTGCTAGGGATCTTTCTTCTTGCTACATCCTCGTAGTCACCATTGCAAGTCTCTAGTTCATGCCTGATTGTTTTTACTGTATTCAGGGAGCATTGGGCAGCAGTCGTAATATCCTTATTTTGATGGCGGGCACGAATCATCATGATACAAGTTATTCTCTTCCATGATTCAGGTGGGTTCCAGCTATCCATCCTTTCTGACATCTTGTATATGAATGAAGAAGGGTCCAAACTTTTAAATGAAGAGAAGTGTGTGTTAATATATGTAACTTACGGAAAAATATAATTAATTATAAATATGTCAAATTTATCCCGAACACCCTGTATATGTATGTATGTATGTATATGTATATATATATATATATATATATATATATATATATATATATATATATATATATATATATATATAAACGAGAATAGACTGATCTGATAATGGAACTTATAAATAGACTGAAATCACTATTAACATATGCCAACAAAAATAACAGCTCAAGCAATTCAATAGGACAATAAGGAAAATAGAAATTGAGCATGTGATGTTGTATCTTATTTAAACAGTGATTGTAAAACAGGTGTCATAAGTATATTGTAACGAGTAAATGAAAATGCCTAATAGAATTAGCAGCCTATGTACAAATTGTAAATAGCTGTATATATATTTATTTTTAAATGTACACAGCTGCTGTTGTTGATACAAATAACCTCAGTAGAAGTAGCCTCAAGAAATGTAAATCAAAATGTCAATTAGAATAAGCATTCTTTACAATATGTACAAATGTATATATTGTAAATAGTTGTATATATATTTATTTTGATTTTGATTTATATTGATTTATGTACATAGATGCTTTAGTGTTAATAAAAATATACTCAGTAGATGTGGCGTTTGCATACCACGGCGCTTGGCCGCACGAAGGAAGCCTTCTTGGTTTCGAATCTAGTCGGCGACTAGAAGAAATTTTTCTAAGCCTCTTTTACATCGGTTCCCGAGTTAGTCGGTGTCTGGCACGGGCAAGCGGGTTGTTTTTTTCTCCAGGAAACTCGGGTTTTTCGTCCCGTAAACTCAAGGAAACCAACCGTAGAACTCACATTATTTCAGACATTAAATATACGAGGGTTAGGATTAGGGACCACGAGATGGTGGAACTTGTAGAGCCATCTCTCTTCACTGCGTGCCGGTTAATTAGTGATAGCCTTGGGCAAGCTATCTCTGATTGGCTATCAGTTGAGATTGAACTGCCCACTCCAAAAGTTAGATAAGGCTAAAGCGGCCTCGTCTACTCCCTATACGGGAATAAAAAGACGTTAGTTGAATTTTTTCTTTTTTTTTTTTTTAGTTTTAAAATTTCTATTCTTTTAGGTTGATGGAGCTGATTTTGTGATTTAAATTCAATTTTAATTTTGTTGTTACAATGTTGGTGGTCATTGTCCACATCCATGCTTCTTATGGTTTTTACATTATTGAATGAGGATTTCATTTTTTATTTACTATTATATAATCTATACAATTTTACCTTCCCCATTTTGTGTGGTCCAGGTATATTAGTTTTTTTTTTTCTTCTGTGATAAAATATTATGTTAGTAATAAATAAATGGATTATTTTACGTGCAAAAATTTAGAACCATTTCAACTCGTTCATTGGTTTCATCAATCCCAACTTTCCCATTATATCTCTTTTCTCCTCTCTGAATATTCCAATCTTCTTATGTCGTCTTGAAGATGTTCAAGAAATTCTAGACATTTTCTTCTTCATTGATTGATTAGGATAATATACCAGAATAATCTAAATCATATGTTTTTCTCTTTTGTTTTGAATCTAGCTGCTATTATTCTAGAAGATATTTATCTTATTTTTAGGAGAGAAGGGATCAGATGCTTTTTAATTAATACACCTCCTTCTCTGTGTTGGTGATCTTTCCTATCTGTATAATGTATTCTGTAAAGTTCTCACCTGCCTTATGTGGTGGTAGAGCAATCGTGCAGGACAATCGAGCATGTCGAGCATGGGCGTCGATTGTCTTGCATGAGGTGTTGCAGTTTTCAAGTCTCGAAAAAGGTCGAAACCGGTCTGGGTAGTGACCTTCTCTCATAATGTAGAACAGAATACATCCAATTTCACATGGATGCTTATGGAAAAAAAATCTTGCCGATAGTGTTGCCATCTATGGCGAGGCCGAGAACGTTTCAGATCACCCTCGTATATCCTTTATCATTAGAGAAAGTCAGAAAGTACACTCATTTTATATACAAAATTACATTACAAGTAACAATGTATCTGTTTAATAAGCTGCCACTGTATAAACTCTTGGCTGTATGATCACGCGCTAAATAAGCAAAATCACAGGCATCTGATGAAGAAACACTTCTGTATCATTATTGTGTCTCATTCCGACGTTGCAGTCACGTTTTGCAGTGACTACCCACCCTCTTCCTGTTACAACAGAGCGGACGTAGTACGGGACTGGCAAAATCGTGATTATCTTTTGTTGCATTTGTTGCATTTTTAATTTATATTTTACATAATCCAGCAACCCTTCTTTTGATATGAAGCATTAAAACTTTATCAAGCCACTTCAGGCCTCCAATAAGCAGAGGGAGGGTCTCAAACTGAGAGATAAAGTTCATCTCCACTTAACAATAACTCACACGTTCATGTTCATCTCGCGATTCAAATATGAAGCCTGTTTGTGAAAACAGAGAAGCTAACCACTCACACAAAAAAAAGAAAATCCAATTGGATTTTGAATCAAAGCTAATTGTATCAAAGATGATGAAAAAGAATTGAACATCATTTAGATGGAGATATAGAAAACCTGTTCATTACCACAGAAATGGTCCAAAGGCAAGCAAAGAAATTGAAGAACTGGAGTGCACCAGACAAATATCAGTTGCATGGATTTTGACTCAAATACTCTCCCAGTACTCAGGAGCATTTGGCTCAACAGTTTGACAACCTATTGTCAACACGCTCAGTTGAAGAGTGGATGACAACTGAATGGACAGTTCTGATTTTGAAAAACATTTTAAGATTTTCAAGTAATTAGCGCTCAATTATTTGCCTGATAACAATATTTAAGTTACTCCTAAACTTTTAGAAACTTCGATTAGTCAATATATATGGAATATAGTTAAAGGCCATTTAGAGGAAACTATTAACTTTTATACCTAAGGAAAGGTCAGTTAATCAGATAGTAGTTAGATGGATGAGTAATTTCATTAATCACGAACAGCAGAAGAAGGAAATGCGGTGGAGGATATATAAAGAGAAAGATGACCAAAATGGCAAAGAAGTTAAAATCAGATTATAAGAAGAATTTAGCGAAGAAGGCCAAAGGAAATCCCAAAGAGGTCTTTCATTATGTGGCAAGTAAGAGAAACGATGATTATGGAAGATTAACCTTAATCGGTGATAATGACCACGAGAAGACAGAAGCAGATAAAACAGTTTAGTTACTGAGTGACAACTTTGCAAAGATATATCCTAGTGAAATACTGCGTTTACATATGTGACAGACACTAATGTGGGGAAGAGGTGGATGAATTGGAGGTTCTTGGTGTATTTCAGAATCTCAATGTAAATACAGCTGTGGGATATCATCTCCAATTTTAGATGGGATATCATCTCCAGTTTTGTGAGAAGGTGCAAAGGAACTGACAATGCCCCTGATTATGCTCTTTAAGTCTCAGCTCTGGTAGAGTTCCAAGGGAGTGGAAAGAGGGCAAAATAATTCCTTTGCATAAGAGGATTTCTGAGAGTGCAGTAGCAAATTATAGATAAATCAATATCTTAGGAATGGTGGTAAAAGGAAAAATTGGTCAGAAAGAGAATTCAGGAATTGGGTGAATAAGAATATGATACTGTATGAGGGGCAACACGACTTTGTGAAGGGCAAAATAGTTCATACCTTAGTGATTTACTAACTTTTGATAATAGAGTAACAGCTCACTTGGTTAAAGGAAATAGCTACACAATGATTTTGCTAGATTTCTCAAAGGCAATTGGGAGAATACCATATGGAACTCTGTTCCTCAAATGAGAACAAATCAGGATGGACATGATACAGGTTAAGGGGATTTTTGCAGATTTCATTGAAAATGTCGAAGTTTGAATCCATTTATGAATGTGATGTATTTTCGTTACTATAATGGAGTTCCACGTTTTTTGATAATCGACCAATTCTCATTTCTAATTTAATGACGTTTTAGTGACATTCTCAATGAAAGATAATAAACGTGGAACACATTAAATCTGCTGCTGGATCACGTTAAGTAATTCGGAAAGCGAAGTAAGCATAGATCCATTTTCATTTTCTTGCCGCTTCAGAATTTCTACAAGCAGGGTTACCGTCTTCCACCACCCCGAAATAAGACATTAGTCCAGCACATGAAGGATTTAACAGATAATCATCACAAGATTTCAATCGATTGTCCTTTGAAGCAAACAATTGCAATCTGCTGAGTTATTCAAGGTAGAAGTAGTGAAGAATCAGAGAAAATTACTGCCGTGATAGCTCATTTGCGTAATGCCACTGATTTGTTATTTCAAGTGAAATAGCGAAATAGATTTGTAGTAATTAATATCTTTAAGACGAAAGAGATACGTACATTCTTTAACTAGAATTCAGTAGAATTCAATCTCATCAGAGACACTTTTGTATGTGACACTTTTGTTCTTTGAGGGTTTATTTACTAGGCGTGTTTTCCAGCTCGAGTGCGATATGGTTTTGTTTTCAGTTTTGTGAAGAACGTTAACTTAATAAAGTATTCAAATTTAGTTTGAAAGGAAAATGTTTGTCATTAATCCCTCAAATTGTTTATTAGCCTAAAACCAATAAACAATCTATGAATTGCATCACGTATATCAACTTCTATGCGTAATTACAGGTTATTCGATTTATTTTTCTTTTCTTTAAATAATATAATGATAGAAATTTTGAATTAGTTTGTCAATATGTCTGACGCTGTTACATGCTTTTGTTACTTTGTTTTCCTGAAAAGAAAGATCCCATAAAACGCTTGCAGAGATTAAAAATCATATTAGTATTACAAATATCAGGAATTTCGAATGACGTAATCATTTGGAGTACTGATAGTCCTCCCAACATAAGCTAAATTAAACATTTGTGGTGGAAATATCAAGGAAAATAAAATCCAAACTTCATCGTATTTTTCGTCCACATATTTTCTCCAAAGCCCATTAATAGAACTGTGTTTTCTATTCAATTTTATATCTGCATCCTGTGTAATTGCGCTATTCGGTAGTATATTTTTGACGTAATTATCAAAAATGCTCACTTTTTGATAATTACACAAGTTGCTACTAAGTTGTTAGTAGCTTAGCATATTCCCTTGCATACGTGGGATTTGAAATTCATCCCAGTATGAAACTACCAACCGGTTTATTGGAGGCCTCAAGTGACTTGAACTAATTTCATGTTTGGTGTGAAGAACAAAGTTTCCGTAATAAGAAAATTATATTTAAAAAATTAATAAATAATTAATTAATCAGATTGTGTTTTCTGAGAAGGAATTGACGGTAAATATTTTAGGCTTCACTGCCCTAGAGGTAAACTCGAGGATATCATATATTAACATATAAGGCAGGAAGAAAAATTTACTCAATTATTTTCATTAACAAAATACAGAATATATTCGTGAACAAAACAGATTTCGTGAATAAATAAAACATATAATTTCTCTTTTTAAGAGACACAACTAAAGCATCATTACGGATCATAGTGTTCTCCTGCTCATCAAAATCCATTGCAAATGCTCATCAGAGAAGGCTGATCTGGAGTGATATTTTACGTATTTCATCTTTGAAAAAGTATTTTCAGACTGATAGTAGTGCTATATATACTAAATGTATTAAGAATATATATAAAGAATCTTGAATATCGATGAAAGGGATGTGGTTTCTTCATTTTTTTCAAAGTAATGAAAAGGAACTCCTTTTCATTACTCCTTTTCATTACAATGAAATAATAATGAAAATCGCGAACGTATTACTTGCAATGTTACATTGTACATACATGTTCAGATTTCTATCTATTAATATTTTTCAACAACAGTGAATATTATTATTATTATTATTATTATTATTATTATTATTATTATTATTATTATTATTATTATTATGTCGGGAAAAATTTTGGTGCTGTATTTGCTATCAGTTCCACCTTCGCTGCCCATTTTCTTATAGGTCGAATGTGTTTATTGTGGACTTGTAATTCCTCATTTTTTATCACTAATATTCACATATTCCCCCAAAACGATATTGGACCATTATTCCGCTGAAACACTGGTTTTTTTTTCCTTGCATTCATCGTTCGTCAAAGAAGATATCGAAATTATTCTGGGTTTATCGATTGTTATTCTTTACACACCGCTATATGCTTATCTTTGAACTCACACTGTTTTTTTTTTAATTTCATTTATTTATTGCAACACTTATTATTACATGTCCGTGACATTTAGTAGTAACTGTATCGTGAATAAAATACAGTACATGCACATTTTAAATTGATTACCATCACATTTCCTGTTTTAACATGATTGTTATAAATATACAATCAAAGTTTCTAACTGACCTAGATTCACTGAGAACTTAATAGTAGAACAATTAAAGTTTATTATTTAGAAACTAAGTAAAGCAAAGTAATGTGAGCCGCACACCGAAGACATCAACATTAATCTTCGGACTTGGTTTCTATAAAAAATTATTATTAATGCAATGCACCGCCTTAGTTGCTACCTTTCCCACAGTACTTAACTGTCTTGCGGGGAAGCGGCTTCTCAGTTAGACCAATTTACTTACATCGATCTTTCTGCAGTTAAGTGATATTCTTTGCTCTGTTTCCTGCTGGGCATCTGGTTGTTTTAAGAATCTCAACAACTGAATGCCAAAAGAAAGTCCACGGAAATTCTCTCTCTCAAAATATCTTACCATCCAAAGATTTTGAATGAATTCCAGAAGAATAAATATTTCAGTAGAATTCCGTAATCTATAGTAACTCCCTGTCGCAATGTCTACTGAAAAAAGATCATTCGACATTATGGACCATAAGATTTTATGTAGATCTACAGCACAGGCAGAAGCACACAGAAATTACCACCATGTAGGATTATTAGGATCTGCACCTTATTGCTTTCTCGGTGAATACATACGAACTAGTTGAGATAACGCCAGACAACGTGTTTTATTCTCTTATAGGGAGTAGGCGGGACATTTAACATCTATCTAGCTTTTGAAGGCTAAGTTCAATTTCCATCGGTAGCCAATCAGAGATAGCTGACCCATGTCAATCACAAATTATAGGCCCCACCGTCTAAGAGACGGGCAAACAAGTGCTGCCATCTCTTGGTAATATTTTTAACACCGATTTATTATCTTTTAAAAAAATTACATGAGTGTAAGTTACATTTTACGTATTATTAAATTAATAATATGATTATGAATTATAATACTATAATTAATGTTGATTTTTTAATAATGTAACACAGTTTATTATCTTACAAAGAAATTACATGAGTGTAGTGTACATTTTTTACACGTTATTAAAATTATGATATTAACAATGTCATATTATAATTAATGTTAAAATTAATAGTACTGTAATCCTAACAAAAACAATTTACAGTTACAGTTTCACAATAAAACAGTTAAACAGTTATTTTCGCATTTTATCATTTACATTTTAATTTTACAATTCATTTTTATTCACAATTAACATTAATAATTACTTCTTTTTTTTATTAACATGCAATAAATAATGTCAATATGCATTCATTTCACTTTTCAAAATAAAAATTAAATTTTAAAAAATCAACATAAACAATGAGATTTTACTACTTTACAACTCTGTACTAACCATGTGTACAATTCAGTACATCGTTTTACTTTCACTTATCATTCCCTCTCAGCGAATGACATATTTTATAATATTTAGTAACAGTGCTATAATTTTTTACGCTACACGTTACGTTACGTTTTATTATTATTACGCTATACTGACTGAATTCCGAGAATTAGAAAAAAAAATTAATTTAATCTAACCCACAATATGTTTCGTCGGGATGCCGACTTCTTCAGGCGTGAGAACATTAAAAGGAAACACAAAAAACACCGTAAAGAAACATTGTACACTACAATAACAGACTATGAACTGAAATTAAGTTTGAACTGAAGCTACTACAGTCCGAGCTAAAGTTCTATTGTTAGGCATATGCGAGCGTATGACTTCACGAATGCGCCAGTATCTTATGCAGAGCTATGTGAGTCTGGCAACCTATAATTAAGGTTACTGTTTATGTGAGATGAGTGTAGGATAATTTCTTTGGATTCAATTATGCGGCGTTCTACTTCGTGGCATATGTGAATGTCTGATGTTGTATTCCAGTATATTTCGTGTTGGCGGCTCTTCATTATGTGTGTTCACTGAGAACAGGACAGGGCTTGAGAGGGCGCTTGCTCTGGTTCTACTATAAGCGATGTCTCTCTCTGATGTTCTTCGAGACGCAGGATGGACTTCTCAGTTTGGCCATAATTTGGCTTCCCACAGTCCCATACTTTTTATATACACCTGGAAACTGAAGATGGTTGTGAGCCTGTTTTGGTTGGCTTAGAATTGACCTGAGTTTAGGAAGAGTAGAAAAGCACGTTTTTTAATAATAATAATAATAATAATAATAAGTTTTCTATCCGGCCGACGTGAGCTTCTTTATGGACGCCATTTTCAGAAGCAGATTTGATTTGATTCTTTTTATGGCGCAAAGACATCAAGAGTCATACCACGCCAGGACACAGCAGTACATATGGTAATTTGTCAGTAGGACAATCACAAATATCCATGCACTTGGGGGATTCGAACCCGCAGCCTCTTGGCTGGAGAGCGAATGCAATGGCCACTCAGCCAACCAGGCCGGCTTCAGAAGTAGAAGCAGTAAGAATAAACAAGTAGAAAAACATAATTTGTATCCAGACACAAAATGCAGCACAATTTGCGATATAAAGACACACTATACACTAATTAGAAAGCACTTTTTTGCTCAAATCTACCACTACGTTCACTAGCAACACTTTTCAGGAGCGCCACATTATGAGTAGTGATGATGTTAATTCTCTACAGGAAGATTTCAATAATATTTTGGCTTGGAAAAATGAGTAGGGGTTGCAATTTAATATTACGGTAATAAATGCAAGGTGTTACACTTGGGGATACAGAGATATAAGGTTACATACTGTATTGGTGGAGCTGTACTTCAGGAAGTGGATGAGATTCGGAATCTTGGAGTGATGGTAGATGGTGGACTGAAGTTCTGAGGGCACATAAATGTTACGAAGACTGCACGTTTACTGCTATGATAAAAAATACATGGGCATGTAGGGAGAATGGGGTAGTGTCTCTATATAAGGCATTGGTCAAACTACATATGGACGATTGTGTTCATATTTGTTCACCTGGTTTTCATTGTGATGCAGAAACACTAGAGAGGGTCCAAATACAAATGATCAAAGGGACATCAGGAATCTGGAGTGTTGGTTATGAAGAGCGTTTGAGGAAATGTGGATTATAGAGGATGGTGGATAGGAGGAAAAGAGTAGATGTGATAGAGACCTTCAAGTTAATTAAAGAATTCTATCAGATTAAGAGTGGATGTTAATATGGGAGGAATGAGAGGCCATTCCTGGAAGTTGTATAATGATGTGGTGAAGAAGAGTGTGAGGAGTAGAAGTTTTTATGTGAAGAAAACGAGTAGAATGCATTACTTGCTTTCTCCACATAAATAACTTCAAAGCTCATTATGATAGATATGTTGATGGTTGAGTGGGCCTCCAATGATGAGTCTGTTGACTCCATTGAGGTTATCAGGATAATAATAATATTTGGGATTTATATAGTATTACGAGATGCACAGGTAAGACGTATCTTAAATAGACAAGAATGTACATGTTTTTAGGAGAAAGCTAAGGATGTGATGTGTTTATGCCAAGAAAGGCTAGGTGAGATGTGTAAGTCACCCAAGAAGAGAAATCTGATCTTCACTGGAAATCTGAATACGTATAATCAAAAGGCAAGAGGGACCAAAGTGATAACTTTCAAGAAATGAGATAGGGCTGAGTTTAGAGTGTATTGAAGTTTGATTAGCCTCACTAATGGAGAATTGTAAGGAGATCATTGGTTATGGAAGAAAAATCTTAAACTAGATGCTTTCAGCATTGCAAGATTTGTCAAATGACAAAAATGCAAGAAATGAAGCGTATTGTCTTCAGCAAGACTGGATAGGATTTCTATTACCAAGAGAGGAGGTTTGCTATTGAGGAGGAAGATTGTGAATAAAAGCCCAGATTCTTGAGGTACTGTAGCAATGTTGAATAAATCTCGAGGGAGGAAACTAAAAATTGCATGCAGAGGTGTACCTTTTTTAAACAGTTGTGTAGAATGCACCAACTTAAATGCATATCTCTTAGTTGCAGCAGTTGTTGAGTTGGTTGCAAGTGGTATTAATTTTCTGTACTGAAGACTAAGAGAAAAAGTTTGATCCTAGATGTATAAATTTTGCTATTTATAATCCTCTCCTTTCTATTATTTCAAAACATCTTACTTCTTTAATTATTATTATTATTATTACTCCTTGGCTGCCCCACTCGTCATGTCAAGCACTATCCAACATGTGCACAGAATCTATAATACTTTACTTTGAACACACACATGGCACCCACAACAGACTCCAGCAACCTATTCCACTCATTCACCACTCTCCAAGCAAAAGACCTAGTTCTAACTTCCCTTGCTAACTACACTCTTACCAAGTTTCCAAGCATGGCCTTAGTTCTAATACCACCAGATCTGTTCTGGAAAATTTCCTCTGAATTAATCTTGTAAAAACCCTTCAGTAATTTGTATGTCTCAATCATATCACCCCTTTTCCACCTATCAACCATTTTCTGTAACCCACAGATCTTCAGCCTGTTCTTGTAAGGTTGATTTCATATACCTGCTACCAACTTGGTCACTAGTCGTTGGATCCTCTCCATCTCTTCCTCATCACCAAGAAACTCTAGCACCCAGATTGGTGCACAATAGTCAATATGGAATTTATCAAGACTTGATAAAGAGGAACAATAACATGCTTGTCTCTGCTCATCAAAGTAACCAAGTAATCTGATGAGCTGTTTTAGCCACTTTTGCTATGTGCCCCCTAAACTTTTACTCCCTATCCCCCCCTAACACTCCCAAATCTCTGGATTCATCAATTTCCTGGAGTACAATTCCATCAATGTGGTATACAGCTGGTAATCTTTTCATCCCAAAATGCACAACCTTACACTTTGCCACATTAAACTGACACTCTCCTTTACCCAGACTGCCAGTCTATCCAAGTCATCCTACAAAATTTTAACATTATTTGCATTAACTATTGCTCTACTCAACTTTGTATCATCGACAAACAACTGAATAATTCCTCTCAGATCCTTCCCTATATCATTAATGTGCACAATAAACAGCAGTGGCCCAAGAACAGAACCCTGTGGCATGCCACTAGTCACAGACCTTCTTTTGGACTCTACTCTTGAATAAATTACTCTCTGATATCTCTTCATCTTCATTCTCTTCGCAACTCAGATATCCACCTCAATATTTAAGAGAATTGAGTCTTCACAATTCAAATACCACAATGAGTCTTTTGGCTTCATGGAGGTCTGGTGTTAATAATACCAAAATAATTTAATAATTTTGGGAAAAATATACAATACACAAAGAATAACTTTAGTAAGAAGTGTTTCATCCTAAAGCACTGCACCCAAATCATACCAGCAGTTTAAAGAGAAAAAAAAAGGTAACTTTAAGCTATACTAATATGCAAAAATGTGAGAATCATTTCCTTAAACTTATATGAGAAGTGCTGGTGCATTCACTAAATTTCCTTTTTTTTTATAAGTAAAAAAGTTTACTTATAAATAAGTATACTTTTATCCTGCCAAGAAGAAAAGGAAAAGCCCATTATTCTCACTTCTTTAATGAATCAATCAAAAGCAATTAATAAAATCTGAAGTTCTCATACCTAATCTGTTTTCTCTTATAAAATTCATTCTTATAAAATTTAATATACAACTGCATATTTCTGTCTTTAATAAGGGAATGGAAATTTCAACCCATGATTTATAAATCCTTAAATTTGAATTCTGTATTCCTTTATTCCTTTCTGGTTTTCTCTAAAAAGCATGTAAACCTGTTGTCTTTCACTTTCAGCAATCTTCAATCTCTCCTCAACTTTCATCTAGTTGGGAGCCAGATCCAACTATGCCTTAAACTGACTCAGTGTGTCTACATTCACAACACGCTCAGGCAATGCATTGTACTCACCAACAACTCTCCATGCAAAGAACCAAAGAACACGTCCTTATTCCTTTGCTCACATCCTATTTATACAGTTTCTAGGGATGGTCTCTCGTTCTATCCCATACCTCTCCCATTCTATGAAAAATTTCTTCCATGTCAACCTGATTGGTTAGTTGGTTTATAGGCACAAGAACAGCAAAGGTCATACTGCACCACAACAAAGGTTACAGCAATACATAAACAGTCAAAGAAAAATTGTAAACAATATGCATGTACAAAAACCAAGTCAAGCAATAGAGTATATACATATAAATAATATTACAGAAAAGGTTACAGCAGTACATAAATAGTCAAACAGAAATTAGTAAACAATATGCATGCACAAAAATTAAGTTTCAAAATGCAGTATCTATATATAAATAAAACTCGGAAACTTGGGTTTTTCATCCAGCATACAGACAAATCGGCCCTTCAGAACATGCAATTTACAGACAAAAAATACTAGTTGTGATGGTGGTGGACAGTAGATGGCGTTGATGGAGAATGATTGGTAATAGAAGTTTGGTGTAGTGGCAGAGACAGTTGTATAGTAGATGTCCTCCCGCGATGAGTCTTCGGACTCCTTGGACGTGTCGCCAATAATAATAATAAAATTACTGCAAAGGTTATAACAATACATAAGTTCAAAAGTTACAGCAGTACACAAACAGTTGAAGACAAACTAGTAAACAAAAATACATGTACAAAAACCAAGCCAAGGAATACATCTACATATAAATAAAATTACAGCAAGGTTACACCAATACCCAAAATCAAAGACTACAGCAGTACATAAATAGTTAAAAATAAACTAGTAAATATGTATGTATGCATGTACAGAAATCAAGTTAAGCAATGCAAGTATCTACATGTAACCAAAATTACAGTCAAATGTGTTTGTACAAATTAATTCTTTATAGAAAGTTAAAAACATCATGCAGTCTCTCTGAGTGTATATGGCTTGGCTAAATAGGTATAAAAATTTCATTCCTCTCTTGTGTAAAATGCTGGCACTCCACCATAAAATGACAAATAGGAAAACATGTATTGCAGTTTTCACACATGGGAGAGTCATCAGTCCTCAGTAAATAAGAATGTGCAAGATGACTGTGACCTATGCGGGGCCTAGCAAGAATACCTTCCTCTCTTCTCTTTCTACAATGACTAGAATGCCAATACTTAATTTCAGGCTTAATGTCATATAATTTGTTTGTCAATGCTTCCTGCCATGATGACTACCATTAAGCAGTTAACTTTGATCTCAAAAACTGTCTGTAGTCTGTATAATAGTACTGTCAAACAATACATGGAGAAAGTATGAGCTGATCCAGCAGCTGCATCTGCAGTCTCCTTTCCCTTAATTCCAGTGTGGCTGGGAATCCAGCACAACTGAACATAAAAATTATCGATTTTAATTTTGTACAACAGGTGTAACACCTCAGACAGCACTGCATATGGATCATACATAGGAGAGGAGAGGAGATAGCCTGTAATGAGCTCAACGAGTCTGTATAAATTACACACTTTTTGGTGGTGGTTTTCTTTTATATGCAAATGTGCAAGTTGAATGTCATGTATCTCTGCTGTCTAATTACTGCAGTCAGGTGGGATCTGGTTGGAGACAGTAATGACAGAAAGTACAGCCAACACAGGTATCATTTCTTGAGTCATCAGTATAGATGGGCAAGAAATCAGAGTGGGCTGCTCTGTGTGCATTAAACAATTGCAGGTAGATGGAGTATGAGACTTCTGTAACTGGCAAAGTGAGAAGTTGCAGGATGGAATGCAAATCTGCCATGGAGGGACGATGTTATGTTTGGTGTAAGCAATGTTGTCAATATTTATGCCAACAGCTTGCATAGTCTCTTTAATATGCATGCCAATAGGACATATGACAGTGTGATGTGTGATATTGAGCTTCCCAATGCAGAGAAAAGAGACTATTCCATGTAGGACGATCTGGAAGAGACTTTATCTTTAGGGCATAATTAAGAGACACCTGTTTCCATCTAAATGATAGAGCCAGTTCATTTGCTTCAACATAATAATCTATTCAACTTTAAGTGGTGATGTGCAAAAGGCACCAGTAGATATCTGGATACCCTGATGATGGATGGGATCCAATCATTGCAGATTATTCTGCCTTGCAGAACCATAGAGTTGAGACCAATAATCCAGCTTGAACATATAAGTGCACAATAAAGATGAGGCAATGAAGATTGATCTGCACCCCATTCAGTAGAGGATAGAATGCAAAGGAGATTCAATGCTTTCTTGCACTTTTTTCTTAGTTGACGAATGTGTGCAAGGAATGTAAGTTTTCTGTTAAAGATGAGTTCCAAGAACTTGGCTTCTGTAGCTACTGCAATAGCAGTTCATTCCATTCTTAATTCAGAATATAGATGAGGAGTGCATTTTCAACAGAAGTGTACACAGACACATTTTTCTGTCGAAAAGCTCAACCCATTACTAAGAACCCATAGAGAATGGGTTCTTAATAATGGGTTGAGAACCAATAGAAGCATGATCAATTGCTTGCTGAAATTGCCTCTCAATTACTTTCATGTTATGAGAGTGATAGTCAATTGTGAAGTCATATAGAGCATTGTCTATGGTGGAAGGAAGCTGTTCGGTGATTAAGTTAACTTTGATAGCAAATCTCGGAAATATAATAAAGAACAGGATGTTAACCAAGTCTGTGTCACACAAAGTAAAAGAGCCTTGGGGAACAGCTTGTTCTTGATTCTATGGCTGTTCGCCTGGACAGAAAGTTTTTAATAAATACAGGAAAGTGTCCTATGAGACCCAGTATATAGAGGTCTTTTAATGTGCTATATCTACAGGCTGTGTCATAAGCGTTTTCCATGTCAAAGAAAACTGAAATCAGATGTTCTTGCTTCACAAGTGCATCTCTTATACAAGTTTCTAAATGAACCAAATGGTCCATTTGGTTCATTCAGATTGTGAGTTCAATTGCAGAATATGAGTGGGTAGGCATATGGAAGAAAGTGTTGAGTTATTATTGTCAGGATTCTTTCAATGATTTGACCTCATCTATTTGTGTTGGTGCTATCCCACAGAATATCATTACCATTAAAGTCATCCATCAGATGTATTCCTTCAGACAGTTGCAAGATAAGGTTATCAAGATCAATACCATTTAACTCAGCACTTGGTGGTAAATAAATTGAACATATTGTAATAATAAATCCCATGGATAGGTGAATCCCTACTGCTTTCAGAGCAGTATTAAGTTGGACACAATGGAAAGGAGTATGATTGCCTACTAAGATAGCTACTCCTCCATGAGCAGGACCACCTCCAGTTCTGTCATTGCATACAACAGTGAAATTCCTTAAGACCCAATGAGCTCATTGAGTCTTAAGCATGTTTCCTATAGACAGAATCAGAAAGGTTTGTGTTTATGCAACAAAATCTTGATATCAATATTCTAGGAAAACCCATGATAATTCCATTATAAAACTTTTCCTATTGTTTTGGCTTAATATTATAATAAAATTAGTTTAATCCTTTGTCCAAGTGTGAACAAACAAAGTTTGCACCTGAAAGTATCTTCAGGACTGGGGTAAGGTGGTACAACACCAGGGAAACTCGTTGCAAAGGTGGAGCAAGCTACCAACACTCCTATCTCAGTATCTCCTATAATGCAAAACACATCTCCTTGCGGATATGTCTAATGTTATGCATTAATGGTTGTACCACCTTACCCCAGTCCTTAAGATACTTTCAGGCGCAAACTTTGTTTGCTCACACTTGGATAAAGGATTAAACTAATTTTATTATACTCTAACCAAGTGAAAAATAAACTTTCAACATCTTTCTCTAAATCCAGAGTAATTTATTAAAAAAGGGTGGCACACCATTTGGCAACTCTTATAGGTAGAAATGACCTGCTAATGCTTCTGCCTGGTATCTCCACTTGGGCCTGGCTCCCACTGAAGAGACCTCAATAAAGGTTGAAACTAGTCTGGGTAGTGGCCCTTCCCTTAATGCATAACATTAGACATATCCGCAAGGAGGTGTGTTTTGCATTATAGGAGATACTGAGATAGGAGTGTTGGTAGCTTGCTCCACCTTTGCAACGAGTTGCCCTGGCGTTGTACCACCTTACCCCAGTCCTGAAGATACTTTCAGGTGCAAACTTTGTTTGCTCACACTTGGATAAAGTATTAAACTAATTTTATTATACTCTAACCAAGTGAAAAATAAACTTTCAACAATTGGCTTAATATTGTGTGGGTTTGGGGGAAATTGAGGGCCTACCTTTGTCAGGTTTATATTTATTAGTTGTTTTTGAGAAATATGGAACAGCCAGCATCCATCTCATCCTCTGGTAAAATATTCAATACTTCTGATGTTTTATGGTCAGTTGGAAAGTCTAATTTAGTTTCAATGGATACCAAAGTATCCACTTTTTCGGTGGGGATATTTGGCGGTTTATCTTTAAGTGATATCTTTGCCATAATTTTTTGAAGAAAAAGAGGAAGAATGAAAGGGTCAGTACCATCACTGGGAAGTCCCCTCCAACATGAATAGGTGCAATGGAGGGTGTCAACCAGATAACAACCTCTGACTAACTTATATGTCTCAGTTATATCTCCCCGAAAGAAAGTAAATTGCAAAGCTTCGTGAATATGAGGATTTTTGATTTACTTTCAATCTATCTTCATACTCGACATTCCTAAGACCACCTTTGGGAATTTTGTCTCGACCCTTTCTAACATATCCTCGTCACCATGAAAACCCGGTGACCAAATCCATGTATAATACTTAAGTATAAAGAGCTAATAAGCTTCATTTCAGCAATGAAAACATTTCTTAAATTAAGGGGATATTAAATCCCACATAGTTTTAAAACCGAATAAGAAACTCAAAGATTGAAATCAGAGAGTTTCTTGCCGAATATAGTAAACTATAAAGTATCTTTATAGTTTATAGTAAACTATAAACTATATTTAGGTCTAGCTACTCACTGATGAAGCCTCAAAAAAGGCTGAAACCGGTCTGGGTAGTGACCTCCCTCCATAATGTAATAACAGCATACATTTCCTAGGAAATGTGTTTTTACATTATGGAAAATATCTAAGAATAACGATCTGAACTTTCCCCACCTTTGCAACGAGTTGCCCTGGTATTGTACTACGTACTAGGATCACTTGCATTGGCTAACGCTAGTGTCGCCAATACTTTATAGTTTACTATATTCGGCAAGAAACTCTCTGATTTCAATCTTTGAGTTTCTTATTCGGTTTTAAAACTATGTGGGATTTAATATCCCCTTAATTTAAGTCCATGTATAATAATCCGTAGGAGGCCTGATCAAGGCATATGCAATGGGATCACATCCTCTTTATTTTTGCATGTCATGATCCTCTGCATCATGGATGTGCAAAACCAGGGAAACTAGAACTACCAAGGAGGGGGGGGGGATATGCAGACATCAGTGAGACAGATGAGTGTAAGAATGTATATAATGTACCCGAGCCAGCACTAGGGACAAAAAATGGGAATGGGTCATTTAGAATAACGTATCAATATAGGTGTGGGACTAAGGGATCACTGCATTTCATGTATACTAATGCCAGGAGTATTAGGAACAAGAAGGAAGAATTTTTGGCCTTGATTGGCTCTTCCTGGCCACAGGTTATTGGCATTAGTGAAACATGGCTGATGGAAGAAGATATAGTTAGTGGGATAGAATGTGTAGGTTATAGTGTGTTTAGGAGAGACAGAGAGAATAAAAGGGGGAGGGGTATTATTGATGATAGCTGATGAACTGCAGCCAAGGAGAATTGAAGTTGTATAGCAGGATAGTGAAAGGAGCTCATTTGAGGCTATTTGGTGTGAGATTGAGAATGGCAGAATAAAATATACAGTTGGGTGCTGCTATAGACCAGGTGATGGAATAGATGGTGGAGATAGTATGCATAGGGAAATTGATGAAATGAGTGGAATAAGGGTAATTATTATGGGGGATTTCAACTATGGTAACACTGATTGGAAGGAGGAGAGGACACATGTGAGGAAGGAAAAGGATTTTATTCAATTATTAAGGGATAACTATCTGAGACAGCATGTAATTGAAAATACTAGGGCTGTGAGAGTGCTTGACCTGGTAATAGCATCTGAGAGTTTGACTGTAATGAATATGACCATGTTGCCACCTATTGGTGAGAGTGATCATAAGGTCTTGACCTGGGAGGTGGCTAAAGGTGTGGAATTTTCGATTAAGACAGGGTATATGTGGAATTACCGTGCTGGCAAGTATGACAAGCTTAGGAGATTGCTTGGATCAGTGCCATGGCATGTACAACTGCAAGGGCTGGACGTCGATGGAGCATGGGAAGTGGTCAAGGAGCATGTACAGGAGGTAATGGCTGATTGTATACCTACGGTCCGAATAGTAAAACAAGTAGGGGTTAAATGGATGAATAACACCATTAAGCTTGAGCTGCAAAAAAAAGAAACAACTGTGGAGGGAATTTAAAGAAAGGGGTGACCTGCAGGCACACAAACAGTATAAAGTGCAGGCCAGAAGGGTAACGAGTGTGGTAAAAAAAGCAAAAGCGGATTATTAAAGGAAACTAGCTTTGCAAGCAAAAGAGAATCCAAAACAGTTCTTTCAATATGCTGCAAGCAAGAAAAAAACTGTACACAGTAAAATGATTTTAAGGAATGACGATGGTAAGGAGGTCACTGAATCAGTCGATATAGTGGAGTTACTGAGCACGCACTTTGCAAAAGCATATCATCCAGGTGGTGACATTGAAAAAATGAAGGAACCATTAGTTTATACGGGAATAGTGATGAATGAAGTGGAGGTGACTAGTCTATTACAGAACCTTAATGTGAACACATCTGTGGGATTCAATATGCTGCAAGCAAGAAAAAAACTGTACACGATGAAATGATTTTAAAGAATGACGATGGTAAGGAGGTCACTGAATCAGTCGATATAGTGGAGTTACTGAGCACGCACTTTGCAAAAGCATATCATCCAGGTGGTGACATTGAAAAAATGAAGGAACCATTAGTTTATACGGGAATAGTGATGAATGAAGTGGAGGTGACTAGTCTATTACAGAACCTTAATGTGAACACATCTGTGGGATTGGATGGTATTCCGGCACGGGTCTTGCGTGAAGCGGCTAAAGAATTATCAGTGCCCTTGACCATGTTGTTTAATCTGAGTCTCAGGTCTGGCTTAGTCCCGAAGGTGTGGAAAGAGGGGAAAATAGTTTCACTGCATAAAGGAGGATCCAAGACTACGGTTGCAAATTACCGACCGATCAGCATATCAGGAGTTGTTGTCAAGGTCTTAAAGAAAGTAGTCAAGGGAAAAATACAGGAATGGATTGATGAAAACGAGATACTGTTCAGGGGACAGCATGGCTTTGTGAAGGGTAGATCATGCTTCAGTAACTTGCTCAAGTTTTATAACAAGGTGACGGCTGAACTGGATAAGGGAAATGGGTTTACAGTAATACTGCTGGACCTGGCAAAGGCGTTTGACAGGATACCACATGGAATACTAATCCGTAAACTACAACATATGGGAATGGATATAGGGTTGGTGAGGTGGATAGGTGGTTGGTTGATGGAGAGATAACAAAGAGTAGTTTATTCAGGAGTAGAGTCCAAAAGACGGCCTGTGACTAGTGGTGTGCCGCAGGGTTCTGTTCTTGGACCACTGCTGTTTAATCTGTTCATTAACGATATAGGGAAGGATCTAAGTGGAACAATTCATTTGTTCGCTGATGATGCAAAGTTGGGTAGTAGTGAATGCAGAAGGTGTCAAAGTCTTGCAGGATGACTTAGATAGATTGGAGTTCTGGGCTAAGGAGAATGGATGTCAATTTAATGTGACAAAATGTAAGGTTATGCATTTTGGGGTGAAAAGATTAGCAGCAGTATACCACATTGGTGGAACTGTACTCCAAGAGATTGATGAGGCCAGGGACTTGGGAGTGTTGGTGGATAGGGAGATGAAGTTTAGGGGACACACTGCAAAAGTAGCTAAATCAGCTCATCAACTCACTTGGTTGTTGAAAAATACCTTGACGAGCAGAGACAAGCAAGTTATTGTATCTCTGTACCGAGCCTTGATAAGACCTCATCTCGACTACTGTGCCCAGATTTGGTCACCTCGGTTCCTTCTTGACGGGGAGGAGGTGGAGAGGATCCAGAGGCGAGTGACTAAGATGATAACAGGTCTATGGAATGAACCATATGAGAACAGGTTGAAGATTTGTGGGTTGCAGAAACTAGTTGATAGGCAGAAAAGGGGAGATATGATTGAGACATTCAAATTGCTAAAGGGATTCTATAGGATTAATTCAGAGGATATTTTTGAGATCAGGACTGGTGGTGGGAGAACTAGGGGACACCTATGGAAGCTGGGCAAGAGTGTGGTTAGCAGGGGTGTTAGAGCTGGGTTCTTTACTTTTAGAGTGGTAAATGAGTGGAATAAGCTGCCAGAGTCTGTTGTGGGTGCTATGACGGTGAACGAGTTCAAGACAAGGTATGATAGATACTGTGAGAATGTAATCGCATAGTTGTGTGGACATGATGTTTAAGGCCTCCCTCGATGAGTCTAAGGACTCCTGGAGTCGCCCGAAATAATAATAATAATAATAATCATTGCCATTATCTGATGTGACATTGAACTAACATTCCAGTTACCTGGCAATTCAAATAATTTATTCAAGTACTCCTATAAGGCTATATAGGAGTACTTGAATAGATTGATGCCTTGATGCGATGCTACAATGCTCTCCCCAGTTTTGCATCCGCAAACAATTGTATATCACCAGTTAAACTCATCCCAATATCATTAATATACAAAGTGAACAACAATGGTCCTAATACACACCCAGTAGTGACTTTTTTCTTTCGAGATACTGCACCCCCATATACAACTTTCTGTTACCTAACTAACAGCCAGTCACCGACCCAACTCGCCAATCTGTTATCTTTTGGTTTTCTTCAAAGGATCAAGCAGAATGAGTACTTAGCTCACTGGTAAGATGGGCAGAGAAAAATGGGCTAAGTATTCATTCTGCTTATAACATTCTCATTCCCTCCAGTTGTTCTGACACTGCTTTAACCCTCAGTTATATGTCACTTCCCACAAAATCTAATGAATATGTATATGGTGGCATTCAGAAAAATGGATCAAAGAGCATCTAAAAAAGACCAAGCATCCACCATTTTGACTTTTTTTTTGGATGGCATGCCATTAATTAATAAAAACTGTCAGTCAGTCACATACTATATCACACACTATCAGTCAGTAAACATTACTCTGCCCTTGAACTCTAGAAAAAGTCCACAGATATATGAATGTTGGTTATGAAAGAGACTGAGGAAATATAAATTGCAGTTTAGTATATAGAAAGAAAAGAGGTGATATAACAGAGATATTTAAATTTATTTTAAATATTTTAAAGATATTTAAAAACAAAGGCAGTTTAAAAAATTAATATGAAATGGACTGTAATTAATGTATAGAGAAGATACAGAGAGTGTGTGAGTGGAATATATTGGAATACTAGCAGTATTGGAACATACTATTTTAATCCTTTATCTAAGTATAAGCAAACAAAGTTTGCACCTGAAAATATCATCAGGACTGAGGTAAGGTAAATATGACCTCTCCAGTGCTTCTGCCTTAGTATCACCACTCTGGGTCTGCCTCCCACTGACGAGTCCTCAATAAAGGTCGAAACTGGTCTGGGTGGTGGCCCTTCCCTTAATGCATAGCAGTATACATGTCACAAGGAGATGTGCTTTGCATTACGGGAGATACTGAAACAAGGAGTGATGAGAGTTTGATCCACCTTTGCTATGAGTTGCCAAGGGATGTACCACCTTACCTCAGTCCTGAAGATATTTTCAGGTGCAAACTTTGTTTGCTTACACTTGGATAAAGGATTAAACTAAATTTATTATACTAGCAGTATGATTGAGTTTAAGATTTGATATACTAAATATGTTGCTAGTTGATTAATACCTCCAGCATTGAGTCTATTTACTCTGTGTAAATGTGTTATTAATAATTAGTGAAAAGAGAGAAAAAAAGCATACAGAAAAAAATAAATGAATTTTTTGATTCCCTCTGCCTTAAACAGGATGTTCAAGGAATTGCTTCCATCCTGTCTTTAAATTTAGGAATGTTGGAGTTGGTGATAGCCAATATAATTGTCAATCATATGTCAGCATATCAGTTAGTAAGAGTTGTATCTTCTCTTATTAAGTTGGACATTGTTTTAAACTTAACAATATCATAGTACATATAGTGTGCTGTCAAAATATGCCAAGCATGATTAAGGTCCTATATTCAAGCTCTATCTGATACATATATTAGGGATGACATAGAATACAAGAAAAAAATTTGAATCTGGGGGAATTGTATTGAATAGTGAGTGATGGAAAGCAATGGTCAAGAGCTTGTATGGAGAAATCACAGCTGAGAGGTGGTATAGGGAGTGCTGGTTATAGATCCAAAGATGAATGAATTACTGTGTGTATTTATGAATGACAGGAATGTCAGAAATAAGGGAGAAGAATTTTTTTTTATATATATGACTTCAGTCATTCATGAATAGTTGTAAATGTACAGTGCATTAGTACTCTGGGTGAATTAAAGTTTTTTTTTTTTTTTAATTACCTTTTATGTTTATTTTTTCATAACCTGAAATCCCAGTTCTAGAAACAAAACATTGAACTTTTTTAAAGACACTTCAGGAAGTTTCATTGAACAGGGTAATAGTCTTACACCATGTGATGAAATTCATCTAACATCTAAAGAAATTCACAAACATCTATGCTCACAGTGGATTAGCCTACTGCCACCAAGCCAACAAAACATTGCTTGTATGGACTGAATTCCTTCACCTGAAAACTATTGGAATATGTAAAATGTGCTTGATAAGGATGATATCCTGACAGGAATAGAATGCAGGGATTTATGTTTTTAATGAGAAATAAGAACAGAAAGGAAGAGAAAGCTGCTGATATCAAAGGAGAGTTATGCCTGCACAAAGTCAAGATGCAAAGAAAAATATTGGCAATGATTTTGAGGAAGTATGGTATGAGGTACAGGTGGACAGAATTAAATAATCATCATCATCCATTTCCGAACATAAGGAGTGTACAGCATGTTATGATAGTACTACATGAAGAACTTACATCATTACTAACTTCCTATCAAAACTTTTCCTCCAAATTAATCTGTTATCTGACAAACCTCCAACATTATCAGATCTTATATTTCTGTATTCTAAGGCACTTTTTACTGTATCAATCCAGCTATATCTTGGTCTTCCTCTGGATCTATTTCCTGCGAAGAATATTTTGCTAATTTTTCCTCTCCCATTCTGTTTAAGTGATGATGCCACCTGAAATTAGCTCTGCTAACACATTCCTGGATGCTAACAATGTCAAGTTTCATCCTAATATCCTCCTTTTTAATATGATATCGCCATTGATGCCAATCTGGTCACACCTCTAATGTTTCTCAGGACTCTCATATCTATGGTCTCTAGTTTTTTGGGCAAGTGTTTTATTTCTAACCCAGTTCTCAGATCCATAAATTAAAATTGGTTTGTAAACACTGTCTTGTATACAGCTAATTTAGTGTTTTGACTAATTTCTCTCTTATTCCATATAAATTTATTCAGTTGACTTACTACCATATCAGCTTTGATGATTCTGTTCTCTATTTCCATATTTAATGTACCATCTTCAGTAAAAACTGTGCCTAAAAAGTTGAAATGTTTTACTTGTTCTATAGGTTCTCCATTCACAACATGCAGCTGATATTTTCAGTGTTTCTACCTATTTTCATTGTCTTTGTCTTGTTATTGCTGATTTTCATACCAATTTTATTACAACAGTTATTCAATTTAGTCAGGGAATCTTGCAGACTAGTACTGGATTTATTTAAAAGTATAGCATCATCTGCATAAAGTAAACAGCTGAAATTATCATTATTATTATTATTATGCAAGCTTCCATGGAGTCAAAAGACTCATCATGGGAGGTCCCTCCTAGGAAACACAAAGTCTATCATACCACTCCTTAAACTCATTGACCATTCTCACTTTCACCATTCTATCAGGCAATGCATTCCACGATTTAACTACCCTCCATGCAAAAAACCACTCCTCACCCCTTTTGTTCACAGCTTCCTTTCATAACTTCCAAGGATGTCCCTTGTCATCACTCCTTCCTGCTGTTCCACCAAGCGAAAGAACTCCCCAGCATCAACCCTGTAACTATCTCACAACAGTTTAAATATCTCAACCATATCATATTTCCTTTGTCTATCTACCAAACTCTGCAGTCCACATTCCCTCAGCTGATCCTCATAACTAACATTCTGCAGTTTTGAAACCATCTTTGTTATCTGCCTCTGTACCCTTTCCACAGTTAATTTATCCCCATCAAATCCTGGGGAACAAATTTGAGAACAGTAGTCTAAGTGTGGTCTGATCAGGGTCTTATACATAGAATGATAACTCTTTTATCTCTGCAAGTCAGTTTCTGGGTTACGTTCACCACCTTTGCAATATGTTCCCCGAATATCAGGTTTCTATCAATCATCACTCCCAGATCTCTTGTCTCTCCTACTTTATCCAGTACAGGTCCTCCAATCGAGTATGCGAACTCCCATCAATGTATCACAAGCTTCCAGACTTTACACTTTTCTGCATTAAACCGAAATCTCCATTCATTTGCCCATCTGTCTAGTTTATTCAAATCCTCTTGCAGGGCTACCACATCTGCACTATTACTAATAACTATTCTCAGCTTCACATCATCTGCAAACAACTGAATATCTCCATCCAAATCTTCACTAATACCATTAATATACAAGTTAAACAGTAACGGCCCTAAAACAGACTCCCGAGGCACTCCACTAGTGACTTTCCTTTTCCTGGATATCGCTCCCCCACACACAGCTTGTTGATACCTATCAGATAGCCAGTCTCCAATCCAATGCACTAATCTAATATCCAATCCCATCTGCTCTAGTTTGACTGTCAACTTATCATGAGGTAACCTATTAAAAGCCTTTGCGAAATCCAAGTATATTACTGTGTATCCTTCTCCTCTGTCCAAGGAAGCAGTCACTTTATTGTAATAAGTAAGTACATTACTAAAACATGACCTCCCTTTAGCAAATCCATGCTGTCCATCAAAGATAACACCATTTGTGGGAACTGGGATCCAGAATTGGGTTGTCAACCCAATTCTGGATCCCAGTTCTCACAAACTTCTCCAACAACTTAACCACGACATCTGACACACAAATCATCGATAGGCCTATAGTTTCATGCTGGAGTTCGATCACCTCCTTTATGAAGTGACACAATCTTGCCCTCCTTCCACTCCTTAGGAACTTGACCGAGTGCAAGACTCATATTAAAAAAAATATGTCAACTCCCTGGCACATTCCTTCAGAATACATGGTAATATATTATCAAGTCCCACAGCTTATTAACATCTAGTTTGCTCAACTCCCTTTACACATCTTGCTCACTTACAGTTAGTCTCTCCTCCCTATCATCAACTGCTCTCAATCTCTCCATGAAGTCACATTCACAAGATTGAAAGACCTTTATGAACTGCTCATTAAGTATCTCCACCACACATTCTGCAACAGCTGTCTTTATACCATTTTCTCTAATCAATGTCATCCTTCCATAATAATTCTTTCTTTTGCTGGCTACATATCGAAAGAACTCCTTAGGATTCTTTTTAGCTTCTTTAGCTAACTGCTGTCCATACCTCACTTTAGCCACCCTCACCAATCAAGTGACCCACCTTGCCTGGTCTTTGTAAACCTCATGAAATTGGTTATTTCCACTTCTTTTATGCTGCCTCCATAATGCCCTTTTTCTCTGTATTGCATGCTTAATCACTTTATTCATCCATCTCGCACCTACCTTATTTAACCTTCTCACCCGTGGTATATATTTAGACATTGCATCCACTAAATATTTTTTGAAAATCCCCCAAGCTGCATTGATCTCTTTTCCAGCTAACTCCTCATTCATGCTACACTTGAAAGCTGTCTCCTGAGCTCTTCATAATCACCCCCCCCCTTGTAGTTCCACATATACCCTTTTCTCACAGAGGACCTCACAGTGCTGGCAACCACCCAGGTAATCACCTCATGGTCACTCTCACCAATTAGTGGATGATTTGACACCTCATTTATAATTACATCCTCTGATGAGTTGACCAAATCCAAGACCATCAATCCATGTGTGCCCCTCTGTTACATACTGTCTGAGGTAGTTATCAATCTAAAACTCAAAAAACTCATTTTCTTTACTTCCAGTTGCTATCTCATCATTCCAGTCTATATTGCCATAATTAAAATCGCTATAGTGATCACCCTTTTCTTATTTGTGTGGCTAATTTCTATCACCACCATCCACATTACCTGGTCTCTAACAACATCCAACCAAGTATTAGATCCCATTCACCTCTATCTCACACCAACTCATTAACTGCTCTTGACACTTTATTATAAAAGGCAATCATATTAAAATCTCCAATTTTGATATCAGGTTTAATACCACTTTCCTTCATAATGTGATCATATAGATAATGAATAACAAAGGGGATAAATGTCCATCCTTGTCTGACACTAAATTTAACATCAAATCATCTTCCTGTACTTCCTTCAATACTAACTGCTGACTTACACCTCAAATAAGTACTGCTTCATATAATGCCCTGCTGAGACCATATAACTATAGCATTTTGAATAGCTTTTCTCTTGGCACCTTGTTATATGCCTTTTGCAGGTCTACAAAACTTAAATAGAGATCTTTGTTTTATTCCCACAATTTCTCAACTATTTCTCGTAAAGTGAAAATTTGATTTTCACTTTACGAGAAATTTTTCATTTACACTTCACCTCTATTTGGCCTGAATCTAGCTTGTTCTTCACCAAGCTTCCCTACAAGAATCCTTCTCAACCGTTTCTCAAGTATACTTGCATAAATCTTACCAGGAACACTCAGTAAGGAAATACCTCCATAATTCCCACATTCAGTTTTATTTCCTTTTTGTATATGGGTACTATGAGAGCTCTGCTCCAATCATCTTGAATTCGTGCCTCTGCCTAGGCCTTCTGAACTATGCAGTGAAGCCACTGCAAGACTTTTATACCCCCATACTGAGCAATTCTGGTCGCATATCATCTACTCCTGCTGCCTTTCCACACTTAAGGCTTTTGGCCTTTTTATGGATATGCATTCCTTTATCATCTCTAATTCCTTTTACAGCACTCTTTCCTCCATTTCTGAGCTTATAACAACCTCCAGAATATCTTGCTACCTTCTTGATATTTATTATCTATGTTCTTACCAAAGTCTTTCCATGATTTTTGTTTAGCTAGTTTTACACAGTTTTTATCTTTCTAACATTTGTTTCTGTATTCTCCAAGAGCACAAGCTGACTTATTTACCCGTAACTTTTGATATGCCTTCTTCTTTTCCTTCACTGTCTCGTTAACTTCCTGTGTCCACCATGGAATTCTGATTTTTCTATCCTTGCAGACCACCTCACCACATGCCTCTCTGGTTGAATCAATCAGTGTTTTCTTCAGGGATTGCCACTTAATCTCCAAGGTTTGGTTTCTGTTCTCAAACTCTTTCATTTTTTCTTGAATAACGTTTGTGTATTTTAGTCTACAGTTCACATCTGAGAGCTGCTCAACTTTTATTCTCTTTAAAATTTTCTTATATGTTCTTCTTTTCAATATGAAATTCAATTTTATCCTGCTCAGGACTAAATAGTGATCACTTCCAATTTCAAATTTCAAATCCAGTACACTTTAGTGTCCTATATCAATGATTAAACATCACTATCAACAATAACATAGTCAATGAGACCTTTCTTATTCCTTACCTCTTCTCTCCATGTCAATTTGTGCCCATTTTTATGTTGGAACGTTGTGTTAGTAATAACCAGTCCATGTCTTGAGCAGAAGTCCAAGATGTATTTGCCATTATTGCTCTTTTCTCCAAATTTTCTCAAAAGATTTCTGTATGTCTGACATTTCCTACTCTGCAATTTAGATCCCCAACAGGGATCGACTTCAGTTGCTTTCTCTAAAGCCTCAAAAAATTCCTCCACTTCTATCTTAGTAGAACCTTCTCTGAGACCATAGGTGCAAATAAGTTTCATTGTCCAATTCCCCATTCTCATATTTGTCCACATCACTCTACTTGATATTGTCTGCCATTCAAGATTACTCTCCTATTTAGTGTTGAATGCTATAGCTGCTCCTTATTTTCCCTGATTGTTATTGCCTGAATATAACATTTTATATTTATTGCTTAGAAAGATCTCACCAGTTTTTGTCTTTTATTGTTTCAGTCACCCCTATTATCTCAATCTGGTACTTATCAAATTCCTCAGCCTGCTCCATTTCTTTTCGATTCAGGCTTCTTATGATGATAGTACCGATCTTCATCTCTAGTGATATTGAGTTGGGGTGTGTTTCAGGATTTGTTCCAGTAGCTGATTTTTTCTGTTCACCCTGGTTCCCTGGAAAAAACAACAGAGGCCTTGTTTAACCGGGCAACACCCTAGTCGGCATGAAATTCTGTCATGTTTTGCCATCATTTTATTTATGGTTTAAGCCAATAAGAATACAATTTGGTGGCTAAATCGCAAATTGTCAGCCCATCCTCATTTGCTCAGTATAAACAGCATGCACCACAAGAAGATGAGGATTGGACATTAGGTCAGAAGTCCTGAGGTCTCTTCTCAGTTATACAGCTTTGGCTCTTAGGAATAAAAAAATAAAATATTTATTATTATTATTATTATTAACATCTGACCTGGGGATATGACCAACACCTCCAATCATAGCCTAGTCTGTGTATTTGGATTTGTGCCTAATGTGTTGGAAAGGTTAATGAAGGCTGGATCCAGAATTGGGTTGATAACAGTAGCATTAACTGACAAGTATCTTCTCCATTAAGGAGGTTGGCTATTATAATCCCCATGTAATTCTGTCTTGGACTAATCTTTTGACTCTCTACATAGTTCAGCTACAGCCAGTACTTTATGTTTGTGAACTATCTGTGTGCTGTTGTCTTCCTTTCTTTCACATTCCTTCAATTCCTCCGTCTGATAAATCTTTTTGAAGACTTGCGGCATGTATGCTTCTAGGGAATTACATATGTGGCTTGTTAAAGAGAGTGGAGAGTGTATGTGCGCAAAATGCAGGCAGTTGGAGGAAATAAGTACATTAGATATATCGATATCCGACTTTGTTGCTCCAGGAACGGAGAATGAATGTAGGAAGACAAGTAGTATGATAGGAGAGAATGAGAAAATAATGGTTGATAGTGTGGAAGGTGTGAGTGACTGTGGAAGTTTAGGAGATGGTTTTGTTTGGGAGAGTGAATTTAGATTAAGAGTGACTGACCTGCAGAGGGAGATAGATGAGTTGAAAGAGGAGGTGGAATGTCTAGTGAATGAGAGCAGAAGTATGAAAGATAAGATTAGGAGAATGGAAGAGATAAATGCAAGGCGAATCAGAGTAGGAGAGAGAGAGAATTTAAGGAGTATGAGTGAGAGGTATGGGGGTGCTAGAAGAGGAGAGATTGGAAACAGTAGAAGAGAGGGAATGAGAGAGAGGTGTGGGAATGCTAGCAGACGAGAGGATGGAAACAGTAGGAGAGACGGAATGAGAGAGAGATATGGAAGTGCTAGAAGAGGAGAGAATGGAAACGGTAGGAGAGATGGAATGAGAGAGAGGTATGGGAATGCTAGAAGACGAGCGGATGGAAACAGTAGTAGGAGAGACAGAATGAGAGAGGGATATGGAAGTGCTAGAAGTGGAGAAAATGGAAACAGTAGGAGAGAGGGAATGAGAGAGATGTATGGGAGTGCTAGAAGAGGAGAGAATGGAAACAGTAGAAGAGAGAGGTATGGGAATGAAAGAAGAGGAGAGAATGGAAACAATAGGAGCGAGGGAATGGTAAGAGGTATAATGTATGGCGACTCAATGATCCGTGGTGTTCAAGATAGGATGCGTGAGGAGTGTTTGCCAGGAGGAACAATAGAAAGGGTGGCTATGGCAATTAAGAGAAGTGAAAGGGTGGATGAGATGATTGTGATGGTAGGAACGAATGACTTGAGTGGTAATGTAAGTCGGGCAGTGAGAGATATGAGATTTTTGCTTGAGACTGTGCGGAGGAAGACAGAGAGAGGAAAAATAGTGTGCGTGTTGCCTAGGTATGATAATGATGAGCTGAGCAGAAGAGCGGTGATATTGAATGGCATAATAGCGAGAATGTGTGACAAGAGAGGACTGGTATATGTGGATGCTTGGAGTGCATTTGAGGAAAGAGAGGAGTTGTATGCGAGAGACCATTTACATTTGAATGAGGAAGGACGTAGGCATCTGGAGAGATTGCTGTTCTGAACGAGTCAGTGTGTCCCAGGGAGGATGATAGCAGGGGTGGCCTCTTGTGGGAATGGATACTTGGGAGAAGGGAGACAATGTCAGGTAAGACTGAGCCCAGTGGAGTCTAGAAGGGATAATGCTGGGTATAGAAACAATGGCATTTATATGCTGTATACTAATGCCAGGAGTATCCGGAATAAGGGAGAGGAATTGGTGGCGCAGATAGCATCAGCCTGGCCAAAAATTATTGCGATCACTGAGACGTGGTTGACAGAAGGGAATATAAAAACAGGCATAGATGTCGCTGGGTATAGCATTTTTCGCCAGGATAGGAGGGGAAAGCGTGGTGGTGGAGTGCTGCTTATGATAAGTGATGACCTATGTCCTCTAAGAGTGGAGAATTTGAAAGGAAGTGAGACAAATGATTTTGAGAGCGTATGGTGTGAGGTAGAGGTAGGCAAGACAGGATATTTAGTGGGTGTTGCTACAGACCCAGGAGCACAGAGGATGGGGACCAGGAGATGTTTAGACAGCTAAGTTTGGCAAGTGCAAGAAGAATGATTGTTATGGGAGATTTTAACTTCAGTAGTATAAATTGGAGAGAGGAAGATGCATGTAACAATAGGGGAATGGAATTTCTAGAATTCTTGAGGGACAAATGTCTTAGGCAACATGTAACAGAGGGAACAAGAGGTTCAAAAATTTTGGATTTGGTTATAGCATCAGAAGAGTTGATAATAACTGAGTTGACGTCTCTCCCACCAGTTGGAGAGAGTGACCATATGGTGTTGACTTGGAAAATGAATAGACATGCAGGAGTATCAAAGAGACGGGAACTTATGTGGAATTATAAGGCAGGTGATTATAATAGTCTTAGACGTCAACTTCGGGAAGTTTCACGGAGGGAGGAATTGGAAGGCCGGGATATCACCAGTGCGTGGGAAATTGTGAAAGAATATTTGTTATCAGCAATGGTAAGTTGTATACCACGAGTGAAGAAGAGGGCGCAATTTGGAGTAAAGTGGATGACAAACAATATTAAACAGGAATTGCATGCGAAAAAGAGGCTATGGAAGAGATATAAGGAGACAGGTGAAGAGATGCATGAGGAATATAAGACACAGGCCAGAATAGTGACTCGTGTGGTAAGGAAAGCGAAACCGGAATATGAGAGGAGATTGGCCCTAAGATCCAAAGAAAATCCTAGGGAATTTTTTAGCTATGTGGCCAGTAGGAGGAGAAATGACTGTGGAAGAATGATATTGTGGGATAAAAATGGGAATAGAGTGACTGATGCAGAGGACATAGTGGAATTGTTCAATGAACACTTTATTGGAGTATTTCATCCTAGAGGAGTCAGTTTTAATGCTAGAGGGATAGGACTGGTACAAGGTCTGGAGGTACAGGAGGAGAGTGTGTTTCAGATACTGAGTACTCTGGATGTCAGTAAAGCTGTGGGACTGGATGGTATTTCGCCACGAGTTTTGAGAGAATGTGCTAGGGAATTGACAATACCTTTAACGTGGCTTTTCAATGAAAGTCTGGCTTTGGCAAAGGTGCCCAGGGAATGGAAGGAAGGTAAGATAGTGCCATTGCATAAGGGTGGTAACAGACTGGAAGTGTCTAATTATAGGCCAGTCTGTGTGTCATCAGTAGTTGTTAAGATCTTGGAAAAAGTAGTGAGGGACCGTGTACAGCATTGGGCAGATGAGGGTAATGTTATCTGGGAGAATCAACATGGATTTGTGAAAGGACGCTCTTGTTTTAGCAATATGCTAGCCTTTTATAATAAAGTTACAAGAGCATTAGATGAGGGAAAGGCATATACTGCAATTTTCTTAGACTTGGCGAAGGCATTTGACAGGGTGCCACATGATAAGCTGATATTTAAGTTGCAGCACATGGGTCTGGATGTCAGATTGGTCAACTGGATTCAGGATTGGCTGTCTGATAGGTATCAGAGAGTTGTGTATGGTGGAGCAGTTTCCAGGAGGCAGAGGGTTACAAGTGGGGTCCCACAGGGCTCAGTACTAGGACCTATATTGTTTAACCTTTATATCAATGACATAGCCAGTGGATTGCAGGGGGATATTCAGTTGTTTGCGGATGATGCGAAGCTGGGAAGGATTATTAGTAATAGTGCAGATGTGGTAGCCCTGCAAGAGGATTTAAATAAGCTAGATAGATGGGCAAATGAATGGGGGAGGTGTCAGTTTAATGCAGCAAAATGTAAGGTCTTGAGGTTTGGGAAACATCGATGGGATGCTGCATACTCTATGGGAGGAGTTATACTGGAGGAAGTAGGGGAGACAAGAGATCTGGGGTTGATGATTGATAGAAACCTGAAGTTTAGGGGACATATTGCAAAGGTGGTGAAGGTAACACAGAGGATTGCTGCTATTATGAGAAGGACACTGACCTGCAGAGATAAGAGGGTTATCATTCCGTTGTATAAGTCTCTGATCAGACCACACTTGGACTATTGTTCTCAGATTTGGTCCCCAGGATTTGAAGGGGATAAATTAACTGGAAAGGATACAAAGACGGATGACAAAGATGGTTTCAGGACTGTACAAGGATAGTTATGAGGATTGGCTGAGAGAATGTGGACTGCAGAGTTTGGTGGATAGAAGAAGGAGAGGTGATATGATTGAGACTTTTAAACTGTTGAGAGGTGGTTACAGGGTTGACACTGGGGAGTTCTTTCGCTTGGTTGATCAGCGGGAAGGAGTGATGACAAGAGGCCATCCCTGGAAGTTACGAAAGGAAACTGTGAGCAAGAGGGTAAGGAGTGGTTTCTTTGTGTGGAGGGTGGTTGAGCCGTGGAATGCATTGCCTGATGGAGTGGTGGGAGCGAGAACGGTCAGTGAGTTTAAAGAGTGGTATGATAAACTTTGTTTTTCTCAGGGGGGACCTCCCCTCGATGAGTCTTGACAGACTTTATGTCTTAGAAAGGACCTCCCTCGATGAGTCTTTTGACTCCGTGGAGGCCTGAATAATAATAATAATAATAATAATTTTTATACCTCACAATATGACCCATGTATGATGTTTCTCTTTTCTGTATGTTTTTATTAGTTCTACTTATTAGTATATTTTTAACAGCTTGCAACGAGTTATGTGAGCTGTTAAAAAAAAAGTAAGTATTAGTAGTAAAAAAAAATCATTGTTTATTCCATGACAGTTCTGGTTTTTAAGTTTGTGCTATTTGAATTGACAAGTGACATGCTGCTTAAAATTGTGTGGTATTTAGTTAGATTTCACGATCTCAGTATTGTCTTCACATGTAGTATATTATATTCAACATGGCAGCCGCTATTATCAGTAGTAGCCATAGCCCCAGCCCCTGCCCCCACCACCACCACCATTTAAAGACTATGTTATTTGTAACTTAGTGGATGATTTTGTTGCTTGCTATGCATGTAGTATGTATACATCTCATTATTTAAAAATGTGGCAGGTGTAAGACAGGAATGTGTATGTGTGCATGAAATGCAGGCAGTGGGGGGCACTGAGAGATATCAGTGTCTCAATCTCAGCATTTAGTGGCAGTGGAGATAGTTCTTCAGTTTATGGATGCCAGTAGTGTGTTGGAAGATGGAGAGAATGTTAAAGACCTACATATAGATTTAGTCTTGGGTAGTTTTATGGGTGGAGATGGTTTGACTGATGGTATAATTGCGCATGTGAATGGCAATTGAAAGCAGAATGTGTGAAGAGAGCAACAAGTGCCGAGAAAGGAGGTGAAAGGAATGAAGACTGAAATCAAATGAAATGAAAATCTTCAGAGGATAGAGAGCTTGACTAGTGTGAGAGAATGATAGTAGATGTAAGAGAACAGCATCAGAGAGCAAGAGAGAGAGAAAAACAAGAGAATGGGAGAGACAGTGCAAGAGAGAAAATTGGAAGTGCAAGGGATAAAGAGGTGAAAGGGAGAAGGGAGAGTGGAAGAAAAAGTAGAGAGAGAGAGAGAGAGAGAGAGATTGGAAGCCATAAAATTCAGGGATGCCAGTAATAGAAGAATGAAGGAATCTATTCAAAGTGTCATGTATTGAGATTCAATGATTCAGGAGATGTGCTGAGTAGAGTGCCAGAGGAATGCTTGCCTGGCAGAATGATAGAGAGTGTGGCAATGGCAGTGAAGATGAGTAAATGTGTGGATGAGATGATAGTAATAGCTGCAATAAATGACCTGAGAAGTAGCATGAATCGTGTGGTATGAGATTTGAGGTTGCTGTTAGACATAGTGCAGCAGAAATATGTCCAAGAAAAGACAGTGAGCATGTTGCTCCAGTACGATAATGTAGAGTGGAAGAGAAGAGCAGTGATGATGAATGAGATGATAGCAAGAATGTGCAGGAAATGGGTCTAGAATATGTGGATACATGGAGTACATTTGAGGATAGAAGAGAGCTGTATGCAAGAGATGGATTACATTTGAATGTAGAAGGGTGCAGGCATTTGGAGAAACTGCTGTTTTCTGAGCAGGTTAGTGTCGGGACAGGGAAACTAGAATTGCACAGATGGAATGTTGCAGGGATGGCCTTTTGGCATTGATTGACTCAGTCTATCCAATGGAAGTTGGGATAGAAATAAAAGGGTATAGCATATTTCTGCAGGATAGGGAAGGTAAATGTGGTGAAGTGTTACTCGTGACAAGAGATGAACTGTGTGCACTCAGGATGGAGAATCTCATTGGAAATAACACTAATGGCTTTGAGAGTATATGGTGTGAGAAATGTTTATAGGATAAAATATTTAGACGGGTTATGCTACAGACTAGGGAATATAGATGATGATGAGCAGAAAATGTTAAGGCAAATTAGTCTGGCATGCACAATGGGAGCGATCATTATGGGGAACTTCAACTATAGTGATATAAACTGGGAAGAGGAGAGACACCATATAAGGGAACTGAATTTTTAGGTTTCTTGAGGGGCAACTGTCTTAGGCAGTATGTGATGGAGGGAACAAGGGGATTGAGAGTTTTTCATTTGGTCATAGCATCAGAGGATCTGATTGTGACTGAGATGACATACTTGCCAACTTTGTTAATGAGAGTGACCATGTAGTCCTCCTGACTTGGAGAATGAATAGACTTGGGGAGGTATCAAAATTATAAATTGTGTGGAATTATAAGGCAGATGACTATCACATAGACTTAGAAACCAGCTTGCAGCAGAACAGTGGATGAAAGTGGATATTATCATTATTACCATTCTAATAATGGAGTCCAAAGACTCATCACAGGATACCCAAACTATCCGCACAATCTATCATACCTCTCCTTGAACCCATTAACAGACGAAGCACTGACAACCAATGCTGGCAACCCATTCCACTCATTCACAACTCTCCAAGCAAAAATATCTAGTCCTCACTTCCCTATTAACCACACATTCATTCAACTTCCTGGGATGATCTCATGTTCTGGCTCCTCTAGCCAAATGCTGAAACGTTTCCCCTTCATCAATCCTATAAAATCCTTTAAGCAACTTAAATGTTTCTACCATATCCCTTCTTTTCCTCCTGTCCACCAACTCCTCAGTCTACACATCCTCAATCTATCCTCATAGGGAACGTTCCACAGACTACTAACAATCTTGTTTGCTCACTTCTGAAGTTGCTCCACTGCTTCCTCATCCCCAAGAAACCCAGGAGGCCAGAACTGAGCACAGTAATCCAGATGTGGACATATCAAGGCCTTATAAAGAGGAATAACAACTTCCTTATCTCTACTTAATAATATGTTCTTAAATAGCCAAGTAATCTTATGGGCTACCTTAGCCAGCTTAGCAATATGTCTGTCTACCATCACCTCTAAATCTTTAGCTTCATCTATTTTCTGGAGTACAGTGCCGTGAATGTGATGGCACTGCACCCATTATCTTTTGCCCATACTGAAAGCCTATTTAAATCATTCTGCAAGTTCTCCACATCCTCTTGATTAACTATTACTCTACCTAATTTTCCTGAAATTAACCTGAAATATTTTCATTCAAGTTATTTCCTATATCATTTATATACAAATTAAAGAGTAGGGCCCTAACACTGAACCATACCACACAAAACTAGTCACCTATTTTTGCCTTGATTCTGTCCATTCATATACCACTTTTTCATATCCAGCAGTCATCCTCTTATCCACATAACCAGTATCATATCCATCCCCATTTGTTGTTCATTTGTGTAACAGAGTTCCAAGGGCAGAATCATCATGTAGTCATTTTGTTTATCTAACTCGGCTGTTACTCTATTATAAAAAAGTTAGTAAATTACTAAGGCATGAGCAACCCTTCACAAAGCCATATTGCCCCTCATACAGTATGATATTTTTATCCACCCATTCTTGAATTCTCTTTTTGACTCATTTTCCAGTACTTTAACCACCATACCTGAGATACTGATTGTTCTATAATTTGCTACAGCAGTCTTAAACATCCTTTGTGCAAGGGAATTATTTTGTCCTCTTTCCATTCCCTTGTAACTTTACCAGAGCTAAGACTTAAATTAAAGAGCCTAGCTAGTTCCCTTGTACATTCTCGCAAAAACCTAGATGATATCCCATCTAATCCCACAGCTGTATTTACATTGCGATTTTGCAATATCCTAAGAACCTCCAGTTCATCCATCTCTGTTCCCACATCAGTTTCTTTCACATACGTTACAGCAGTAACCTCACTTGGATGATACACCCTTACAAAGTGGTCACTCAGTAACTCAACTATTTTATCTGCTTCTGTTGCCTCATGACCATCTTCACCCATTTAAGGTTAATCTTGTATAGTTATACTTCCTCTTACTTGTCACCTTTCTTGCCTGAATTTTGTACTGTTCATGAGTTTGCTGGTCACCTTTCTCCTAATATACCCTCCACAGCATTTTCTTCTTGTGCGGCTCATGCTTAATAATATTACTCATCCATTACTAATTATATGAAGAGCCAAAGGCTTCAATTCGGCGACGTGAAATTATTTAAGTTAAGGGATATTACATCCCATATTGTTTCATAGTCGAATAAGAAACTCAAAGAGTTTCATGCCAAATATAGAAACTATATAAAGTTCAGTGAGTCCAAGCATAAGCAAATACCTGGATAGCGCAACACATCCCTCTGGTAGTGCAACACTGAGGCAACTCATAGCAAGGGAGCTTGTCCACCCTTGCTATGAGTTGCCTCAGTGTTGCACTACCAGAGGGACTATGTGTTGCAGGTATTTGCTTATGGTTGGACTCGCCGAACTTTATATAGATTCTACATTTGGCATGAAACTCTTTGAGTTTCTTATTTGGCTATGAAACAATATGGGATGTAATATCCCTTAACTTAAATAATTACTCATCCATTACTCCACTCCTTAGGTATACGATTTAATATTGCTTCTTCTTCTAGATGACCCTTAACTATTTACCATGCACTAACATCCTTCCCTTGCAGTGTGTTATGCCATGGCACAAATTTAAGCTTCCTCATAAGCTTGTCATAATCACCTGCCTCATAGTTCTGCATTTTTCTTGACAGAATTACCTTTTCTTGACAGAATATGCCTCATTTTTTACAATCTCCCAAGTTAAGACCATATGGTCACTTTCACCAATGAGAGGCAGAGTGGCCACCTTGATTATGGATAGCTCTTCTGATCTCATGACCAGGTCCAATACTCTTTCACTCCTAGCCCCCTCCATCACATGCTGCCTTGAGCAGTTATCTCTCAGTAGGTGTATAAATTCCATTTCCTTCCTGCCATGTGATGGTTCTTCCTTCCAGTCTATATTTCCATAATTGAAGTCCCCTATAATAATCACTCAACCTGTACTCATTGTACTGATTTGCCGATGCATGTCTTCTAGACCATCTGTGGAAACCCCAGGCCTATAGAAACCAACTGCATATTTTGTCTTACTGGCTTTGATCTCACACCAGACTTCATCAAATGAACTGCCACCCTCCTGCCTATCTCCTGATTCTTTTTGACTGCAATTCCTGTGCTATGATCAGCAGTGCTTCTCTCCCCATCCAATTTTCTCTCACTGAAAATACTAAACCCCTCACATTATATCCATCACTACATCATCTACTTCACATTGGCTGACAGCAGATGATGTAACACCATCTGCTGTTAGCCAAGGTCTCACTAATGCCCCTAATTTTTGGGAAGGTTGCACAAACCAATGCCAAAAACTCCTTCCTCTTGTTCTTGATACTTTTGGCATTAGTATATAGAAACTGCAGCATCTCTTTAGGCCTCTCCTACTTACCTGTACTTACTGAATTGACTACCCTATTCAATATTTTTTGCTTGAGAGACTAGATTCCACACTTGCTTTATGGATGCCTTCACACAAACTCTCCTGCTTCCACTCTGACTGCTTAAGTTTTCCTGAATTTGCACTTCAGCATGCTCAGTGAACAAAGTTCTCTCTCCTCTCTCTCTCTCTCTCTCTCCCCCTCTCTCTCTAGTCATCTAACACCAAAACCATTTAGATGAGTCCATCAGCATTATACAAATCATTTGTTCCATCAAAAACAAACACGGATTCACAAATCCTACATGATTCCTTCTGCACATTTACCAATTACACTTACCAATTTATGTATTGATTCATTTGCTACCAATGCCCTTCTCCTCTTCAGTTCACCTCTATCATAGCATGGCAGGAGAATTAAAATCTTCACCTTCTGACTCTTCAGTTTTGCTTCTTTTAACAACTCCTTTACAACCTTCCTCATAAAATAGTTCTCACCTCTCAAACCATTTGTGCCAACCAAGATAATCAGTTCTTTTGCTTTACCTTTTTGCATCCAGATGGCATGACTAATACTGTGAATTTCTGCATCAGGGAAACACAATTTTGTTACACTTTCATTAAGTATGCCCCTGATCAATGAGTCTCCATGGATAATTTCCCCCTTAACTAGTTTTTCTCATTTGTTTGCTCTTATTACCTCATACCACCTGCTTCTTCCCCTTCTCAGCCCTGCTAATCTCTTGCTGCTTCTGTAATTTTTCAATTTCTCGCTTTGTCCTATGATGGATAAGATTCAAGGTGCACTCTTAAAAATATACCAACTACATATAATCTCTCCTAAAGAGGTTTTAGGAGAAATTATATCCCAGACTGGAACAGTGACAGTGAAAGACTGCAAATAATTCTCTACTAATAACAACCCTACAGTAGCCACTGAGCTACTGAAGTCTCTTGATAACACTAGGAAAGACAAATGGATTAAGACAATGAATAATTATAATTTTACTCATTCCTGCCAAAAAGCTTGATCCCTGATTAGGAAACTTGATCCTAATACAGGGACTTCTGGTAAACTGCTTGCCATAGATCCAAAATACATTGAAAAACATATAGTTTCAATGACTAAATATCCCCAAGATAAAGCAGCCAAGAGAAAGAGGTGAAACAAAAACTAAAAAAATCTTAAAACAGATGTAAAAAATGGAACTGGTCTGACACTCCCACTATCATCAATGTCTCAGGCTTTTTCTTCCCAGGAACTTACCCAGGCAGTTAACTCATTGAGGACTGGGAAGGCAGCTGGACTTGATAACATCTATCCTGAATTCATCAAGAACTGAGGCCCAGAAACTATTAAATGGCTACTGCTATGTATAATAGTATTCTGAAGTCTGGTGTGCTCCCATCAATTTTTAAAATATCTAAAATCATTGCCATCTTAAAACCTGGCAAAGACCCTACAAATGCTTCCTATTGCCTTGCTAAGCATCTGTCTGAAACTTTTGGAAAGAATGATATGTAACAGAATTTCTCCAAGTATATATAAAAGAACTTCATATAATAGAACTTCATCAGGCTGGCTTCAAACCTGACAGAAGCTGTTGCGATCAAGTACTGGCCTTGACAACCTTCATAGAGAATGGCTTTCTAAAACAATTGAAAACAATAGCAGTATCTGTGGAACTCTCTGCTGCCTATGACACAGTGTGGAGAAAGGGTTTCATCTTAAAATTCTTAGAAACTATCCCATCACAAAAATTAGTTAACTTACTTAATCAAATACTTGAAGACAGATGGATACAAGTATCTTAATGAATCCAAAAGCAAATTTTTAAGACTAAAAATGGCTAACCTGAGGAGTCAGTTCTTGCTCCATTGCTTTTTAACTTAGTGATATTCCAGTGACAACATCAAGGAAATTCATGTATGCTGATGATATTGCTATTGCAACTCAACATTCTACATTCCAGAAAGCTGAAAATATCTTAACTGAAGATCTGGTTGTGCTTGGTAAATATTTTATTCAATGGCAATTACAACCCAACCTGAACAAAACTGAAGCCGCATCCTTTTATTTAAGTAATATCCAGGCTAATTATATCCCAAAAGTTTTCTTCAGAAATAACCTGGTGAAATATATTAATCATCCAAAATACTTAGGAGTTCATTCATTCATTTCATTTCATATGGTGATCAAAAGGCTGCGAGCCCCTTTTACAGGGAGATACGACACCACCTCAACCCCCCTATTTTTATCCGGGCTCGGGACCGGCATAGCTGACCTATGACCTATGGCTGGAGGGATTGTCTTAAGTATTCCTGACTGTATCCGTGTGTGTTCACAGGGCTGATTTACCTGCTTGCGGGATGAAAAACCCTGCTGTCCATGCCCAAGACTGGCTAACTTCACTATGGCTGAGGAAGATCCCTAAGCTCCTCACATCACCGACAGGAATCAAACCTAGGACACTCCTTCCCCAGGCATATGGTTGCAAAGCACATAGCCACTAGGCTAACTGCACAGTGCAAAATCATGTATGGAAGGATTTTTATACAAAAATACCTTATATGCCGATTTTATTGGTAGACGAAATTCTATTCAATATACTTGTGATTAATTAGCAAAATTTGTTATGTTTAGTAATATGGAAATAAATTTTTGTGAATTGTTAAATAGTGCAACCGCCAAAATTTTGTAAAAGAACAAAGAAAGTTAAATGTGAAATAATTTGTGTCAAAAGAAAGTTCCAGGCAAAGATATTTCCAAATGGATTATCTTATTAACCTATGACTTAGGGCAATTACTATCATGAAGGTCAAATATGTACGGGGGTTTCCTGCCTTAATGCAACGATGGAAAAAGGCAGACCCACAAAATACCCAAGGGATTAAAACATAGCAGAACCCAAGGTCAAAGGAGCCACATAAAAGGGGATTGCTACAGACACAAAGGGTTATGCCGATGTGGTCACAAGAGGGTTACGAGGACACGACGAGAGTGGACACGATGACACAGGCTGCAGAGTTATGATGTTGGTTACGAGGGTTATGGCAACGGAGGTCAGAGGTTAGAGAGTCACAACAGAATTTTGTTAATCATCTTCAGGTGGAAGACCACGCACAAGGAGAGGCAGATGCGATGAGTGTGGTAAAATAAGTTCATCTTTGTTCTGTTTTGAGTCCAAGTTTGGGAAAGCTGCCCCGACTCAAGATCCGAGTCCTGTGTTCCAGCCGATAGATGCCAGAAGTGCGAGCAAACTAATTTGAGTTGTGTTTGAAGAAAGTTATTACTGAAGTTTCATGCCGACAAGTTCCTGACATTAGAAAGAGTAAGAAGTGATCTCACAAATCCCGGAAAAAAGTACCCGTGTGCATAGCCAAGATCAGAACGTATCAGAGGAAAGAGAAGTCAAGAATCTATGAGAGTGGACTAGATTACTATTTCAAAGTAAGGTCTTTATGTTGTTTTTGCTAGAGACAGAATTGCGACGGTGATTTGTCTGAAGTTTTATTTGTAATAATAATTGAGGACTATAGGCATTAAGCTAATCTTTGAATTATCTTGTTCAGCTGTATGAGAGAAAACTTAGCATAATTTAAGATGAAATATTATGTGCTTAATATTGTTGTTATTAGCTAAGCCTGTTTTTGTTTAGAATGGAAGAATTGCTCTGTGTGTGATTAAGTGTTAACTAAAGAAATATCATAGACACGTTGTTTTACAAGGATTATTTACCTAAGAGGATTAATTGTATTTGTATTTATGAGTTGCTATTGAAGTATAGAATTTGAATTAACTTGTAATTTTAGTATTAACCTTTTTTGTACATTCTTTCAGTATGAATAAATTGTTTTCTTGTTTAAATAATTTGCCTGATTCCTACTTACCAATGCACTGCTCATAAAATTCGAATCTGTGTACCCTAGATTGCCTTTCCAACTACTAACAGGGCTCAAACTTGCTTAACTTTTGCATGAGCGATTAGTAGCAGAGGCTCTACCAACTGACCAACCTTTACTGGCTATTCTTCCAAAGCATTCAACAGAATTTTTTTTTTTTTGACAAAAGTTGATTTTTAAGTTACATTATATGGGTTTTGATATCAGACTAGTGGATTGGATTGGCGATTGGCTCTCTGATAGATATCAGAGAATTATATATGGAGCAGTATCAGGGAGTAGGAAGGTTACAAGTGGAGTTCCACAAGGTTCAGTCCTGGAGGACCATTGCTGTTCAATGTTTATGTCAATAATATTGTCACAGAACAACATGGAGATGTTCAGTTGTTCACAGATGATGTGAATCTTGGGAGGGTTATTAGTAATAGTGCTGATGATTTAGCTTTTCAAGAGGATTTGAACAAGCTGAAAGGATGGGCAATGGGATATCAGTTTAATGCAACTAAATGCAAGGTTTTAAAATTTGGGATCCACAGATGGGTTGCTTCATATTGATAGAAGTGGAAGAAGCAAGGGATCTTGGGATGATTGTGAATAGAGATTTGAAGTTCCAAGGACATAGTGCAAAGGTTGTGAAGACATCTCAGAGAATTGCAGCAATGTTGAGGAGAACATGGACCATGGATTTCTGTTCTCAGATCTGGACACCAGGATTTGAAGAGGATGATGTAACCTTGGAGTGGGTGCAGAGACAGATAACAGAAATAATATCAGGACTGTACAATGTTGATTATGAGGATAGACTGAGGGTATGGTATGCAGAGTTTAGTGAATAGAAAGCAAAGGGGGGAATATGATCAAGACAATTAAGTGGGTGAAGGGTTATTATCATATTAATAGTAAGGAGATTTTTTATATGGTAAAATGAAGAAAAGGAACAAGGAAAGTTGCAAAAGAAGGTGGTGAGTAAAATGGTTGGCCAAGTGGTCAGTGTATTCACTTTCCAGCCAAAAGACTGCAGGTTCAAATCTTGCCATGGCCATGGATGTTTGTGATTGTCTGTGAAAATACTAGTGGTGATGGTGGGCAATAGTTGGTGCTGGTGTAGATGATGATGGTAGTTGCGATTCGCTGTAGTTGGTGAATTGAGTACTGCAGACAGAGCTGTACAGTAGGTGCCCTCCCTCAATAAGTCTTTGGACTCCTTGGAGGTGTCACGTAATAATAATAATAAAGTAAGTTATTTTGCATGGGGAGTGGTAGGAGCATTGAATGCATTGCCTAAGAAGGTAGTGAATGTGCAGACTGTAGAATTTTAAGGAATGGTATGATAGACTTTGTGTTCACTAGTGTTCACCTTTTACGATGAGTCTTGTGACTCCTTGGAGGTCAGGAAAATAATAATAATAATTTTACTGCTCATCATCTTCAAAACTTCTTCATTTCTCTTCTTTTGGATCCATGTGATCTTCAATACTATTATCCATGTTTCTGCTCTACAGAGAAAAGTAGACCAAATAAAACATTTAATCATTCTTATTCTAGTTTATTTCTCTTAATGGCAATATGATTTTCTGGTAGATTTTGCAATTTTTGTTCTTTTTCTAATTTCCTTTTCCTCATTCTAATTAAATTAAATGACTTTATTCTATGATTTGATTTTCAACTTTGATTTTTAATTTTGATATATATTTTCTCTGCTTACTCTCATAACTTTTTTTTTTTTTTTTGGAAATTAATGTACGGCCATCATATTTTTTTAATGTATTTTTATTTGCTCTATTAACTTTTTCAAGTCTCTCTCTCTCTCTCTCTCTCTCTATAATTAATGCACTATCATCTGCATAACAAAAGTGATTGATATTTCTTTCACTTACTTTTACTTCCTCCAGTTCTTCCATACTTTCAAAAATTCTTCATAGAGATTAAACAGAAAAGGAAAAGCACACATCCCTTCCTAACACCTCTTTTGTATTTGGAAAGTTTATGGCAGTTGAGTGTTGACATTTATGTTTTTAGTTGGGTTTCAGTATATATAGAATATCAATCTTATGTCATTACTGGCTATTCTTTTCTTTATTAATGTTCTATTAATTTATAGTGGTGAACACTATCAAATAATTGTTATAATATAACAAAGATAAACATTTTTCTGCAATTTCAAGTTTCTTTCTAGTATCATTTTGATATTGGAGATATCCTTCTTTCTCTTGTTCCTCTTGAGAAGAAGGCCATAATTTTGCTTAATGAATGAATGAGAAGATTGTGCAGGAAAAAATAGTGTACAGTTTATAGATGTATGGAGTGAAACTGATGGACGAAAGGACTTGTACATGCCTGATAGATTGTATTTGAATTTTAGATTTATATGTTTGGAGAAAGTCTTGTTCAACAAAAGTTTGGAAGTGCAAAATCAGGGAAACTAGAGATATTAGGGAGGCTGCAATCAAGCATGTATTTAGCCACCTCAGGACAAATGAGTGTGAGTACAGAAATGACTGTGCAGAAATAGCTACCTACAGGATAAATTAATGTGAGTGTAGAAATGACTGCGAGCAGCTGGGTGCAGTTTCCCAGTTTTCACATTTGAATGGGCTAGTAATGATATTATGCAAGGGTCATATAGGTACAAAGAGATGTTGAAATGCATGTACATGAATGCCAGAAGTATCAGACATAATGGAGAGCAGTTTTTGACATCGGTCAGCTTGACTTGGTTAAAATTTGCCATCAGTGAGATCTGCTTGACAGAGAATGATGTACAGCGATAGAATATAAGGAATATTGTATTTTCTGAGAAGATAGAGAGAGGTTAGAGGGGAGTATAATTAATGGTAACTGAAGAACTTCAATCAACAAAAATAAAAGTCAAGAAGGATTGTAGATCTGAGAGAGATGGTTTGTTTCAGACTCTCTAATGTGAGATAGAGACCAATAGGATAAAGTATATTGTAGGTTGCTGCTATAGACCTAGGAGATTCAGAGAAAGATGTGGATGGCATGCATTAGCAGATTAGCACAGTGAGTGCAGGCTGAGCCATAATCATAAGAGACTTCAAATACAAATTGGAAGGAGGAAAGAGCATATGGCAAGATGGAAATGGGATGTGCTTTCTAAGGGATAATTACTTGTAACAGCATGTGATGTAGGGGGGGGGGGGGGGCTAGGGGTTTGAGATTGCAGGATCTGGCAATAGCTTCAGAATATCTATCTATAACTACAGTGGCAACTCTAACTCTGATCAAGAAAAGTGACCCATGCTATCTTATTCTGGAAAGTTGCTCGATACATGGAATTCTCAGTCAAGAAAGGTTGGTTTTATGGTGAACTACAAAGCTGGTAATTATGATAAACTTAGGCGACAGCTTAGAGCATTGCCATGCCATAAGAAGCTACAAAGAATCAATGTCAGTAGTGCATGCAAAACAGTCAGGAATTATTATTATTATTATTATTATTAAAACAAGACCTCATGGAGTCAAAGACTCATCTAGGAGGTCCTTTTATCTCACACACATCTCATCATACCGGGTCTTAAACACATTCAAACTCCTTGCAGACACCACACTCTCAGGCAAGGCATTCCAATCATTCACAACTCTGCACGAAAAAAACCTGCCTCTCACTCCCCTACTCACACCCTCTTTATACAGTTTCCAGGTATGACCTCTGGTTCTCCCCTGATCTCCCACTATTCTATGTAGAACTTCTCCACCATTGATCCTATAACAACCCCTCACCAACTTGTAGGTCTCTATCATATCTCCCCTCTTCCTTCTCTCCACTAGACTCTGCAAATTACATCTTTTCAATCTTTCCTCATACTCAACATTCCAGAGGTCAGAAACTACCTTAGTCAATCGCCTTTGCACCCTTTCCAACATCTCTTCATCCTTCTGAAAACCAGGTGACCAAATCTGGGCACAATAGTCCATGTGTGGCCTAACCAAAGCCTTATACAATGGAACAAGAATCTCCCTACTTCTACACATCAGTGTCTTCCTCATCATTCCCAGAAGTCTTTGTGTTGTCTTCACAATTTTGGCGATGTGTCCCCTAAATTTTAGATCCTTATCCACTATCACTCCCAGATCTCTTATTTCCTCTAATTCCAACAATATATTCTCACCAAGAATAAATTCTGCATCCCATCTTTGTTTTCCAAATTTTAAAAATTTACATTTTGCAACATTGAACTCGCATCCCCATTTGCTTGCCCAATCACTCAATTTATTCAAGTCTTCTTGCAAGGCCACAACATCTTCACTACTCTTTATGGTTCGTCCCAACTTTGCATCATCTGCAAACAACTGAATATCTCCATCCAAATCTTCGCCAATATCATTAATATACAAGTTAAATAGTAATGGCCCTAAAACAGATCCCTGAGGCACTCCACTAGTGACTTTCCTTTTCCTGGATATTGCACCCCCATACACAACTTGTTGATACCTATCAGATAGCCAGTCTCCAATCCAATGCACTAATCTAATATCCAACCCCATCTGCTCTAGTTTGACTGTCAACTTATCATGAGGTACTCTATCAAAAGCTTTTGCAAAATCCAAGTATATTACTGTGTATCCTTCTCCTCTGTCCAAGGAAGCAGTCACTTTATTGTAATAAGTAAGTAGATTACTAAAACACGACCTCCCTTTAGCAAATCCATGCTGTCCATCAAAGATTATACCATTGTTGTCAACCCAACTCTGGATCCTAGTTCTCACAAGCTTCTCCAACAACTTAACCACAACACCTGACACACAGATAGGCCTATAGTTTGATGCTTGAGTTCGATCACCTCCTTTATGAAGTGGCACAATCTTGCCCTCCTTCCACTCTTTAGGGACTTGACCAAGTGCAAGACTCGTATTAAAAAAATATGTCAAGGCAGGTGTCAACACTCTGGCACATTCCTTCAGAATACGCGCCGATATATTATCAAGTCCCACAGCCTTATTTACATCTAGTTTACTCAACTCCCCAAACACCTCTTGCTCATTTACAGTCAGTCTCTCCTCCCCATCATCAACTGCTCTTAATCTCTCCATGAAGTCACATTCACAAGATTGAAAGATCTTTATGAACTGCTCATTAAGTATCTCCACCACACATTCTGCAACAGCTGTCTTTATACCATTTCCTCCAATCAATGTCATCCTTCCATAATCATTCTTTCTTTTGCTGGCTACATATCGAAAGAACTCCCTAGGATTCTTTTTAGCTTCATTAGCTAACTGCTGTTCATACCTCTCTTTAGCTACTCTCACCAACCAAGTCACTCTCCTTGCCTGGTCTTTGTAGAACTCATGAAATTGGTTACTTCCACTTCTCTTATGCTGCCTCCACAATGCCCTTTTTCTCTGTATTGCATGCTTAATCTCTTTATTCATCCATCTCACACCTAACTTATTTAACCTTCTCACCCGTGGTATATATTTAGACATTGCATCCACTAAATATTTTTTGAAAATCCCCCAAGCTGCATTGATCTCTTTTCCAGCTAACTCCTCATTCCATGCTACACCTGCAAGCTGTCTCCTGAGCTCTTCATAATCACCCCCCTTGTAGTTCCACATATACCCTTTTTTCACAGGGGTCCTTGCACTGCTGGCAACCACCCAAGTAATCACCTCATGGTCACTTTCACCAAGTGGTGGATGATTTGATACCTCATTGATAATTACATCCTCCGATGAGATGACCAAATCCAAGACCCTTAATCCTCTTGTGCCCTCTGTTACATACTGTCTGAGGTAGTTATCCCTTAAAAACTCAAGAAACTCATTTTCTTTACTTCCAGTTGCTATCTCTTCATTCCAGTCTATATTGCCATAATTAAAATCACCCATAATGATCACCCTTTTCTTATTTGCTTGGCTTATTTGACTATACATTTCATTATCACCACCATCCACATTACCAGGTCTATAACAACATCCCTCCAAGTATTTGATTCTATTCACCTCTATCTCACACCATACTGCCTCAAAACCACTGGCCCCATTTCCCTCTTGCATCTCTACCTTGTATGGACATAACTCTTTCTCTATCATCAATAGCACTCCCCCTCCCTTTTTACCCCTTCTATCCTCACGAAACACATACCTTTCCATCTCTATTCCTGTCAGGATGTCATCCTCATCTAACCATGTCTCACTTATTCCGACAATCTCTGGGTGCACAGACGCAATTAGTGCAACCATTTCATCCGCCTTGTTTCTTATACTTCTAGCATTGGTATACAAACACAACAACTCATTTCTGGATCTACAGCTAGTTCCACTGATACCACTCACTCGATGTGATCTCTCCATGCTGGACTGGGGCCATTTCCCTTTCTGCTTCTTCATTTTAGAACCCTTTGCAATTCCATCTGTTTCCTTTTGATCCCTGATCATCCCATTACTTTCCTGCCTACACATTCTCTCACCTCCTCTTGGAGCATCCACCTTTCTCACGCTGTGTATCCCTGTCCACCCTGAGCCTCGCCGTTTCCCTGCTCCTCTTGCACACCCATTCTCTCATTTTCTATACTCATACCACTCACTTCCACATTCATTTCCACTCCTTCAATCTCTCCTGTCTTACTCTCCTGCTCTTCCACATCACTCCCCTCTCGATCTGATTCATTCTCTCTATTCACTTCTCTACCTTCCAGCAGCAGTCTCTCCAAGCGACTCACACCATAACCACTCAAATGCAGTCCATCGCTCCCATACAGCTCACTTCGTCCCTCAAACTCATTCCACACATTAACAAACTGTACTCCCATCTCCTCACACATTTCAGCCAGAATATCATTCATAATCCTTACTCTCTGCCTCATTTCACCACAATCATACCTAGGCAACACACTGACCACCCTTCTTGTCACACTATTCTCCTTTATCTTTCCAAGCAGTCTCCTGACATTCATTTTGACATGCTCTTTGTTCTCTCTCAAATCATTCGTACCAATTAATACAATTAACTCTTTTGCTCGTTCCCGCCTCATATTCAATGCCTCAATCACTCTACTCATTTTACCGCCTGGAAAACATACCTTGTGCATTTTATCCTCTAGCACACCTTTAATAATGGAGTCGCCATACAATGCCACTCGCTCATCTTTTGTTATCTCTTTCATGCCATCATGATTTATTTTAATAGTTTTGACCTGAATTCTCTTAATTTCATTCCGCATCCATTTCATTTCTTGCTTCATCCAATTCAATTCACCTTCTGAACCTTGCAACACATTCACTCTATCATTAAATCTTTCTAACTTTCTACTCTCGACCCCCTCTTCTCACTTTCCCTCTCATTCATCCTTCTTTGTTTCCGTACTTTCGGTCCAACATACGTCCAACTTTCACTATCATTCTTCTCACTTTCACTCTCACATATCTTTCTTTGTTTCCGTACTTTCGGACTAACATGCGTCCAACTTTCGCTATAATTCTTCTCACTTTTACTGTCATTCATCTTTCTTTGGTTCAGTACTTTCGTTCCAACATGCGTCCAACTTTCGCCATCAGTCATTCTTTTTTCACTATCATTCATTCTTTCGATTTTTTTTACTTGCGATTTCTGCACCACGCCATTTCTACTTTCATTCGTTCTCTCAATTTCGTTTCTTTCCGCCTCACTTTCGTCCCTTTTAACATCCGTTACGGTTGTCAAATCGCTCTTTTTCTTTTCTCCTGATTTTTTAACATTTTTTCGCCTGTCTTTCTCGCCATCCTCTATCAAACGTGCACTCGCGACACAATCCGTACTAGCACTTTCTGTTATCAACTTCATATTCGCATTCATCAATTCCTCGTTCAGGTCACATTTCGCACACACCCTTCTTCCATCCGCACTAAACATCCACAAATCATTTATGTAGTATTTGAGAGACAATAACAGGCTGCATAAAAAATAATAATAATAATAAATAAATATTTAAAAAAAAAAACAACAGCATGGTTTTGTAAAATGTTGGTTCTGCCTTAATAATTTATTCACATTTTATAATAAAGCGACCCAAGTAGGAATTACGTGGATGAGTAGCAATAGCTGCAAAACAAGAAAGCATCATTGAAGGAATATAAACAAAAAGGTGATCACCTAGTTCATGAATAATACAAAGCACAGGCAAGAAGATAAATAATATAGTAAGGAAGGCTGAATCAGATTATGAGAGAAAATTAGCTAAGCATGCCTAAGTAAATTAAAAAGAGTTTTTTTGCTATATAGCAAGTAAGAGAAAGAATAATTATTGAAGGATAACCTTACTCAATGCTGACTGTAAGAAAATAGCAGAAGCAAAAGAAATAGTTGAGCTACCTAGCAATCAGTTTGCAAGGGTGTATCATCCAGGAGGAGACTTTGCAATCGCATGTGACAGATAATGATATAAGAATTGAGGTAGCATATTGAAAAATATCAATGTGAATACTACAGAGGAACTGAATATTATGTCAGCTTGTGTGCTACAAGAATGTGCAGGAGAACTGGCAGTGCCTATGATGAAGTTGTTTAATCTAAGTCTAAGTAACTTTTGGTTACTGAGAAGGCAAGCACGGAATCGGACGCACAGCGGTGGAAGAGAAGAAGAAGAAGAAGATAACATAAGTTTTCATTATTTAGATATTTAGTATACACTTAAATGTGTTTTATACTTATAGTTAACTTATATAGTTATACCTATAGTTATACTTACGTATACTTATTTAGCATTTAGTTGTAGTAGTAACTCAACACTATTTTGAATAATGGTGGCAGCGGCAGCTCCAATTGCAAATGGCGTATCACCAAGTCCTCTCCTATTTAAGGACTCCATTTTGCATGGCATAATAAGGGATTTTGTGGAATGTATGCATCCTGACAGCTGTATATGTGGCAGGTGAGAGAAGGGGAAATACGTAATGTGCAAAATGTCCAGGCAGTGGGAGGAACTTGGTGAGTTAGAGATGACTATAATTGACCCCATTGAGACTATAACCGACCTCACTGAGGCAGGAGATTCTCCACGTAGAGAGATGAGTGGTATGATAGAGGGCGAGAATACCAGAAAAATTATGAATGAAAAAATGAGAGTGGGGAGTGTGGAAAGGTTGAATGACTGTGAAGTTTTCGAAGATGGTCTCAACTGGGAGGATGAATGGCAAACAAGAATGGCTGACCTTCAGAGAGAGAGACAGATGAGCTGAAAAAGCAGGTGGAATGTCTCGGGAATGAGATGAGAAGTGTGAAAGATGAGATTAGGCAAATGGAAGAGATGAATGCGAGGCAAATCAGAGGGAGTGAGAGAGAGTTATGGGAATGATAGAAGATGAGAGAATAGGAACAATAGAAGAGAGGGAATGAGAGAGAGTTATGGAAATTTTAGAAGAGGAGAGAACAGGAACAGTAGAAGAGAAGGAATGAAAGAGTTATGTGAATGGCAGGTAAGTTGGGAACACAGAAAGAAAGTGTTAGAGGAGAGAGAGAGAATGAGGGATGCAGGTGAACAATTGAGGAACAGGGTCAGAGTGGTAAGAGGTGTGATGTATGAGGACTCAATGATCCGTGGTGTGCAAGAAGGATGTGTGAGGAGTGTTTGCCTGGAGGAATGATAGAAAGAGTGGCTATAGGAATTAAGAGGGATGAAAGGGTGGATGAGATGATTTGATGTTAGGAACGAACGACTTGAGAGGCAATGTAATCGGGTGGTGAGAGATATGAGATTCTTGCTTGAGGTTGTAAAAAAGAAAATGCAGAGAGGAAAAATAGTGTGCATGTTACCTAGGTATGATAGTGACGAGCTGAGCAGAAGAGCAGTAATATTGAATAGCATAATAGCTAGAATGGATGCTCGGAGAGCGTTTGAGGGCAGAAAGGAACTGTATGCGAGAGGCCGCTTGCATTTGAATAAGGAAGGACGTAGGCATCTGGAGAGATTGCTGCTTCCTGAACAAGGTTGGTGTGTCAATGCAGGGAAACTAGAATACCCAGGGTGGATGGTAGCGGGGTGGCATCTTGTGGGAATGGGTGCATGGGAGAAGGGGAACGAAATCAGGTAACGCTGAGCCTAGTGGATACTAGAAGGGATAATGCTAGGCATAGAAACAATGGCATTTTTATGCTTTATACTAATGCCAGGAGTATCTGGAATAAAGGAGAGGAATTGGTGTCACTGATAGCATCATCCTGGCCAAAGATTATTGGGATCACTGAAACGTGGTTGACAGAAGAGGATATAATAACAGGAATAGAAGTAGCAGGGTACAGCATTTTTCAGCAGGATAGAAAACGTGGTGGTGGACACTGCTTATGATAAGTAACAACTTATGTCCTCTAAGAGTGGAGGCTTTAGAAGGCAGTGACACTAATGATTTTAAACACATATGGTGTGAGGTAGAGGTGGGCAAGACAGGATATTTGGTGGGGTGTTGCTACAAACCAAGGAGCACAGAGGGTGGAGGACCAGGAGATGTTTAGACAGTTGAGCTTGGCAAGTGCAAGAAGAATGATTGTTATGGGAGATTTTAACTACAGCAGTATAAATTGTGGAGAGAAAAATGCATGTAGCAATAAGGGAATGAAGTTTCTAGAATTCTTGATGGACAAATATCTTAGGCAACATGTAATAGAGGGAACAAGAGGTTCAAGAATTTTGGATTTGGTCATAGCATCAGAAGAGTTGATGATAACTGAGATGAAGTCTCTCCCACCAGTTGGAGAGAGAGTGACCATGTGGTTTTGAATTGGAAGATGAACAGACATGCAAAAATATTAAAGAGATGGGAACATATGTGGAATTATAAGGCAGGTGATTATAATAGTCTTAGTTAGAAGGGGGTCAGTCGTTCAATGCTGTTGACACACTCTCCCTTGATGAGTCTTTGGACTCCCTGGAGGTATCACATAATAATAATAATAATAATAATAATATCAACTTGGGGAAGTTTCATGGAGGAAGGAATTGGAAGGCTGGAATATCATTAGTGCTTGGGAAATTGTGAAGGAATATTTGTTAGCAGCAATATTAAGCTGTATTCCACAAGTGAAGAAAAGGACACAATTTGGTGTAAAGTGGATGACAAACAATATTAAACAGGAACTGCATGTGAAAAAGAGGCTATGAAAGAGATATAAGGAGACAGGTGAAGGGCAGATGCATGAAGAATATAAGACACAGGACAGGAGCGTGACTAGTATGATAAGGAAGGCGAAACTGGAATATAAGAAGAGATTGGCCCTAAGATCCAAAGAAAATCCTAGGGAATTTTTTAGCTATGTAATCAGTAGGAAGAGAAATGATTGTGGAAGAATGACATTGTGGAATAAAAATGGGAATAGAGGACATAGTGGAATTGTTCAATAAACACTTTATTGGAGTATTGCATCCTGGAGGAGTAAATTTTGATACTAGAGGGGCAGGACAGGTTCTAGTTTTAAATGGATGTCAGTAAAGCTGTGGGACTGGATGGTATTTCACCACAAGTTTTGAGAGAATGTGCTAAAGAACTGACAGCTCATTTGACCTGGCTTTTCAATGAAAGTCTGGCTACGGGAAAGGTGCCCAGGGAACGGAAGGAAGGTAAGATAGTGGCATTGCATAAGGGGGGGGGAGCAGATTAGAAGTGTCTCATTATAGACCAGTTTGTGTGTCAACAGTGGTTGTTAAGATCTTGGAGAAATTAGTGAGGGACCGTATGCAGCATTGGGCAGATGAGGGTAATGGTATCTGTGAGAGTCAACATGGATTTGTAAAGGGCACTCTTGTATAGTAATATGCTAACCTTTTATAATAAAGTTACAAGAGCAGTTGATGAGGGGAAAGGCATATACTGCTATTTTCTTGGATTTAGTGAAGTCATTTGACAGGGTGCCACATGATAAGCTGATATTTAAGTTGCAGCACATGGGTTTGGATGTCAGGTTGGTCAACTGGATACAGAATTGGCCGTCCAATAGGTATCAGAGAGTTGTGTATGGTGGCGCAGTATCAAGCAGGCAGAACATTACAAGTGGGTCCCACAGGGCTCAATACTTGGACCAGGGGTGAATATTCCGGGTGTGCTAGGTGTGCAGTGCTCATCTATGAAATATCAGTATCACCGATATTATATTTCTGCATTTATTCCCGTAAAAGACTCCCCCAATTGTTTGGACTTCACGCGATTCCTAAAATTGAACACATAAATACTAATGCTTCATTGTCCTCTTCACGAGGATAATAAAGAATTAGTGCTTCATGAAGAGGGCACTTTTCGAAGCATAAACATTGCATCACATTCGCGTTAATATCCCAGGTGTGCTTTCGAAATGAATACACCTTTGAGTCCTTCGAAAAGATGTAAAGAGGGTACAGCAGGTCAAATTCTTACCTTTCTAATATTTTTAAATCGCTGAGAAGGTGGAACTGTTCAAACTAAAATTTTGTGCTCACCCAGCACCTAGCATCTGTGATTAATTATTGTGCAACCAATCCAATCAAACGTTGTCACTTGTCATGAGTTGAGCACTTTGTGTAATCAATGGCTGTATTACAAACAGTTGTTAAAAATGTTTTCCGGAACTGAAAATTTGAAAGTGGATGTTAGGAGAAAAATGCTAATTGTTTTTTCTTTTGCTTGTGCAGTATAGCATCTGTTGATGTTGCAAAGTTTTTTAACTGTATATAGAGACGTTTTTATTCTAGTCTTCAGAAACAACAGATAGTAAAAAGTATCTATTCCTGAATAAAAATGAATATTCTGTGTACTGTAAGACATTGTTGATCTACAACAAAATACCAACATATGTGAGATTGATAAGACAGAAGATATGCTGCTACTAAAAAAAAAAAAAAAAAAACTAATGAATTTAGGATTCTCAAAAGTGTGACTAATTCCGATAATAATCAGATGTTATGTATACTGATTCTCAGTAAACAAAAGAAATTTCTTGGAAAACTGGGTGAAATATACACAAACCAGAGAAATGCACATAACATGGGCAACAAATTTTATGAAATGATTTGTTGCTCCATCAAACGATTTTATTCCTGCCATTCTCTTTCTCCTCATAAGTTTTTTTTTTTTTAAATTATGCCATCATAAATTCACTTATTCATGTCTAGACTTTATAGGATCATGCTATTCACTCTACCCAGCAACTTATAGGATACACATATCACAAATGATAATTATTAATGATTCATTTACCATTAATGAAAGTATTTCTATTCACACTTATTCTTTCTTTTCATTTCCTATTCTGATGTCTTATAAATGATGGATCACATATTTTCATCTTTGAGTATTTCAAATATACCAACCAACTATAGCATTCTCCTTCATTGTTGTTTTCTAATAAATCTTAAAACAAACAGATTGTTCTCCCACTCTATGCAGAAGTATTCAAAGTTATCCTGCAATTGCATTGGACCAATTAAGATGAGCGCTGAAGCGCTATGCACTCTCAAAACTTTCATACATCGAGAAAAATGCAATCATATAGTCAAGGGCATCTGCAGAGGGAGAGGGCAAACAGGGAACTCTCCCCCAGGCTCAAGTAAAAAATTACACAAATTATAATCGTAAAAGTGATTGAGATATGTAACCTTAAACCCTCGACCATGGAAAGTTTTGTCTGTCTTAAAATTTTATTATGAATTGGCCTGTTTCTGCCCACGGCAGGGCAGCCATAGAATATGTGTTTCATTGCAGCAATAAAACACATGTTCCTGTTTTTGGTTCATCCTTTTCTGATTTGTGAACAGCAAGACCAGTTTGTTTGCCTCTATGAGTCACTGAGTGAAGTGTAAATTGTAAATTATAGTGAAACAAATTTAAATAGAAAAATATATTTTTAAAAGGTAAGTGCATGTAATTTAATATTATTTTACTTGTTAGTTTTATGATTTTTTTGCTTTTAAACTGAAATAATTCAATTTAGGATTTTGGGATTAATTAGTTGATTTTTAATAAAATATGCCGGTTGATTTTTTTATATATGAAATTGTGCTAAAAACTGTATTAATTCTGAATACTTTTGTTTTCCAAGAATTAAAGATCATTAAAATCGATGTAAAATTAAATAATGTACTGTATTTATAGTTTACATCGATAAATAATTACATCAAAAAATGCTAAAAGATGTTTATTGATGTAATTATTTAATTAAATCAATAATTATAAAAATTTATTGATGTAATTATTTGTCTCCAAGCTTTCCTCCCACTGGAAATTTTCTGCAGACACGTGCCATGCATATGGTCAAAATGGTGAAATTTGTAGAGTGTGTCAATGTTTATGCAAAATAACCCACACGACAGTACACCCAACTGAAATGGGCACGCCACGCCACTGACTGGGACCTATATTGTTTAACCTTTATATCAATGACATTGTCAGTGGATTACAGGGGATTTGTTTGCGGATGATGTGCAGCTGGGAAAAAGGTTATTTAGTGCAGATGTGGTAGCCCTGCAAGAGGGTTTGAATAAACTAGACAAATGGACAAATGAATGGGGATATCAGTTTAATGCAGCAAAATGTAAGGTCTTGAGGTTTGGGACACATAGATGTTACACTTCATATTCTATTGGAGGAATCATACTGGAGGAAGTAGGGGAGACAAGAGATCTGGGGTTGATGATTAATAGAAACCTGAAATTCAGGGGACATGTTGCAAAGGCGGTGAAGGTAACACAGAGAATTGCTGCAACACTGAGAAGGACGCTGACATGCAGAGATAAAAGAGTTATCATTTTGTTGTATAAGACCCTGATCAGACCACACTTAGACTATTGTTCTCAAATTTGGTCCCTAGGGTCTGTGAAAAAGATACAGAGGCAGATAACAAAGATGGTTTCAGAACTGTGCAATGTTAGTTATGAGGATCGGTTGAGAGAATGTGAACTGCAGAGTTTGACAGACAGAAGAAGGAGAGGTGATATGATTGAGACTTTTAAACTGTTGAGAGGTGGTTACAGGGTTAACACTGGGGAGTTCTTTCGCTTGGTGGAACAGCAGGAAGGAGTGATGACGAAGGTCCATCCCTGGAAGTTACCAAAGGTAGCTGTGAGCAAGAGGGTGAGGAGTGGTTTCTTTGCATGGAGGGTGGTTGAACCATGGAATGCATTGCCTGATAAAGTGGTGAGAGCAAGAATGGTCAATGAGTTCAAGGAGTAGTATGATAGACTTTGTGTTTCCCAGGAAGGACCTCCCATGATGAGGCTTGATACTTTGTATTTCCTAGGAAGTACCTCACGTGATGAGTCTTTTGACTTCATGGAGCCCTGAATAATAATAATAATAATAATGACAAAGTTCCAAGCCAGAAGAAAGAGAGTAAGATTGTTCTTACTCTCTTTCCACTGGCTAGTAACTTTGCAAGTTCTTACACATGGAAGTATCAAATTACAAACCAACTAGTATCTTTAGAATGGTGGTTAAAGTGTTGAAAAGTTAAAATTCAGGAGCAGATGGGTAGGAATATGATACTCTATAGGGGGGACCATGGCTTCATAACAGGTAGGTCCTTCCTTAGTAATTTAGTTGCATTTTATAATAAAATAACAGTGGAATTGAGTAAAGCATAAACAAGTGTTCTCTGCCAGGTTGGCAGGAAAAAGACCCTGAGGAAGACCAAGATATAGGTGGATTGATACAGTAAAAAGTGCCTTAGATGATAGAAATATGAGATCTGATAATGTTGGAGTCTTGACAAGTAACAGACTGATTTGGTGGAAAATTGTAGATAGCGCGTTAGTAATGATGTAATTTTTCATGTAGTACTATCATATCTTGTGCATCCCTTGAGGGTATATATATAAGGAATTTGATGATGATGATGGAATTGAGTAAAGTAAAGAGTTACACCATGATAGTGCTGGAAAACTTATATAAGTTTGAACAAATGTGAATGGATATAAGGCTACTGGCATAGATGGGAGGAGCTGACAGACATCCAACCTGGGAGGTGTATAGCGGCATGGATGAAGACAAATGAGGCTGACTAGTGGAGAGACCCAGGACTCTGTACTTGGGTCACTACTATTTAATTTATATATTAATGATATGGCAGAAGGTTTAAATAAGAATATTCAGTTGTTTGCTGATCATGCAAAACTGGGAAGGATGATAGTTAAAAAAAAGTAATGTATATGTCCTGCAAGATGATTTTAACAAAATTGGCAGTTTGGGTAAAGGACAATGGTAGCCAATTTAATGTTGTAAAATGTAAGGTAATGCCCTTCAAGATTGAAAGATTACATACCATGGGTCATATTTAGTTCTAGATTATATGAAATTTATGAGACTAAGGATGGATCTGAGTGTGATGGCGGATAGAGATTTAAAGTACAGAGGATATATTGCAAAAGTGGCAAAACAACTCAACTGATTAATCTTGGATGTTGAAGAACACATTGACAAGTATAAATAGGGAGATTATTCTTCCTGTCTTTATGAGGCTGCCTCTTGACTGTGCACAGATTTCGATTTGGTCATCTGAGATTCTTGGAGATGAGGAGGTGGAGGAGAGGATCCATGGAGATGTGGCCAAGATTGTGGCAGATTTGTGGAATGCTCAGTGCGAGGATAGATTGAAGGTGTGTGGGTTGCAAGTTAAATTGACAGGAGAGGAGACTCCTCTCCTGTTACTAAAGTGATTCTGTAATATTGACAGAAAAGAAATTTTCAATACATTAGGAGTAGAGGGAACAAAAGGTCACTCCTGGAAGTTATTTAAGAGTGTGGTTAGTAAGGGTGTGTAGACTAAGTTCTTTGCTTGGAAAGTGGTGAATGAAAGGAATGGATTGCCAGAGGTAATTGCAAGTGTCCCAGTGGTGAAAAGTTTAAAGAGAAGCAAATAGGTATTGCATGAATAATGATTAGTGTGGTCTCCTGCAATGAGTCTGTTGACTCCATGGGATATTTCTATACTCAGTATCCTTCAGTGTTACTTTTAATTTTGAAACAGCTCAAATATGGTCTGAGTCTATATCCACTCTTGGGTATACTTTTGTTTGCACACTATTTCAAAATCTTTTTCTAATCATTATATAATCAGTCTGGTTTCTTATTGCATCCTAGAAGGTATTTGTTATTATCAAATCATTTTGCTCACAAAACTCAATTAACCTTAATATACCTTTGTCATTCATATCACCAAGTTCAAAGTTACCACTTACTGGGGACATATTCCTCTTCCTGTGAATCATGTATTGATTGGAATATATATATATATATATATATATATATAATCCTTTTTCCCAAAAAGCAAACAAGTAGGTAAGTCAAGTTTAACAAACTTGATTTACCTGCTTGTTTGCTTACTTGGGAAAAAAGATTAAAACTAAGTTTATAAAATTGCTTGGTATCTTTAACATATAGTATACCCAAGGTAAAAAACTTATATCTATATATATATTTTTTTTTATTTCTTTTATAACTTGTTCTTTTTTATTATTTTTTTTATATCACATCCACACACAAAAGGCCATAAGACCTGTAGCACATTAGTGTCAAGCATGTGCAAGAGGAAAACAAGAGAGGAGGAATCTGTTCACATTTTGTTTGAACAGCTGAAGGTTGGGAAGGCAGAGTGGGGGAGACTGTTCCAAAGAACAGAAGTAGGTGGAATGAAAGAAGAGGCAGTGAAGTTGGTTCAGTGAATTTTAAGATAAACTGTAAATGGGTATTGGTTAGCAGTGGTTGGTATTCAAATGATTTAGAAGAAAGTGGATGAATAATAGTGGCCAGTTCTGCAGATCACGTCTGCGAAAGAGAGGGATTAAAGTGGATATGTGAAAGAGGGATCATTAATTAGCCAGACTGCCCTTTTCTGGATAGAATTGAGCAATCTTAAAGAGGATTTAGGTGCACAACCAATAATATGTGAGCAATAATCTATGGTTGTGCACATTTGGGATCTGTATAGAGTTAGCAGCTGTGAAGGTGTGAAGTAGCGTCATGTACAAAAAAAGTATGCCAAGTATTTTGGCAGCTGCAAAAGCTATATGAGAGACTTATATGAGGTTGAGATCTAAGTTACCTAGAGGAAAACTGACATCCATAGTATATTTGGGAGGAGAGCTTGTTAGAAAAAGGTCAAGTGTCTTGGAAAATTGGAAGGGGTTGTCAGGTATTCTGGTAGGGAGTTTGATGACAGATCACTGCAAATGGAAAACACTTTGGCATTCCTGCCTGTTTGTTCTGCGAAACTTGCTATACTTGAAATGTGTTTGTGCCAATGAAAGATCAGAGGTGTTTAAAAGTTTGGAGTTTATTATAGATTAAAGATACCAAGAAATTATATACTTGGTTTTAATCCTTTTCCCAAGGAAGCAAAACAATGTTTTGCATGTGAAATATATTCACATCTAAGCTACTTGTATATAGAGGTTAGCTCAGACATGAATATATTTCATATGCAAAACATTGTTTTGCTTCCTTGGAAAAAGGATTAAAACCAAGTATATAATTTCTTGGTATCTTTAACAAAAGATCATGTTTGAATATCTCAGTATTATTGAAATTAAGATTAGGATGGATATGAGCTATTTCTTGCAGGAGATCAGAAAGAACTGAGCTTGGTGGCATTGAAGTTGTCCTTGCCCCATCTGGATATAGCTAGGATATCAGAGTTCAGGCCACTGGTCATGGCCTGAGCTCCTGCAGTGGTGGGGAAATCCTAGGAAAGGAAGATTGGCTGTAGATCGTGAATGGCAGAATCTGTACTGCTGATCACTGATTAGCTGGTAGCTCTCTAGGTGGTTCAAGAGTTGGTTGTGGATGACCTCCTTCATAATTTTAGTGAGAACAGAAGTGAGTGCAATTGGACAGTATTTTGTTGGTTAACTTTTATCAAATTTTTTTGGGATTGGCTGGATGTTGGCCTGTTTCCATGTTGTAGGATAAATGGCAATTGAATAGGATAGACTGAAGAGGCGATACAGGATAGGTATTAGTTTTTGGACACAGTTTTTTTACACAGTAGGAGGGATACCGGCAAGACTAGATGCCTTGTTTGTGTTCAAATTATTAAGAATTCTTTGGATTTCTTTCTTGCAGAAGAATATGGTTGACATTGAGAGAGCCATTCTTGGTGGAGCGGAGGGAACTTTACCCAGATCATCATTGCAGGAATTAGAAGAGAAAAGTGATGCTAGTAAGTCAGCATTGTCTTTAGGTGAGGTAACTACATTACCATCCAGACATGAGAGTGGTGGAAACCTGGGTGGGCAAAATTGTGCCCAATGGCCTTGGCAAGGGATGAGAAAGAGTGATCACCATTTGGGCAGGCAAGTTTGCAGTATTTGGCTATTTCAAAACCTGATTTAGATTTGGCGATGATTCTTTTACAGCTGTTGTGAGTTGCAGTATATGCAGAGTGAGCAGCAGGAGTTTAGTCTTTAGTCTTGTGGTATGCAGAGTTGCTTTCTTTTACTGCATTTCCACACTTTTTTGAGAACCAATGTTTGAATGGTGGCTGCGAATTTGGAGTGAAATAAGGGATGAAAGTCTTCATTCCTGTGAGGATGCGTTCTGTTATTCAGTGTGAGCAGGTGAGAACTGAAGCAGTAATCAGGCCATGGGAAAAAGGAACAGTAAGTTCCTCCTTACATGACCTTTGGCACTAGAAAGGCAGCCATTTGGTGCCTTTGTAGTGCCAAAGGTCATGAGACTGAGAAATGGTGGATGAAGGTTTTTCTGTGACAAAAGAAACTTATATGAGGTTGAGATCTGAGTTACCAAGAGGAAAACTGACATCCATAGTATATTTGGGAGGAGAGCTTGTTAGGAAGAGGTCAAGTGTGTTGGAAAATTGGAAGGGTTGTCAGGTATTCTGGTAGGGAGTTTGATGAGAGGTCATTGCTAATGGAAAACACTTCGGCATCACTGCCTGTTTGTTCTGCGAAAATGGAGAAGGGAAGCCAGTGTGAGTTTTGGACATTGAAGTCTCCAAGAAGGATGACGTGACTATTGGGTATTTCAAATGCAGAAATTTGAGCTTTAAGGAGAGACAGTTGAAGAGGTCAGTGTAGTTAATGGAGTTAAGAGAGTGATAGAGAGAGAGAGTATATGAAAAGGGCAGGTGGGTTTAGTAGGGAACATTTGAGCCAAAGGAGATCAAACAATGGGGATTCAAAGGTTTAACATGGTATGTTGGTTCTGATCAATTCTCAAGTGCCACCCTTGTGTCAGAAATGTGTAATTTGTGACAGTTGAGGTGGACAGCAGTTGTTGAGGTTGCCAGTTAGGGTTCTGATAAGTCATAGGTCTGGTTTAGGTGACTAGGTGGTGGAGCACATTGTTAATATTGCTGTTTAGACCACATATGTTGAAGTGGATGTGGAATTTTATTTCTGTAAGAATTAATGTTGGTGGGTTGTTTGTAGGGATTTTTGTTGTTTTTTATGGGGTTTTTTTTGGTCTGTTTTTTTTTAGGGGGGGGGTTAAACTATTTTTTGTTGGGGAAATTTTGGTGATCTGCAGTAAAATCTCACTTCTTTGTGTTGTGATCCATTGTATGTGATGAGGGAGAGATAAAAGGAAATAGGGCCATGCAGTGGGAGGTAACAGACTTGCAAACATACCACCCACACAGGGGGGAACTTGGTCTCCTGTCCATGCATGGCCTCAAATTCTCCCTGCAGCCAATGTATTTCGTCTCTCTCTCTCTCTCTCTCCAGTCACAAACTGACAAAATATGTGGCTGCAGAATTTGACACTAGCTGATCGGGAAGCCTCCAGATTTGTTACTAATTGATGAAGTCTTGTGTATGAACCAACAGCTAGCCTGCAGAATCATTTTCTTGCTGTACCCTCAAATGGGAGAAAGTCCAAGTCCCCTACAGTGTGATTACCATTGAGGGTACCACTCTCACTGCGTGTAGAAAAAAATGTGGGGACAGAAACCAGAACCCTTGCTGTAGTGATCATACATGGCTGCAGCCACATCAGATCTCTAATAAGCAAGGTGGTGGTATTTCACTGAACAATGAAAGACATCTACCACCTAGAGGTCTAGTCAGCATCTCCTACAACTAGGGAAGTTATACTTTTTTTGGTGGTAATGCTTACCAGGTTCTCAAAGGCCCGTTTATGGAAACAGTCTATGCTATGAGAAGGTGGGAATGACTTGACTGCAAGAGGCTATACGAAGGTGCAGTGGTGTAGGTAGAGCTTCTGTCACCATGCACGGTCTCTGAGTTTGCCACCCCACTAAATACACACTAAAAATACTACAAAAAGTAAAATAACGTACAGGGAAATAAATTAAAACACTATGTTTATTTTTGAAGTAAAACTTTAATTTCAACATTCTAAAATTATTTTTCTTGTTTTTCTGTTAGCAAAATAGTCGATGACGACTGATGACACACAAACTGGCCTATAATTAGACACTTCCAGTCTGCTACCGCCCTTATGCAATGGCACTATCTTACCTTCCTTCCATTCCATGGGCACCTTTCCCGCAGCCAGACTTTCATTGAAAAGCCAGGTTGTGATGTACAAAAAGATCTTACAACTTTAAAAGTTAAGAATTGAAGAATATTGCACAAAAAAGAAAAGGATAGCTAAAAATTGTTTTGCTAGCTAAAATTCATAAAGAGTTGTAAAGCTAGAAGAAGAAGAAGAAGGATAGAGGTGATGATGTATGAAAGGAAGAAGAAAAAGAAAGAACAACTTCCAGGCTTGTTTGTAGGTGGTGTATGGATTATATCTGCAAATAGTTCTTGATATTTGTTCAGATCTTTCTTTAAGGTAGGGTATGCAGATCCTTTTATAAAGGAGTAATAAATTCTGTTCAGTTATCTCTTACATTTATGAAAATGTATGGGTGGATGCTTATATTATGCTATATAAGCATCCCCCCATCCAATATACTAGTCACCCTATTATAAAGAGGAGGCATGCTTTAGTAACTAAGTTACTAAAGCATGATGACCTCCCCTTAACAAATTTATGCTAATCTTTAAAAAAATGTCCATTCTCATCAATCCACATTTGTATTCTGTCTCTAACCAGCCTCTCTAACATCTTTACCACTGCATTTGATATGCACACTGCTTGGACACTACTGACTTGGATTTGGATTCTTTGGATTGGCACTATTTTCCTTCTTTTCACTCTTTTGGGACTGTTCCTGTTGCCAGACTTCTGTTGATCAACCAAGCCTGAATGCCAGTTCTTTTGCATATTCCCTTAATATACGTGATGATATTCACAATACTTCCTATTCTTGATCTGTCAGATTTCTGTCCTCCTTCCTATTGCTATTCAACACTACTCTTAGTCCCACCCACCCCTACGTGAAATACACTAACAAAATACTCATTAAACATTTCCACCATGTCTTCAGTAGCTGTGGCTCTTGTTCTGTATGCAGCAACTAAAGTCAGCCTTCTATATTCACACATATATTCAAGAAAGCATTTTGAAATTTCTTTTTTTCATTATGACTCCAACACCTCTCAAAACATGAATTTTATCTGTTCAAAACATGAATGGTACATTCATGTTTTGAACAGATAAAGATAATGTTACCCTGAATAATGAAAATAAAATAATGAAATTCCCTGAATTTCAGGCTTCTAACAATAATCACCCTAGATCTCTTTCCTCCCCTACTACAGCCATTACAATAATTTTCATCATGCATCTGGAATTGAGCTTTTCTGATATCACCTGTCTTCAGCTGCAAGCCAATACTGATAACTGCCACTTCCCTCTATCAAGATTTCATGATTTCCCAAATTACCCAGGTTATCAAGATTCTTAATAAGGCTACTGTAGCAGCTCTGAACCAAAAAAAAAAAGTCTATCATGCCTTATCCTTGTAGGCATTCCCATATATCTCTGTTGTTTCAATGTTTTGACTTTGGGAGGGTGATGGTTTGCATAATGGGAATTATGTTTTAGAAATCTTCCTAAACAGACAGGGATTGTTATGTTTATGCACAAATATAAGGACTATTTAAAACAAGAGAGCTGAGTTTGCACTCTCATACCTGGACAACTCACTGACTACCTTTCACACTATTATCTTTTATCTTTCTCAATAACCTCTGATATCCAATCTTACATTTTCCTCGTTCCCAGTCAAATCATTTGTCCCTATTACCACTACCAACTCTTTTGCTCGCTCTCCTCATATCCAAAACCTCAATCACTCTATTTATTTTACTTCCAGTAAAACAAACTTTGTGCATCTTCTCGTTACCACACCTCTAATAAGTGAATCCACATAGGATTGCATCTGCGAGTCTTTCATTAATTTCATCCATACATATCAACAGTTCTCTTCATTTCACTCTGCATTCCTCTCATCTCTTGCCTCATCTTCACCAACTCAGCCAGCAGCAGATTAAATGGGCTGGAGCCCCTGGTGGTAAAATTTTCAGGAACCCTAAAAAACAGTGTTTATTAGTGTATATATAAAAGTGTATATGCTACAAAGAGAACTAGGACTTCACTATAACAAAAAATTAAACACACATAATGTGTGATTTAACATTTTTATTTCAAAACATTGCAATAGTTTTTTTTTTTTTATAATAATCGGGCATAAAATATATATATAAAAAAATATATAAATGAAAATTATGGATATTAATATTATTATTATTAAACCTCCATGGAGTCAAAGACTCATCACAGGAAGTCCACTGTTACACAAACACAGTTTATCATACCACACCTTAAATATGTTCACTGTCTCTGCGCTCACCACATTCTCAGACAATACATTCTAATCACTCACCACTCTTCATGCAAAAACCTGCTTCTCATCCTGTTGCTCACACTCTCCTTAAAATTTCCCTAACATTAATCTGGTAATAACCTCTTTACAGCTTATGTCTTGATCATATTCCTTCTTCTCCTTCTATTCACCAATTTCTGCAAATTGCATTTTGTCAGTCTGTCTTCATACTCAACATTCCAGAGACCAGAAACCACCTCAGTCAATCATCTCTGGACCTTTTCCAATACATCATCTTTTTGAAAACCAGGTAACCAAATCTATGCACAGTAATCCATATTTGGCTTGAGCAAAGCCTTATACAAGGGAACCATACCATACTTACTTCTACAAGTCAGTGCCCTCTGAATCATTCACATTATTTGCTGTGTTGTCCTCACAATTTTAGCAACATGTCCCCAAAATTTTAGGTCCTTGTCCACAATCACTCCCAAATATCTCTTCTCCTCTATCTTTTCAAAGATATTTTCCCCAGTTGTGTCTACATCCCATCTCTGCTTCCCAAATTTCAAAATCTTACACTTTGTAACATTGAATTGATATCCCCACTCATTTACCATTCAGTCAGTGTATTCAGGTCCTCTTGCAAAGCTACATCGTCTGCTCTACCCCCTGATAACTTTTCCTAACTTTGCATCATCTGCAAACAACTGCATATCACCATTCAGACCTCTCCCAGTATCATTCACATACAAATTAAACAGCAATGGACCCAGAACAGACCCTTGGGGTACAGCATTAGTAACTTTCCTCTTCTGGAATATTGCCCCTCCATAGACAACTTGCTGATCCTAACAGACAGGCAGTGGTGTAGCTAGATCTTTTGCCACCCGGAGCAGTCTCTGAGTTTGCCGCCCCTCTCAATAAACACCAAAAATACCACAAAAAGTCAAAACGACATAGAGGAAAATAAATTAAAACACTATGTTTATTTTTGAAGTAAAACTTTAATATCAACATTTTAAAATGTTACTTTTCTTGCTTTTTTGTTAGCAAAGATCATCGATGACATTGGCGAAATCTATTTCTTAGTAATGCAGGCAATTCTTAATCAATTTTATTTAGAAAAACTCCTCTCACAACTAGCAACACTTACACAATTGTGAGGAAAATTCACAGTAGTATTAGTATTACAATATTTGGAAATGAGTTCTCGAGACTGTATTTTAAAATTAACTGCAAAAGTTCAAAAAGGTTCACAGTGCAGCCAAGGGCAGACCGCCCCCTCCACCCTCCTCTAGCTATGCCTCTGCAGACAGGCCTATCTCCAATCCAGCGAACTAATCTATGCTTTAATCTAATTCTTCAGTCCCATCATTCCAATTTAATTACCAACTCGTCATGTGACAATTTATCAAAGGCCTTGGCAAAATCTAAATATACCACTATGTATACAACATCCTTATCCAATGCATTTGTTACTTTATTATAAAAAGTAAGCTGATTGCTAAAACACGATCCGCATTTAACAAATTCATGATGGCCACCAAAAGAGTATTTCTCTGTTGTCAACCCAACTCTGAATATTGGCCCTCACTAACCTCTAACACCTTAACCACAACTCCAAACACACAGACTAGTCTATAATTCAAAGCCCACTCTTCTCACCTTCCTTAAGAAACAAAGAAAGAAAATATTTAAGTTGGAGTAAAAATTTTAATCATTTTTTTTCATTGTATTTTCTTTAGTAAATTCATCAATTATTTTCAAAGTATCGATGTTATTATTATTAGACACCTCTAGGGAGTGCACCTGCTCTACAGGTCTGTCTCTGCCACTCGATCCATCAGCTGACCGCAACTACACCAACGCCATCTACCGCCGTCCCTCACCACTAGTATTTCCAAAGAAAACTTTCTTCGAGGCGGATGTTATTTAATACCTCTTGTTCCATATACAATAGCGCCATACTGTTTAACCTTTCTTCTGGCATCGTACTTCTTACCCTTTTTAAGACAGATAAAGATCTTTGTCCAGATGAACTGGAAATAGCAATAGTCATTTTTTTTTATTTTTTTTTTTTAAATAATAATTCCTACATTTGGAAAAGTTGACGATATTTTTCTTGCAGCCTGGTATACTTGTGTGGCTGTATTGAATTTGACTTTATCTTCTTTTAAAAATAGTAGAAACTGTTCCAATTCATCATCAAATTGCATAATATGTATATCGTTCTTAATTTTTTCACATAGTTTTTTTTTTTTTTTGATTATGCAAACTTAAAAATTTCCTAGCTGGGTACCCTGGCGGTCGTCAGGTCCGACACCTGCTTATTCGCATCTGAGTTCAACTTTCAAATCTTGCGTATTTTATCGTCAGTTAGACATTTACACATGCTTGTTGGCCGTGAACGCCGCTCGTCACCTTACCGTTAATTGCACTCTGTTTTTCAACTTCCACTACATTCGTATTGCTTTCGTCATTCTTGCTACCGTCGATTGTTTCGTTCAGCAAATTGCTTGTTCTGTTTTCAAATATGTGATCTTGCAGTGTCTTGCCTTGCTATAAGACGAGCATTCATCATTCTCGCTACTATCACCTTCAGTTATCGCCTGTCAAGTCCGCATTCATCACATTTTGCACACACCCTCCTTCAATTCACCTTAAATATCCATAATTTACGTACACTTCACGAAACAACTAAACATCAAAATTTAACTTGTAAAAAAACAAAGGCCTCGCCATCCAACTGGATAACGGCGTCTTTCCAACTCCAGTTACTTCACTCCGCTCTAAGTTAAACGATTTCATAAACAAACTAAAACAAATAAGCCTGCACACTGCAAGCACACAACTTCTTCCGCAACACTTGCATATTACTATTACTATTACTATTATTACGGGCAACTCCAGGGAGTCATTAGACTCATCGAGGGAGGCCCCAAATCATATTCATCACAACTATTTGACATTCATACAGTACCTATCATACCTCGCCTTAAACTCATTCACTGTCACAGCATCCACCACAGACTCAGGGAGCGCATTCCACTCATTCACTACTCTAAAAGTAAAGAACCCAGCTCTAACACCTTTACTAACCACACTTTTGCCCAGTTTCCATGGATGTCCCCTAGTCCTCCCACAACCAGCCCTGTTCTCAAAAATATCTTCTGAATTAATTTTATAGAAACCCTTCAGTAATTTGAACGTCACAATCATATCTCCCCTCCTCCGCCTATCAACCAATTTTTGCAACCCACAAATCCTCAAACTGTTCTCATACGGTTCATTCCACAGACCTGCTATCATCTTGGTCACTCGCCTCTGGATCCTCTCCACCTCCTCCCCATCAAGAAGAAACCTAGGTGACCAAATCTGAGCACAGTAGTCTAGATGGGGTCTTATCAAGGCTCGATACAGAGGAACAATAACCTGCTTGTCAACGTATTCTTCAGCAACCAAGTGATTTGATGAGCTGATTTGGCCACTTTTGCAATGTGTCCCCTAAATTTCAATTCCTTATCTACCAACACTCCTAAATCTCGTGCCTCATCAATTTCCTGGAGCACGGTTCCACCAATGCAGTAAACTGCCTCCAATCTTTTCACCCCAAAATGCATAACCTTACATTTTGCCACATTAAACTGACATCCATTCTCCTTAGCCCAGACCTCCAATCTATCCAAATCATCCTGCAAAAATTTGACGTCATCTGCATTCACTATTGCCCTACCCAACTTCGCATCATCCGCAAACAAATGAACTGTTCCTCTCAGATCCTTTCCTATATCATTTATGAACAAATTAAACAGCAGTGGTCCAAGAACAGATCCTTGTGGCACACCACTAGTCACAGGCCGTCTTGTGGACTCTACTCCTGAGTAAACCACTCTCTGATATCTCTCCGTCAACCACCCTCCTATCCATCTCACCAACCCTATGTCCATCCCCATATGCCCCAATTTACTGATTAGAATTCCATGTGGTATCCTGTCAAAGGCCTTGGCAAGGTCCTGTAGAATCACCGTAAACCCATTACCCTTATCCAGTTCAGCCGTCACTGTGTTATAATATGTGAGCAAGTATTTGGTATATAAGTATTTGGTTGTATAATATATAACCAAATACTTATTTACAATTAATTAGTCCAAAAAACTTATTTGAACCGGGTCCTGGAAGGGTTGTGAAACAACCCTTCCAGCGAAACGCCCATTGTAAAAAAAAAAAAAAAAAACTGAGTGGGCATCAAAGGCTTAAAAAGTATTCAAGTCAGGAAATTGGCAAAAATGACCATGGGCATTCACTAGAAAGATATATTTTCTCATTGCTTTCTCATATCTATTATGAGACTACTCAGTATTAACAGTTGAACCTAGAACTTATTTATTTATTTATTTTGACATGTGCATTGCAGGCACAATTCGGCAATAAAAATTACCGGAATATGCCTTATAAAAATAGTCCTGTTATAATAAAAAAAAATCATTGTTGTAATTTCAAATTGTGTTATCAGAAAAATGAAATTATGAGGAGATAAAGTAAATTCAGAACAGTATCTTTTCTTTTAGCAGCTTTGAACGTATAAACAGCACAAAAAAAAAACGAAAATTACTGTAATAATTATTCCGGGTGGAGGAGATGAAAGATCTGGGAGGGACAGTGGATAGGGACCTAAAATTTCAGGGATATTTTGCTAAAATTGTGAGGACAGCACAGCGAATTATGGCAATAATGCGGAGAATGACATTTAGAAGTAAAGATGTTACGCGTATGATTCCATTGTACAAGGCATTAATCGGACTGCATATGGATTGCTGTGTACAGGTTTCGTTACCTCGTTTTCTGATAAATGACGATTTGTTGGAGAGAGTTCAAAGACAATTGACAAAGTCGGTTTATGGAATGTGGAGTATGCAGATATATTGAGAGAATGCAAATTGCAGAGCCTAGTGGATAGAAGGAGGTAGACGATCTGGATAACAGTTGGTAATGGGTAATTACCAGATTAGTGTGGATAATTTTTCACAGAATGGCTGGAGATGGGGAAGAATAAGATGCTGTACCTGATAGCTGAATAAGGAGATGATGATGATGAGTAGATTATATGAATCGAGAGTGGTGGGTGATTTGAATGCATTGTCTGAAAGTGTGGAAAGTGAAGAGACAGTGTTGGCATTAAATGCATTCACTGTCTCGTCACTTTCCACACTTTGGTCCTTCTGCGATGAGTGTCTGGCTTCATGGAGGTCTGATAATGATAATAATAATGATATAGCTCTATGACCATATGCATGTAGGCTGGATCCCTTAATACAGTTAGAGAATTATATTTATTGGAATGTAATTTTCGATGTCGATATTTTCATCATTCTGTGACAGATTTACGTTATTTAAAGAATAGTTGTTGAAAGTTTTTTCACTTGGTTTGACGGATTAAACCAAGTATATAATTTTTTGGTATCTTTAATTTATAGTATAACCAAGTGAAAAAACTTTCAACAACTAACTGTCTCTAATCAAGAGTATTTTAATAATAAAGCGTGACACCTTTTGGCAACTCGTATATAAAAATATGACGTATGCATTACTTCAACATTGGTATCACCTCTGGGTCTGGCTCCCACTGATGAGACCTCAATAAAGACCGAAACCGGTCTGAATAGTGACCCTTCCCATAATGCATAGCATTATACATGTCCGCAAGAAGATGTGCTTTGCATTATGGGATACTAAGGCAAGTGATATGAAGTCATACCACCTCTACCATGAGTTTCCCCGGTCCTGAAAATACTTCAGGCACAAACTTTCTTTGCTTATACTTGGATAAAGGATTAAACCAAGTATATAATTTCTTAGTATCTTTAATTTATATTTAAAGAACAGTATTGCTTATTGTTGTTTTGTAGTATGCGAGTGCCTTAATGCTTTAACCCCTTTAGAATACTCTATTAATGTCTTTAGTAAGTATTTTTGGCTTATATATTCTAAACATACGTACATAAAATTTTATTTTATTGATTTAGAAACAACAAATGCTCCAGTTGAAATCAAAATGACTCATCTACTGTTAATAGATATCCTAAAAAAATTGAAATATTCCAAACATATTTACCTTTTGATATGTCATAACTAATCTACTTGGTTTTTGCTTTCTACATTATTTGTCCAATGCTCATCATTTTGGGATCGTTTTTAAAAATTTGATCTAGATATCCATTATCCTGGTCTTCATATCTGATTATAATACATTAATTAGTTCACATTAATAACCCATTAATGTGAACTCTTTGGTTGTAAAAAGGGAAAGATTATTATTATTATTATTATTATTATTATTATTATTATTATTATTATTACATGTGGGCTCATTCATGGAGTAGTGGAGTAGAAAAGCATTCATTATCAACTATCAATACCTCTCATGTTTTGCCTTGAAATCATTCACTGACAAAGCACCCACAACTGACTCTGTAATTTATTCCACTCATTCACCATTCCAAGTGAAAACATTTACTTCTCACTAATCTTCACTCCCTTACTAATCACACTCCTACTAAAAAAAAAGTATTATAGTGTTCCATTTAAAGTTTGGTGTTCCATATTGACAGTCCCTTATCAATCATAAAAAAAAAAAAAAAAAAAAATCAGCTAACGCCATTTTATTCCCGTATACGGGAGTAGGCGAGGCCATTTAGCCCTATCTAACTTTTGGAGACTGAGTGGGCAGTTCAATCTCCACTGGTACCCAATCAGAGACAGATGGCCCAAGGCTATCACTAATTAAGCGGTACGCAGTGAAGAGAGACGGCTCAAATGTGCCGCCATCTCGTGGTCCCTAACCCTATCATAATATATTTAATGTCTGAAATAATGTGGGTTCTACGGTCGATTTTCTTGAGTTTACAGGACGAAAAACCCGAGTTTCCGGGAGGAAAAACCTGCTTGCCCGTGCCAGAGATCGACTAACTCGGGAACCGGTCGAAAAAAGGCTTAGAAAAATTTCCTCTAGTCGCCGACTAGACTCGAAACCAAGACTTCCTTCGTGCGGCCAAGCGCGGCGGTGTGCACACGCCACATCCGCTGAGCTACACAGGCTCTCTATCATATCTCTATCAATCATAACAAAATGAAATTAAAATATGGGGTAGGGAATATTTATTTGAAAGAAGGCCCGTGTAGCTAAGTGGAAGTGACATTTGCTTCCTCAACGCTAGCCGCCCTACAGGAACTTTTTCAAAGCCTTTCTTCAACCGGTTCCAGAATTAATTGATCTCTACCAATGGCAAGCATGTTTTTCGCCCAGAAACTCGGCTTTTTTCGTCCATTAAACTCAAGAAAATGGACCGTAGAACCCACGCTATTTCAGACAATAACATTCGCTTGAGGGTTAGAGATCACGAGATGGCAGCACTTAATACCAGTTTCTTCACTAGTTGCTGCTTAAAATTACTGGCAGTCGTGGACCAGCTATATCTGATTAGCTAGTCATTGAACTTGAACTGCCCGCTCAGTCTTCACAAGTGAGTTAAGGCTGAAACAGCTTTGCTTAGTCCCTATAAGGGAATAAAAGGCGTTAGTGGATTTATTTATAAAACAAATTACCTACTCCTTTTATTCTTGTATATATAGGCGAGGCCGATTTTAGCCCTGCCTACTTTTGTAGACTGAATAGGCAGTTCAATCTCCACTAGGAACCAATCAGAGATCGCTGGCCGAAGGCTATCAGTAATTTAAGCCCACAGTTAAGAGAGTGCTCAACAAGTGACGCCATCTCGTGGTCCCGAACCCTAACTTAATATTTTCATTTCTGAAATAGTGTGGTTCTACGGTAAATTTTCTGGGGTCCTTCCTCCTCTCCTCCTCTTAAGTATATTAGGTCTAGTGGCCCTTTACATTTGTATTAGGCATGGCCTATTACGATTTGAAACCCCGACCGCTTCGAGGATAAGGCGGTTAACCTTATGCCTCCCAGTGTATCCTATATCTGTAGATGCGTGTGTTCAAGAGGCCAGTTTGCCTTTTCTAGGGGACGAAATATCCGAGTTTTCGGGTGAAAGAATGCTTGTCAGTGCCAGAGATCGAATAACTCCGCAACCGGTCGAAAAAAGTCTCAGAAAAAGTTCTGAGAAAAAAAAAAAAAAAATTCTCAGAAAAAAAATAGACTTGAACTTAAGTCTATCTTCAGGCGGTTTAGCGCCAAAGCAGAGACGTATTTATATTTTTGGAGACCCCAGATGCAACATCATTATGAGGCCTCAAAAGAACACGTCTGTTTCAGTTAACCACTTTACCGGCCATTATGGATCAAATACGCATCCTCATACGCCTCGTATCCATCATATATTTCAATGTAATATCAATGGTATTACAATTTTAATATGCACTTCGCATCCATGATATGCTTGACTTCTATAGACGTCTTGGCCGGTGGCGTGTTAATAATCAAATTCATACAGATTTTTTTAGTTTATTGAAAACAAAAGTCGATATTTCCATAATAACTAATTTTAAAAAAATAAAAATAACATTATACTGGTATACATATATTTGCATTTAAAAAAAAATTTAAGAATAAATCAGTTCAAATTTAAATGTAAAAAAAATTAATAACTAAACGTTTTTTTCTGGCTTTGGTTTTAGCAAATACATCTATAATGTCATCCTAATTAATCGACTCCATTACATCTGATACATGCATACATACATACATTTTCAAAGGCCTACCTTTCCTAATTGGATTGTGGGGGACAGCAGCTACAAGAGGAACTTCCAATGGTCACGATCCTCCACCACCAAGCCTAGGTGTTCTGGTGGGATTCCCAAACGTGTCCACCCAAGGTTTTGGATATAATCTATCCAGCGAGGCCTTGGCCTTCCACGTGGCCTCCCACCTGATGCCTTGGCAAAGAGGACCTGTTAAGGGAGCCTCTCTTGTGGCATTCTGACCAGGTGCCCGTACCAACGTAACTGTGATCTCTCAAACCGAGAAGCAACGGTTGAGTATTGTGGGTTCCCGAATTGCAGAGCTTCTGACTCTGTCAAGTCTTGTCATCCCCGCAACCCCTTGAAGGAACCTCATTTCAGCTGGCTGGATTCGTGTCCGCATTCTTTCGGTCATTACCCAACTCTCATGACCGAAAGAATGCAAAGAATCCAGAAGGCAAAGCTGGCTGTCTTCAATACAGTCTATGTCCTCATCCTCACCTATATTGAAGACAGCCAGCTTTGCCTTCTGGCTTAACTCCCACTTCAATACTACCGAACGGCTAAGCTCCAGCAATATTGCGCTTGCTGAGCAAATTCTAGTATCGAGCTCTACATCCCACTTTCCATCACTAGTGAATATGTACCCAAGGTATTTAAACTTCTCCACCTGCCTCAGTGGGACTCCACTCACATGTAAAATGCACTGAGATGGTTGTCTTGAGATCACAAATGTTTCAGATTTGGCCACATTGATCTTCATTCCGGCTTCTGCACAAACAGCTACAAACCTATCCAGGGTCTGCTGGAGGTCATTTGTGAAAGAGCTAAGCAGAACTAGGTCATCTGCAAAAAGCAGACGCCCAATGCTACATCTTCCAATTCTGACACACTCACTGCCTCTGCTGCGCCAATCAATCCAGTTCATAAATATTATGAAAAGGAGGAGTGACAGAATACGCCTTTGGCAGAGGCCAATAAAGACTGTGAAAGGTTCAGACTTTGTGCTGTTTACCCTGACACAAAACTATGGGCATTCATATAAAGACTTGATGGCAGCTAATATTGGCATCCAGCACTTACATTTCAAATAGGCATCGTTCAAAAATATTTTAAAAATTGTTTCTACGTTCGGAAAAGTAGAACTTAGTCCATCGTTTATAAATTTATACATATTTTTAATTGAAGGCTTATCTTCCTTTATCATTATTAAAGCAGCTTAATTTCATCAATAAATTTTTCTGAGTCAATATCAATTCCATAAGTTTATAAAATGTTGTTAATACTAGTCTTGTACTTGTCTTGATCTATATCTATCTTCAAAAAATGTCAAACATATCTATATGTCTAAAGAGCTTTTTGCTCTTTCATTAATTTCCAAAATTAGCTTATCAAATGACTAAATTTGTTAAAATATATTAAATGATATTAAAAATATTAACAATGAAATTTTCTTTCCCATGTAATGTAATCTCATCGTTATATTGTGAAACTTCGTCACACAATTTTTCCCCCTTTTTTTTACTCTTTCTTCTTATCTTTAAAGTTTGTTTTATCTGTTAATAAATTCGCTTGTTCATTTAAAGCAGCAAAACTATTTCTTATATCTAAAATAAAACCAATTAAAGAATGAAACAAATTATTAGCTAACAACAAATCCATATTGGGGTCCTGTAGAGATTTACTAATATCATTAATTCGTTGTAAAATTTTGTCCCACACAACTGTTAAAATTACTGTTTCTGAATTGTCAAAATGTTCAGCCAATGATGAGCTCTCTAATTTAGAAATAGGTTTTTCATGAGGAGAAATGGATAATTCAAGTAATCAGCATCATCACCATGCATATCAAGGATTTTGGCCTAGTGCGGCCTATTCTGGCCTCTTAAAAGATTCATCGTTGAATCTTTTAAGAGGACGTCCTAGTTTTATTTTTCCTAATGGCTTGTCATTCTTTGAACGTGTTCCATCCATTTATGTTTATATTTTTTGTATTACTGATTCTTGGTTTAATTCTTTCATAATTTCTTCGTTTCTTTTGTGATCAAATAGAGTATACTTTGCAGTTTTTCTCATAAACTTCATTTCTGCTGTTATTAATCTTCGTTTGTCTTATTGTACTTCCATACAATAAGACTGGTAAGGCTAATGTATTGTATACTTTTAGTCTGGTTTGTTTTTGAACGAGGTTTGGTTTAAATGTAGGATTAATTAGTAGGAGTAAAATGGATGATGGGCCAATTGAGTGGTAAAATGGGCCAATAGAGTGGAAAGAGGGGAAAATAGTTCCATTGCACAAGGGAGGCTCTAAGACTGATGCAAATTATAGACCAATCAATATATCTGGAGTGGTGGTTAAGATTTTGGAGAAATTAGTTAAAATTAGAATTCAGGACTGGGTGGACAGCAAAATGATACTTTATAAGGGGCAACATGGTTTTGTGAAAGGTAGGTCTTGCCTAAGTAATTTGCTTACGTTCTATAATAAAGTAACAGTGGAGTTGGATAAAGGAAATCCTTACTCAGTGATACTGCTTGACTTTGCAAAGGCTTTTGACAGGATTCCACATGGAACTCTGTTACATAAATTAGAGCAAATGGGTTTGGATCCGAAGATGGTGATTTGGATTAAAGGATGGCTGGCGAACAGATATCAAAGAGTGGTTTACGGAGGAGCTGAGTCCAGGAAAAGGCAAGTGACTAGTGGTGTACCTCAGGGCTCAGTTCTTGGTCCTCTATTGTTTAATTTGTACATCATTGATATTGTAAATACCTTGAATGGAAATATCCACTTGTTTGCTGATGATGCAAAATTTGGAAGAGCGAGCGATAATCAATTCAAATGATGTGGATATTTTACAGGATGACTTAAATAGGCTGACGCTATGAAATGAGGTAAATGGCTGTCAGTTCAACGTGGCTAAGTGTGAGGTGATGCACTTCGGGAGAATGACATCGCATGCTGTTTACTATATTAACGGAACTGAACTGCAGGAAGTTGATGAGACAAGAGACTTGGGAGTTATTGTGGACAGATAACTTAAGTTTAAAGGGCATATTGCTAAGATTGCCAAAACATCACATCAAATTACATGGTTGTTGAGGAACACACTAACAAGCAGGGATAGGGAAGTTATTATTCCACTCTATAAGGCATTAATAAGGCCGCATTTGGACTATTGTGCACAGATCTGGTCGCCAGGATTTCTTGGTGATGCGGAAGTGGTAGAGAGGATTCAGAGGCGGGTTACAAAGATTGTTGCCGGTCTGTGGGATGTTCCCTATGAGAATAGATTGATGATCTGTGGGCTCCAAAAACTAGCTGATAGACGTAGGAGAGGAGATATGATAGAGGTATTTAAATTGTTAAAGGGATTTTACAGGATTGATACTGATGATATTCTTAAGACCAATGCAGGATGTGAGAGAACGAGGGGCCATCCCTGGAGATTGTGTAAGAGTGTGGTTAACATGGGTGTTAGGACTAGATTTTTTACTTGGAGGGTTGTGAATGGGTGGAATGCTTTGCCAGAACTGGTTGTGAATGCTTCAACTGTGAATGAATTTAAGGAGAGGTATGACAGGTATTGTGTAAATAATGGTTAGTGTGTCAATGTCGGGTCTCCCGCGATGATTCTTTTGACTCCATGGAGACACCGTTAAAATAATAATAATAATAATAAGAAGAAGAAGAATAAGAATAATTACACCTATTATTTTTAAATATTTTGCAATTTTTAGGTTCATATCTTTTTCATTTTCATATATGATCATACATCCTAGGTAGTTAAATGAATTTACTTGTTTTCAGATCTTGTCATCTATTACTACTTTAGTTCTTACTTTTAGTTCTTACTTACTTGTCCTTTAAAAGCCATAGTTTTTGATTTTTTTCTGTTGATATTATCATACCATAATCTCTGGCTATCTCATTTAGATCTAAAATAGTTCGAGTAATGAACTCTCTCTCAAAAGAACTATGAATTATCTTTAAAGAACTATAATTCAAGTAATTCCTCTTTAATTTGTTCATATCTTCGTTTCAAAGGCAACATGGCGTCATCCCTTGCGAACCACCTCGTTTCACTTAGTCTTTTAACTGCTAAAGATTTTTCTTCTAAATACATAAGGAGTATATCCCATTTTGTTGAAGATGAAAAGTAATTATATACATTTTAAATGAAACAAAAATATTGCACTGCTTCGGGACAAGATTCCGCGGCATAGTTGCCAATTAAATTTAAGGAATGACTAGAGTGGTATATAATGTGTAGAGGGACTGTTTTTTCAGCCTAGCTTGTAAACCTGTATAGACACCTTTCATATTGGCAGTGTTATCATCGCTTCTGCACATTTTTATCTCCAAAGATAATTCTTCTAATTTTTTTAATACTACTTCTTCTAAATATAAGGAATGAGTGGCACATCCATGGAGACCAAGGGGCCCATTCCCCCCAAAAGAAGAAGGAAAAAAACACTAGAAAATTTTCAAAAAATCTTTTCGAAATTAAAATTCATTTTTTTTTATTTATGTTGTGTCTTCTATTTCTATACTACTTATGAATTAGCGGTCACATAAGGTGGGAATACCCTACAGCTCTTGGAAATCACGGCCGCTCTGAACGCAAAGCGAACGAAATAGTGCTTGGGCAGACAGAGCGCTACTTCATTTGCCCGAGGCCGGACCAGAGGAGATAACGAATATCATGTATTGCGATCACTGCAGATGCTGAGTCATAAGGTCGTATGCAATGTGTATTCTCAAATCGTCTATTCAACTCCCCCCCCCCCCCCAAGATGAAATCCTGAGTGTGCCACTGTAAGGAATTATGTTGTTGTTGTGTAATATATAATAGCTAGTTGGGCAATGTCTGGCGTTGAATTGAGTATTTTTACAAAATAAGCAGCTTCCTTAATTTCTGATATATATTTCTCGTTTTATTAGCTATTAACGCTATGAATTCATCGCAAGTGTGGTAAGAAGCATAATTCCATCTGCCAGAACTACAGTTGGCGTGCATTTTCATGTGATGTTTTAAAGAATCATCAAATTCACTTAAATAATGTAAACACGTCAATTAATTTCTGCAAGAATCAAAAATGACATCATTTGTATCGCCTCTAAATGCTAGCTCTAGTTTACTCAGTAACTTAATGATAGGTATTAATGGATATTATTTCTGGGAAAACTACCATGTTACTCCTCTCAACAAACTATTATATTTATGGCTATTTTGCCTGCTTCTGTTTAGGAGTGCCCCTGTTTAAATGTCATTGGCTTTTTACTCACTGATTCTTATGGCGTTGTAGATGTATATTTACTAATAAATATATGTAGCATAAAGGAAGAGAAATTTACACATACCTTTTTCTGGGTGTTGTGACTTTTCTTCTTTCAGCGGTGTACAAACTACTGCAGTTAGGGTATTTTGGAAGGAAGTGTGTGTGGGGGGGGTAGGCAATGTTTTGGAAGGAAGTGTGTGGGGAGGTTTAGACAATGTGGGAGAATTAAAATAGAAAATGGAAAAAACCCGTTTTTTTTTGTATAATATTTTTTGCATAATATATATATATATAATAAAACCCCGTTTTTACGTTCCCGCAATTTACGTTTTACTGCCATTTACGTCATTTTCTGTTGGTCCCTTCTTAAGGCCTATTCTTACGATGTATTGTTTCCCGCCATTAACAACTTGATGTGGACGTTATTTCCCGTGATTTGCGTTTTTTTTTCTCGGTGGCAATATCGATTTTCGAATCGATTTCAGGAAATCTGCGCATTGCAGTTCTCAGGTGGCGTTGCTTTCGGCTGTAGTTTTCCCGCCATTAACAACATAACGTGGACGTTATTTCCCGTGATTTGCGTTTTTTTTTCGATTTCAGCGGAAATCTGTGCATTTCTGTTCTCAGGTGGCGTTGCTTTCGGTTGTAGTTTCGTTTCCGCCATCACAGTGACTTGCGCGCATGCAGCAGTACTGTAGTGATGAGCGATACCGTGATTTTTCAATCACAGTACGAATTCATAATGCAGAATTTCTGCAATGTAATTTAGCGTGTGAAAGTTGCTTTCAAGTTGCGGTGGTGGATTATCCATGTTAGTAACATGGAGAAAAAAAGACAGAAAATGTATTTTGGTAGAAGAAAAAAATGGCAATTCTGCGACGTGTAAATTGGCATGCCGGAACACGTGTGCATTTAGCATAAGATCTTGGACTTTCCGTGTCCACTTTAAACATGATAGTAAAAACACAGGTCAAGCATTGAACTCAATGCAAAGCAATCTGGCGCTAAGTCAAAAAAAAAAAAAAAAAAAAAAAAAAAAACGAAAAGCAAAAACAATCAACAATTAAATATTTTTTAAAATAGATAAATGTAAGTACATTGTAAATTCATTTATTTTCAGTTATTAAATTTTGTAATATAGTATGCAGACTCATTTACTAGCAGTAAGTCATCTTTTAGCCTTATTTTAATGTTTTTTTACACTTCCTGCTATTTGCACTTTTTTCCATCAGTCCTCTGAAAAGTATAAAAAAGGGGTTTTACTGTATATATATATATATAGATATATATTATATATCTATATATACAGGGTGTTCGGGATAAATTTGACAGTTTCGTAAGGAAAAAGAAAATCTTCTTTGCATCTATTAAATTTAATGAATTGACAAAAAAACATTACAGGCAGAGTTAATTACAATACTATCAACAAGATTTACTCAAAATAACCACCATTAGCATCGATCACAGCTTCAATTCTGCTTCGGAACCTCGAACAAGCTGATGCTACAGTCTCCCTGGGAAGGGCCGCAAAAACTGTTTTAATTTTATCCATTAACTGGGCTTTTGTATTACTGGAAGTGCGATTGGTGTCTTTTTCAACTGCGCCCCATACAAAATAATCCATGGGGTTAAGGTCTGGGGAGTTTGGAGGCCAAACATTTGGACTGGTGAAGTCGTAGAAATTTTCAGACAACCATTTTTGACTTTTCCCAGAGGTGTGGCAAGGGGCCGAATCCTGCTGCCATACATACGGCCTACCATTGGCTACCCTTGTTATCCAGGGCTTGACTACAGTTAGCAACTCCACGAACAAAGCCCGAATTCCAATGCCAGGGTTCTTCAACACCTGTTCCTGCAGATTTGCGAGGAATTCTGCTGTACGAACGCAATCAGATCGTCTGCTAGGGATCTTTCTTCTTGCTACATCCTCGTAGTCACCATTGCAAGTCTCTAGTTCATGCCTGATTGTTTTTACTGTATTCAGGGAGCATTGTGCAGCAGTCGTAATATCCTTATTTTGATGGCGGGCACGAATCATCATGATACAAGTTATTCTCTTCCATGATTCAGGTGGGTTCCAGCTATCCATCCTTTCTGACATCTTGTATATGAATGAAGAAGGGTCCAAACTTTTAAATGAAGAGAAGTGTGTGTTAATACATGTAACTTACGGAAAAATATAATTAATTATAAATATGTCAAATTTATCCCGAACACCCTGTATAGATATATTATATATATTACTAAGATATATTATATATCTATCTATCTATCTATATATACAGTATATATATATATAGATATATTATATATATTACTAAGATATATTATATATCTATCTATCTATCTATATACATATAATATATATTAAGGATACCAAGTAATTTTATAAACTTGGTTTTTTTACTCCTTCTCCTAAGTAAGCAAAACAGTTAAGTTTGTGCCTGAAAGTAATTCTAGTCTAAAGGTAGTGCAACACCAGGACACCTCATTGTAAAGATGGGTAAAGCTCTGATCACTATTCTTAGTATTTCCCATAATGTAAAACACATCTCACTAAGAGATGTATACTGTTATACATTATAGGTGGGGTTGTCACTACCCAGACTGGTATCAACCTTTTTTTTTTGTTTGTTTTTGTAGTCTCCTCAGTGAGTAGCTAGACCCTGAAATACTAAGGCTTTTAGTAATACAGAGCCTTATCAACTTTATCTATACAAGTTGCTACAAGGTGCTTTTACTTTGAATAAGAAACTCTGGATGAGATAAAGATGTGAAAAGTTTTTTTACCTTGGGGATAATATATATTAAGGATACCAAGTAATTTTATAAACTTTGTTTTTTTTACTCCTTCTCCCAAGTAAGCAAAACAATTAAGTTTGCACCTGAATGTAGTTCAAGTCTAAAGGTAGTGCAACACGGGCAACTCGTTGTAAAGGTGGTAAAGCTTTGATCACTATTCTTAGTGTTTCCCATAATGTAAAACACATCTCACTAAGAGATGTATACTGTTATACATTATGGGTGGGCTAGACCCTCTAGCTACTCACTGAGGAGACCTCAAAAAAAAATTGAAACTGGTGTGTGTAGTGACCGCCCCACCCATAATGTATAACAGTATATATCTCTTAGTGAGATGTGTTTTACATTATGGGAAATACTAAGAATTGGTATTTCAGGGTCTAGCTACTCACTGAGGAGACTTGAAAAATAGGTTGAAACCGGTCTGGGTAGTGGCCTGCCCCCCCCCCCCCCCACACACACCCATAATGTATAATAGTATGCATCTCTTAGTCGGGAAATACTAAGAATAGTGATCAGAGCTTTACCCATCTTTACAACGCGTTGCCCTGGTGTTGCACTACCTTTAGACTTGAACTACGTTCAGGTGCAAACTTAACTGTTTTGCTTACTTGGGAGAAGGAGTAAAAAAACCAAGTTTATAAAATTACTTGGTATCCTTAATGTATATTATCCCCAAGGTAAAAAAAACTTTTCATATATATATTTGACTATGCTTGGTCATCGTCTGCACACATGGAGGAAGGGGATGCTATATCCGGTCGGTTAGGTGTTTCTACTCTCGAAGTGTTTGTGTTATTGGTCGGGGTTGTGATCTCAATTTTACGTTGTAAAGCTTCCAAACCTCGGAGATTATGTAGGGCCTGTGGACGTTGATAGAGTTCGCGTCACATTTTATGGCTATTGTTTCCGATATTCTAAGCATTGTTTCATTATCTTGTCTGTCTACTATGATGGCCTTGTCGATCTGCGTGGTATGTTTTTGTTCACGGAAGTGAACAGCTATGTCTGTTCTTCCTGTGCTTTGTATTCGATTTTTCTTTTTGATGTTGCGTTCTTTAGTGTTTAAATGTTCTGGAATAGGGATGTTACAATCGCGGAAGTGTTCTTGTAGTCTTTCCCATAAAGACCTGATGATGGAACCTGTGTAAGTGACATCACAGTCTTTTTGGCATGGAAATTATATAGACTACGTTGTGGTGTTCAAATCTTTCTTTTTGTGTCTAAGTTTTAGTGGGTTTTAGGAGATTTGCCAATTTTTGGCTTGCGGTGAATATCAGTTTGTAGTCAGTATGTTTGAAGATGTATTTATAGGCTATGTATGTGTTTTAGGTGTATGGTAGTTTGATGATTTTTTGTGTTGAGAAGTTTGTTTTGGTACTTGGGTTGTTTTGGCGGGTTTTCACCGTCCTGTTTGCGAAATATATTAGTTGTGGGGGATAGTTGCAATTTTTGAAGATCTGTGTTATTTTTTTTATTTCTGCGTTTAGATTACTATGATTCGTTGAACATTTGTAAGCATTTATGAATTGTGATAATATGACCGATTTTTTAACGGAATATGGATGGTATGAGTGGAAATGGAGGTAGTTTCCGATATGCGAGGGTTTGTGGTATATTTTCATGGCTATTTTGTTGTATGTTCTGACTAATGTCAAGTTTAAGAAATTGATAGATTTGTTCTGTTCGATAGCTATTAATCTTTTTAAAACCTCTCCAATAATTTTCTTCAGATTGTATTTGCTGTATCAATTCAGAATTACTTTGACTATTTATTTCAATTCGACTGTTTACTGAGCTTGATTTTCTTTGCTTTTTCAATTAAAGGTGAGCAAGTTGATCTCTTATGGGGGGGAGTAGGGTTTACCCTCCCGGAAACTTTTCATCAGATTTTTCATCTTGCATACAGGCCATGAGAACAGGCTTAGAGTAAACCAGCCCCCCCCCCCCCTGCAAGAAAAATATACGGGGGCCTTAAAAAGTATGTAAAACATATCTAGCGTCGTAGTAACTTCCACGACGCTAGATATTCAGAAAACGACCACTGACCATTATAAGTTAAATTCTGTGCATCAAGCCTTTTTTTTTTTTTCTGGCACAGACAAGTGGGGTTTGTGCGAAAGTAATCCTTCAATTCAGTGAAACCTTAAAACACGACCGTGCATGCGTCTCATTACTAATTGGAGTATATCGCCTCGTATCTACAAGTACCTACAGATTTCCACAAAGATAGACTAAAGAAATCACCAACTCCCTTTGGAGAATGCAACGGTATTAGAATATTTCTTTCATTTAATGCAACTTTTAAAAATATAAATAAATAAATCCAGCTCAGTGGAAATGGTGTAGCTCAGTAGAAATGGTGTTTCCACTCGTTGGGTCAGGGCTGCATTTATTATGAAGCACATTAGGCGCAAGCTGGGGCCACACTCTCTATGGGACCTCATTTTAAAACCTTACATTTGAATAAACATTTGAAAATTCGCAAAAAAAATTCTTCTATATTGTCAGTAAGGTGAAAGAATATAAAGTTGTCTTGTTCCATTATACTGATTTGAAAGTTTATTTTTCACTTGGTAGACTACATTAAATTTAGTTTAATCCTTTATCCAAATGTGTGCGAACAAAGTTTGCACCTGAAAGTATCTCCAGGACTTGGGTAAAGTGGTACAACACCAGGCAACTCCTTGCAAAGGTGGAGCAAGCTACCAACATACCGTTTAGCAGCACCTATAGGAGAAGATGACCTTGCTAATGCTTCGGCCTGGTATCTCCACTTGGGCCTGGATCCCACTGAAGCGACCTCAATAAAGGTCAAAACTAGTCTGGGTAGTGGCCCTTCCCTTAATGCATAACATTATAAATATCCGCGTTTTGCATTATGGGAGATACTGAGATAGGAGTGTTGGTAGCTTGCTCCACCTTAGCAAGGAGTTTCCCAGTGTTGTACCACTTTACCCCAGTCCTGAAGATACTTTCACCCACAAACTTTGTTTGCACACACTTGGATAAAAGATTAAACTAAATTTATTATAGTCTAACCAAGTGAAAAATAAACTTTTAACATCTTTCTCTAAATCGAGAGTAATTTAATAAAAAGGTGACACACTGTTTAGCAGCTCCTATAGGAGGAGATGACCTTGCTAATGCTTCGACCTGGTAGCTCCATTTGGGCCTGGCTCCCACTGAAGAGACCTCAATAAAGGTCGAAACTAGTCTGGGTAGTGGCCCTTCCCTTAATGCATAACATTATACATATCCTCAAGGGTATGGTGGAGCAAGGTAGCTTGCTCCACCTTAGCAAGGAGTTTCCCAGTGTTGTACCACTTTACCCCAGTCCTGAAGATACTTTCACCCACAAACTTTGTTTGCACACACTTGGATAAAAGATTAAACTAAATTTATTATAGTCTAACCAAGTGAAAAATAAACTTTTAACATCTTTCTCTAAATCGAGAGTAATTTAATAAAAAGGTGACACACTGTTTAGCAGCTCCTATAGGAGGAGATGACCTTGCTAATGCTTCGACCTGGTAGCTCCATTTGGGCCTGGCTCTCACTGAAGAGACCTCAATAAAGGTCGAAACTAGTCTGGGTAGTGGCCCTTCCCTTAATGCATAACATTATACATATCCGCAAGGAGATGTGTTTTGCATTATGGGAGATACTAAGACAGGAGTGTTGGTAGCTTGCTCCACCTTTGCAAGGAGTTGCCCGATGTTGTACCACTTTACCCCAGTCTTGAAGATACTTTCACGCGCAAACTTTGTTTGCACACACTTGGATAAAGGATTAAACTAAATTTATTATACTGATTTGAAGAATAATAGACAGCAAATTTACTATTACTAAATAGATTTATTATTATTATTATTATTATTATTATTATTATTAAGGGCCTCGCCTACTCCCTATAAGGGAATAAAAGGCGCTAGCTGATTTATTTATTTATTTTATTTATTATTTATATTGCATGACACCTCCAGGGAGTCCAAAGACTCATCGAGGGAGGGTAGAACTCTAGAACTCTCCTGTTCTATAACTCTAGAACATATAAAGGTCTTTTCCAAAGATACAATTCTTTTCTTCTTTTAATCGCGTTACGGAGCGCCTGTCACAGCAGAAGCACTGGAGACATATAAGTGTATGTGTTCTTGAATATCATTGATACATCTTATTACTTTCAGCTGAGTTTGAATGCTGCTTTTATATCTCACTATCATCATACCATGAAATGAAGTTGAGTGAGAATTTGTATTTTTGTTTATTTATTTTTTCAGAATAAAAAACAAATTAAAAAATAAGAAATAAAAATATTAGAATAAAACTTGAAAACGATTTACCTAACATTTAAATAATTTAATTTTATAAGTTGTGCATTTTACCCCATTAGAAACCTAATTAGTAGTTACTGTACTGTATCGGAATCAGTGATGACTAAGCGGGACGTAAATTTTATACTGGTAGAGTGAAAAAAAAAAAATGCATCAACTTTTCGTTTATCTCTTTATTTCAGCCTCATGTTTTTGTTAATGAAACGCTACTTTACACGCTGCTGTCGAATCTGAAAAGCAAGCAAATTTCCAGACTGTAGGTATGTTTTCAGTGAATCACTCAACAATAACAACAACAATAACAACTCTCATTTCTGTTTTGGATTTTACATGAATATATTTTTACGGGAAATAAACGAAAGAACTTTATATTATTATTATTATTATTATTATTATTATTATTATTATTATTATTATTATTATTCTAATCCCTTCAGGGTAGTGCCTCATTGAAGTAGGACTCTAAGATTGTGTTTCTGAGGATGAAAAAATTAATTTAGCTTACAAATTAACTTTAGTCATATATTACTGCTGCCTTGTGTAATTCCTTTATGTGACAATAGGTGGCTCGATGCTTCCTGCGCCAAGTTGTGTGGTGAAATGATTCGGCTGTTGGATGGTGTGCTGATATTCGTTGGAATTTAATTAAAGATGAAGTGGAAAAACTTTGACATAATCAATAGGATTCTACCTTTAGTTATAGTTAAAATGTACCCATCACTCTCCTCATTGTGAAAGTTGTGGTATTCATGGCGTCTTTAATCAAGAATCAGATCTTGAAGCATCTTTCAAAGTGAGTATATATTTCGGCACCTATTGCGACAACGTGTCGCAAATATTGAATCAATGCACATTACACATAATTTCAAAAAACCGATTGCTGCTTTTATTCTTTATCAGTTACCGTATCGATAATGGTTTATATTATGACGTTTAAAAAGTTGAGATTATGATTATATATGATCATATATATTCAGTAAATATTTTTGAATCGTCACTTATATATGTTTGTGCGTGTGTCTTAGTAGTTATTATCACTTATTATATATTATATATCATATCACTTGATAGAATTTTAATGTAGATTATTATTTTATCTGTAGCCAAAGTTCATATATGAGTTCCGGTGTAAATGCCTAGAAATTGGCATGTGGTCATTTCCTACACTGTTTACGTTTTAGAAAAAAAAAAAAAAAAAAAAAAAATATATATATATATATATATATATATATATATATATATATATGTATACTTTCTACATATATATATATATATATATATATATATGTAGAAAGTATTTTACCTTGGGTATAATAAATGTTAAAGATACCAAGCAATTTTAAACTTGGTTTTACTCCATTTCCCAAGTAAGCAAACAGACAAACAAGTCAAGTTTGCGCCTGCAGGTGTTGCAAGTCTAGCTGCCCCTGCACGTAGTGCAAGACCAAGACCAAAACAAGTTACCATAAGGTGTTTTAACTTATTAAATAAAAATCTCAGGAGGAGATATAAAAACCAGGTTTAAAATTGCTTGGTATCTTTAACATTTATTATACCCAAGGTAAAATACTTTCTACATTTATATCTCCTCCTGATATTTTTATTTAATAAGGTTAAAACACCTTATGTTAACTTGTTTTGGTAAAATACTTATAAGCTCTGTATTACTAAAATCTTGGTATTTCTAGCCTGGCTCCGACTAATGAGATCTCAAAAAAGGTCGAAACCGGTCTGGGTAGTGGCCTCTTTGCCTTTAATTTAATATCTTGGTATTGGTATTTCTAGCCTGGCTCCGACTAATGAGATCTCAAAAAAGGTCGAAACTGGTCTGGGTAGTGGCCTCTTGCCTTTAATTTAATACAAAGCATCATCCATCTCCTCCAGGAGATGTGCTTTACATTAAGGGTAAATATTAAGATTAGTGATCAGAGCTTATTCTATTTTTACCATGAGTTGCCTTGGTCTTGCACTATGTGCAGGATCAGCTAGACTTGCAACACTTGCAGGCACAAACTTGAACTTGTTTGTCTGTTTGTTTACTTGGGAAATGGAGTAAAACCAGGTTTAAAATTGCTTGGTATCTTTAACATATATAACATATATATCTTTAACACATACACACATATCCATATATATAGATTAATTCCTAAATTCAAAAGTTATTAGGGTTGGGGGTCTGGAATGATCATAGTCACTGGTTAAGCAAGCTCATAGTCAGTGTGGGTATATTCCATCATAATTTGCATACTGCAGAAATATGCAAGATTTAGGAATGTATATGTATTTCAAGGATTAAATTCCTAAAGTAACCTCAACTTTTCATTTATTATTTAAAGGGTAAAGTTTTTTTTAGTTTCTTCTGGTTTCTGTTATAGAATGTATTTATATAATTTTGAAGAGGATGAGTGGAGAAACTTTCTATTTGACACTTAACATGCCTGAGACTCGACAATTAAAATTCAAAATTCTTACTACTCAAGCTTCAAAACATGAGCAAACAAAAGTTTACACATGAAGTAACATTGCAGCATCATTCTTTCAAGTATCATGAAAAAAACTGATCTCGTACCTTTCTAGGAATGGACCCTGTGTGGACAAATAATGGTAGTTGCAAGTTCAGTATTGCCGAGTGTAAGCTTTTGAAATTCAGTAAGCAAAACCAAGATGCTGTGATTCATTTCTTGTGACTATAGTGAAGAAGATTGTGATGGTTTAGGACTTGAAATTTAGATCCCACATTGACATTGTCCACAAGTATTTAATGAGGCCACTATGGATGATTTTATTTAGATCTGGTATCTTGATTTTCAGGGTCGTGGAGATGTTTGGAGACAACATCCAAAGAAGGGTAACCGAAGGAGTATTATTTTTCAGTGTTAGATACGATGTTAGGCTGCCATCTAAATCTTAAGAGATAGCTTTTAGGACAATAGTTGAAATATCTATGTGTGTGTGTGTGTGTGTGAGGAATTATGCCTGATAAGAAAAGATTATTTGTAGAGTGAAAATGGAAAAGAACAAGAGGTCATTCATTGAATTTGTATAAGAAGGATAAGAGTAGTCATCACTTAGTTTTTCAGGTTTTTGCAAGGAAATGAGGCTAGGCAATAGAACATTTTTTCCGATAAAGGATCTCAATTATTCAGCTGAGTTGCAAGTATTCTGTACCACTACAGTCAGCAGATTTTCAAATGCAAGTGCAGATATTAAAGCTGACATTTGGTGATGAAAAAATATGAAGTATTTTAATAAAATATAATACTATCTGGTACATGAATCAGTACCTGAAGCATACAGACCTGCAAAGTCCTGCTGTACCGAAAATTTTTAAAATATGTCAACCATCATAACTTCTGTGTCAGTGAATGCAGAACATAATTCTGCATTCACTGACTGTTAATGAATTTTTATCAAATTGTATTCCTGTAATTTCAGGAACAAAAACTTGGGTTTAAATATAAAAAAATTCAAATATGGATAATGTAAATGCCAACCGACAGTGCTGTTTTGAGAACAATGGTTCAGATTTCGATAGAATAATGATGAGACATGCTTCTTCATGTCTCATCATTATTAATGCCTTGGATGAGCAGAAAGAGGAATATTGTTTATATCTGAGATTAAATTGCACTGCTGAATCTCAGTATCAGAAGTATTGTGAACTGTTTAAATGTCATGTCTCCATAATTGCAATCTATTTTCTTAACATTGCAGCAGAAATTACGTATTAAATAAAATTTGAAGTCCTTTTATATGTGGCAGGCAGATTTTATGACTGTCCAGTAGTGAATATTTCCATTTTTTTTATCTTCTAAGTGTGGGTGATAGATGGAACTTTTTTTTTTTCATTAAAAGGTCAAAAGTCACAGAATTCCTAATCACATTACAGACTATCTTAGAAAGTGAAAATTGCATGTACTATGTGAAAAAAATGAAAGTAAATGCATTTCTCCATAATGGATATGTATAAAAATGCACAGAAATGTTGCTTTTCTGACATTTACAGAATTTAAGAACAAAAAATAATATTGTACATCTATTCCATCATTTATTCAGTAGGGGACAGTCATGCTGGCTTGGTTGGCTGAGCAGCTAGCAGACTTGCTCTCAATCCAGTATGCTGTGGGGTTTGAATCCTACTATGGACATAAATGTTCGATGATCTTTAGATGGGAGATGAATTTCTAGTGTGAGACTACCATTATGAAATGACTTGAATGCATTCCATGTTTATGCTCTAGAGTAGTTTCCGTATTAGGTAAAAACAATAAAAAATTGATATACAAAAAATAAGCCCCTAGTGCACAACATGGTACTAATGTGCTACAGTTTAGAACCCTTTCATAGGCATGAGCCACCTACCCACACACACATATATATATAATACATAATACATAGTTCTTTAAAAAAAAAAAAAAAAAAAAGGTGCTAGTACTCATTCTTTGAAAGCAAGAACAATTGAAAGTTAAAGGGATATGAAAATAAAAAAATTATTTCCCAGTATTAAAGCATGATAATGTTTTTAGAAAAACCCGGGTTTTTCTAATTTAATTCTACCAAATTGCCGACCCCTCCCTCCACACATTCAATAGTTTTCGGACATCGCATAAAGAAGAAAAGCCGCAACACCCAGAAAAAGGTATGTGTAAATTTCTCTTCCTTATGCTACATATACGTTTTGGTAAACTTACATCTACAATGCCCTAAGAATCCGTGAGTAAATAGCCAATGACATTTAAACAGGGGCACTCTGAAGCAGGCAAAATAGCCGAAATTATAATAGTTTATTAAGAGGAGTAACATGGGAGTTTTCCCAGAAATAATATACATAATTTTACTTATTTTTACTTAATAATAACATAATTTGTTATTATTATATAGGCATCTCCATGAAGTCTAAAAACTCATTGCGGGACACCCAGTTTGTCCACACAACCTATAATACCTCTCCTTGAACCCATTAAGAGAGAAAGCACTCACAACTGACTGTGGCAACCCTCATTCACAATTCTCAAAGCAAACAATCTAGTCCTCATGCCCCCTACTAACCACATCTTTATTCAACTTCCAGGGATGACCACTTGTTCTGGTCCCTTTAGCCAAGTGCTGAAACATTTCCCCACCATCTATCCTATAAAATCCTTTAAGCAACTTAAATGTTTCTGTCATATCCTCTCTTTTTCTCCTATCAACCAACTTCTACAATCCACATACTCTATCCTTATAGGGAACACTCCACAGGCCACTCACCATCTTGGTCACTTGCCTCTGAATCCTCTCCACTGTTTCCCCCCCCCCCCTCCTCCTCCAAGAAACAGGAGACCAGACTTGAGCACAGTGATCCAGATGTGAACGTATCAATACCTTTTAAAGAGGAATGACAACTTTCTTATCTCTACTTGTTAATGTTTTCTTCAGTAGCAAAGTAATCTTATGAGCTGGCTACCTTAGGAACCTTAGCAATATATCTTCTGAACTTTAACTCTCTGTCTACCATCACCCATAATCTCTAGCTTCATCTATTTCCTGGAGTAACAGTGCCATCAATGTGATACACAGCTTGCAATCTACTTACTTAATCCTCTTCACCTGGGAGCATAGGTCTTCCACCACCATTTTCCACCGGACTCTGTTTTTTGCTTCTGCTTTTATTTGGTTCCAGTTTTTATTAATATTTGTTATTTCTTTCAGTATTGTTCTTTTCCATGTTTCTCTTGGCCTTCCTTGTCTTCTTTTACCCTCTGGGTTCCAATCTAGATCCTGTTTTACTATTATTTTATCTTCTTTCCTCAACACATGCCCCAACCATCTCCATTTCCTTTCACGCATCTGTTGCAACATGGATTTCTGGTTTGTTATCTGCCATAGTTCTTCGTTTGATGTTTGTTTTGGTCAATATATTCCCAGTGTCATTCTTAGACACCTGTTTAGGAAGACCTGAACATTGTTACCTATCTTTTTGTTTATCATCCACGTTTCTGATCCATACATTAGTATTGCCTTTACATTTGAGTTAAATATTCTCATTTTAGTTTTCATAGACAAATTCTTGTTTTTCCAAATATTTCTAAGTTTGTTGAAAGTTGAATAAGCCAGCTGTTTCCTTCTATTTATATCTTCAATAGTTCCTCCTTTTATTGATACTATTGAACCAAGGTATATAAATTGTTCTACTTCTTTAAGCGGTATTTCTTCTATTGTTATTTGTTTATTTTGCTTTGCATTTATTTTTATCAACATTATTTTATTTTTATTTATCCTAAGACCAACTTTTTTAGCTGCTTTTACAAGTGTTGTTTTTTTGTTCTATATGTCGGTGCTTCTGTTCAGGTATTCAAGTTATTTCCTATATCATTTATGTACAAATAAAACAGCGGTGGTCCCACCACTGAACCTTGTGGCACACCACTAGTCACCTGTTTTCGCCTTGATTCTGCCCCTCCATGTACCACTTTTTGATATCTGTCCAGCAGTGACCTTCTTATCCACTTAACCAGCTTGTAATCTATTTAACCCAAAATGCATAACTTAACATTTCTCCCCATTAAACTGACACTCATAATCTTTTGCTCACACTGACAGCCTATTTAAATCGTCAAACTCTCCACATCGTCTTGATTAACTATTACTCTACCTAATTTCACATCATCTGCAAACAACTGAATTATTTCTTTCGGGTTATTTCCTATATCATTTATGTACAAATAAAACAGCAATGGCCCCAGCACTGAACCTTGTGGCACACCTCTAGTCACCTGTTTTTGCCTTGATTCTACCTCTCAATATATCACTTTTTGATATCTGTCCAGCAGCAACCTTCTTATCCACTTAACCAGTGTCATATCCATCCCTGTTTGTTCTAATTTGCATAACAGAGTTCTGTGTGGTATTCTGCCAAATGGCTTTGTAAAATCATTGTGCAACATTTCCTTTATCCAACTCAGCTGTACTCTATTATAAAAAGTTTATAAATTATTAAGGCATGAAAGATCCTTCACAAAGCCATGTTGATTTTCATACAGTATCATATTTTTATCTACCCATTTTAGAATTTTCTTTTTTACTAATTTTTCTAGTATTTTTAACATCATGCCCAAGATACTGATTGGTTGATAATTTGCTACTGTTCAAATCCTTATGCAAAGGAATAATTTTGCCCTCTTTCCACTCCCTTGGAACTCTTAACTGGCCTATAGCAACAACCAACTGTATATTTTGTCTTCCTGGTCTTAATCCCACACCAGATTGCTTCAAATGAACAGCCAACCTTCTGCCTATTTCCTGTTCTTTTTGGTTGCAATTCATCTGCTATCATCAGCAGTACTCCTCCCCCATCCTATCTTCCCTGAAAATACTAAACCCTTCACATTCCATCCTTGTAACCACATCATCTGCTATTAGCCAAATCACACTAATGCCTGTAAGTTTTGCCAAGGTTGCACTAACCAATGCCAGAAACTCCTCCCTCTTGTTCCTGATACTTCTGGCATTAGTATATAGAAACGGCAACATCCCTTTAGTCTCCCACCCACCTTTACTTTCTGAATTGACTAACCTATTCAATATTTTTGCTTGAGGGACTGGATTTCTCACCTGGTCATTCTCACACTCACTCACTTCATGGGTGCCTTCATTCAAATTCACTTGCTTTCACCCTAATTGCTTAATTTTCCCTGAATTTGTACATCAGCATGCTCAGTGAACAAATCTTTCTCCAGACGCCTAACACCAAAACCATTCAGATGCAGTTCATCCATATTGTACAAATCCTGTTTTCCATCAAACAGTGATCCATAAATTCTACATCATTCCTTCTGCACAATTTTAATAAAAGCTTTATATAGCAAATATTAAAAAAATTATAAAGGAAATATCTGAACAATATACATAGTGAAAAATTCAAATTTCATTAAATAATTATGCATATTTGAGTACTATTTAAATCTGTAAAGAATTACTGGATGTTACAAATTCTTAAATGTTCATCTGTATGTCAGATGTCACTGTTAATAATTTGTACACATATGACATACCATTGTGCACTGTCTCAAAAAAAAATGCAGTGTGTGTGTGTATCTATGTATGTACACACTATCTACCAGTAATTGTCCAGACACTTTATCGATATACAGTTAATACCAGCAGGCAAACCCTAATATCAAGTATGTCTACCTTGGACTTTGATTACCTCCTGCTCCCTTTGGGGAAGGCTTTCCACCAATTGCAGCAGACATTAGGTGAAATTGTCTCTATTCCTCCATCAAAGTAGGCACTGAGTTCAGTGACAGATCAAGGACATGCTGCTCTGGACCTCAATCACCACTCCAATTCGTCCCACAGGAGTTTGATGGGGTTGAAGTCAGAATTCTGTGCAGGTTAGGGCAGTCATTTAACACTCATCTCTTCATACCATTCCATAACCAGCCGCAGCTTTGTGGCATGGGACGTTGTTGTCTTGATAGTAACACGGATCCATTCCATAAAACTCCAGTTTAGGCAGCACCTGATTATCCAGAATATCAAGGTGCTGAGCTGCCTTTATGGAACCATGGATATATTCAGCTGGTTTGGAGTGGGACCACTGGTCCCACTCCAAACCAGCTGAATGTATCCCACACCATTACTCCACCGCCAAACTTTACTGTGGGTACAACACACTGTGGTAACAAGTGTTCACCAGGCTACCTCTACACAATGGGTCTTCAAGGCATGGCCTGCAGGCCACCTGTGGCCCACAGAGCTCTTTGCTGTGGCCCTGAATGCCAACAGTGGCAAGTTCTTTCCTAATATCCTTATTTTTGATGAGATACAACCACTGATGCCATCTGCTCACTCCATTAATCTTTCTCAGAACTCTCATATCAGTAGTCTCTGGTCTTTGATCAAGTATTTTATTTCTAATCCAGCTCTGGAATACATAAGTTAAAAATGTTTTGAACACTGACTTGATTTAGTGTTTTGACTAAATATTCTCTTATTAAATATAAATTTATTCAGCTGACTTCCTACCATACTGGCTTTGTTGATTCTGTTGTCTATTTCCATATTAAATTTGCCATCTTCAGTAAAAATTGTGCCTAAATAGCTGAAATATTTTACTTGTTCTATAGGTTCTCCATTCACGATGTAGTTGGTGTTTTCAATGTTTCTGCCTATTTCCGTCATCTTTGTCTTGTTATTGCTGGTTTTCATACTAAATTTATTATAACAATTTTTCAATTTAGTCAGGGAATCTTGCAAACTTCTGCTAGATTTATTTAAAAGTATAACGTCATCTGCATAAAGTAGAGCTGATATTAACATCTCCAATTTTGATATCAGGTTTAATACCACTTTCCTCCGTAATGTGATCCATATAGATAATGAATAACAGAGGGGATAATGTACATCCTTCTCTGTCACCAGATTTAACATCAAACCATTTTCCTGTACTTCAATTCTAACTGCTGACTTACAACTTAAATAAAGACTAAGTACTGCTTGATATAGTGCCCCATTGACACCATATAACTAGCATTTTGAAGAGCCTTGTCTTATGCCTTTTCCAGATCAACAAAACTTAAATACAAATCCTTATTATATTCCCAAGATTTCTCAACTATTTGTCTTAAAGTGAAAATATGATCCAGACAACCTCTATTTAGCCTGAATCCAGTTTGTTCTTTACCCAGCTTCCCTTGCACAATTTTCCTTAGCCATTTCTCTGTAATTCTGATATTCTGTTTTATTTTCCTTTTTCTTTTTATAGATGGGTGTTATGAGAGCTCTGCTGCAATCCTCTGCAATTCGAGCTTCTGACCAGGCCTTCAGAATTATGCAATGCATCATCCACTGAAAAACTTTTATACCTCCATATTTGAACATTTCCACATTTTAGGGTTTTGATGCCTTTTCTACTTCAAGTATGCCTATGTATTCCTGTTGGGAGTTTTCTACCATCATGCTTACATTGCTTGTTTCATTTAGCAGTCTTTCAAAGTAATTACTCCAGACATCAAGAATATCATTATCTTCAGTTTTCATGCACCTTTATCATTTCTGATTCCTTTCATAGTACTTTTTCCTCCAGGATTCAGAGGTGAGTGTCCTGTGAAATGTTCCCTTTGAGGATAGATTGAAGGTGTATAGATTGCAATAGTTTGTTGATAGGAGAAAAAGAGGGGATACGATAGAAACATTTAAGTTGCTTAAAGGATTTTATAGGATCATTATTATTATTATTAAGAGAGATTTCCAGGGAGTCAGGGACTCATCAAGGGTGGCCACATACTACACGCACCAGCTATCATACTTATTCTTGAATTCATTCACACTGCTTGCACTTACAACATTCAATGGCAATCCATTCCAATCATGCACCATTCTATGTGAGAAAAATCTAGCCCTCATTCCTTTTTTAGCAGCATTCTTTCTTAGCTTCCAAGAATGCTATGTTGTCCTTTCCCCACCCTCAATAAATTGAAAAATTCCATCAACTGAAATCCTGTGTGACCCTTTCAGAAGTTTGTAAGTCTCGATCATATCACCACTCTTTCTCCTATTTGCTAGTGTCTGCAGTCTACAAATTCTCAATCTGTCTTCATAATCAGTATTCCATAATCAGGATTATGGAATACTGATTATGTATTCCATAATCAGTTTATGTATTTCTGATTATGGAATAATCAGGAATACATAAACTCTCCTTTGCACTCTCTCCAATATATCAGAATCAAAACAGAAACTAGGATACCAGACCTGTGCACCAGAGTCCAAGTGAGGTCTTATCAAGGCCTTGTAAAGAGGCAAAATGACATCCTTATCTTTACATGTGAATGTTTGTTTCAGCATTACAATTATCTTTTGAGTTGTATTTGCAATCTTTGCTACATGGTCCCTGAATTTCAACTTCCTGTTTACTAACACTCCAAGATCCTTACCTCATCAGATTCTTCAAGAATAATCCCACCAATATAATAAGACATTGGATATCTAATTCCACCGAAGTGCATGAACTTTACATTTACTGCTATCCATTTTCCCATGCCCACAATTCCAGCCTATTCAAATCATTCTGCAAATACTGCATATCAGCAACATTCCTGATTACCCCACCTACCTTTACATTATCAGCAAATAGCTGTATGTCGCTTTTCAAATCCTTCCCAATATCATTAATATATAGATTGAATAACAGTGGACCAAGCATTGATCCTTGTGGTGTTACTTTAAATATTGCAAACTCATATCTAGGGATCCCAGACGTCCCGTTTTTGGCTAATGCATCCCGAGAAAACTTCAGGACAACTTTTTGTTCCGTATTTTAGAGTTCAAGACTGAATAACAAAATTGATGAGTTACAATTTCTATTCTATTACAAACATCGCTCTCTGTCATTACAGGGAACTTAGATGCGTTGTTATTTTCTCAAGACGAGTGATGGCAACACTGTAACAATGATAAGTTTGTTAGAACAGTGTGCATGTGCATTGACATTTTGGTGGGTGCAGTGATATTGACATATTAACAATCTATTTTGTATCTATAATAGTAAGACATTTGAAGGCAACTTAAAGTGGCTTAATGAAAATATGCAGCCTAACAATTGGATTTACTATTTGTTTACTTATACTTAATAAAGTGTGTGCATAGTAAACCTTACCACGCACATACTTGGAAAGTTAGAATCATTTTGTAAGACTGCCATATGTGATGGATGCACATACTAAACTTTCATCCTCAGTCATAAGTGTCCCGTATTTTTTTCCAATGTATCTGGGATCCCTACTCATATCTCCATATACAACTTTTTGATATCTTTCAGTCAGTCATCATTCTTATCCAAAGCTATATTCTCCGATTTAAATAGTCTACCATGCTGTATTCTGTCAAAAGCCTTAGCAAAATCCAAAATTATCATTGTGTATTCATTCCCCTTGTCTAGTTCAATGGTAACATTGTTATAGAATGTGAGCAAGTTGCTAAAACATGACGTTCCCTTATTAAACCCATGCTGTTCATTGTGAAGTAGAGATTCACTGTCAACCAATTTCTTAATGTGAGCCCTAACCAGTTTTTCCAAATTCTTCACCACCACTTCTGAGATACCAATTAGTTGATAGTTGGATACGTCAGTCTTTGCACCACCCTTATGCAATGGAATTACCATACATTCTTTATATTCCTGCAAAATCGTCCCTGTTCTGAGACTCATGTTAAACAGCCTGGTGAAAGGAATAGCCAGTTCAGCTGAACACTCTTTTAGCACACATGTGCTGATATCCCATCAGTCCCTATTACCGAATTCTTATTCAGTTTGTGCAACAGTTCTAATACCTCATCCACCTGAATTTCTTCATCCAGTGAAGAGGTAATGGTGAGCTCAATGTTGTGTATGCCAGGTTGATAGTGTTAGATCTTGAATGAGGACTCTTTCAAGAAAAGAATCATTCATTCAAGATTTAACTAAGACACAATACTAAGTAAGAAAATACTTGTACTGTTGGCAAAGTAAGAATATTATATGAGAGAACATGTCACATTTTCTTTAGACATTCGTGGAAAGCGAACGGAATTCGCATTCTACGAAAAGAGCACTCATCGAGGAGCAGAAATCTGATGCCACTTCGTAAGAGCGAATAGGGAGGCACCGTGAATAAGATTTGAAGGTGGAAAGAGGATGCTATGAAGGAGGATAAAAGTGAGTTCAGGCATGTTTGAATCTCTCTCGCTTGTTTTTTTGCCTTGTTGTTGCCTGTTGCCTGTTCACGGATCAGCGATGCTGATGATCGGAAGGAAGCTTGACAACGACGAGCTGTAGCCTTTCCCCGTTGCTGACTAACATGAGTCGGACTGTACGCTAAGATTAATTTAAGCTACTTAATTCTTTTAATAAAGTTAGGTGACACTTGACCTCCGGGAAGGTTTCTTTGGACAAGAATTTTCTGTCCTAAAGCTCTGACTGGCACAGCTAAAACAAACAAATATCATCAGAGCTTGAAAAGGGAAATGGGTCCAAGAGAGATAGTTTAGAGATTTATTCTTAGTTGGCACAGGAAAGATAATAGTAGTAAATTTATGGAAAACCAACGACATAGCAATGGCGCAGCCTACAGGATGTGTTTGACCCATAAAATAAACGAATTGGATCAAGCACAGTCAGGTGGTCTTAGTCTCATGCACAGCAATCAGGAAAAGTTTGGAAGGGAACTTTGAAAACTGATATGACATAACAGTGGTGCAGCCGACAGGATGTGTTTGATCCATAAAATAAAGGAATTGGATCAAGCACAGTCAGTTGGTCTTAGTCTCATGCACAGCAATGAGGAAAAGTTTGGAAGGGAACTTTGAAAACTGACTTTTGTGTAACAGTGTAAGCTAAAAGTACAAGTATGTCTCTTCCGTCTAGCTCCGAGTTAAACGACTCGGAATTCTTTAAGACCATAAATCCCCAACAGATCTTTCCTCAGTTATCCGGAGAAGACACAGATGATGTGAAGGCGTTCTTTGATTATATTGAAGAGCTTAGGAGGATTGGGCGATGGAGTGACTTCCAACGGCTTATCTTGCTTCGTAGTAAGCTAGTTGGAAGAGCAAAAAGCTTCTTTTACTCTTCACCAATCCTAAAGGAAACTTTGGATTACCAGAGGTTTAGCAAATCCTCATTTCCCAATTTTGAAGAGCGAAAAACGTATGACCTAACCTTTGGTTAGGTCATACTTTGGAAACTTCAAAGTATGGTACAAAAAGAAAAGGAAAGCGTCTCTGATTTTTATAACAGGCTGCTTACCCTTGCTAGTACCATGAGTGTGTCTGACGAGGAGAAACATCACATAGATTGGACTGTTTTTCAGCATTTCAGAATTGGTTTAAGGCAAGAACTGAGGGAAACAGCATTTGAAAAAGGGATAACCAGTCTGAAGAGCTGTTATGAAGCAGTAAAAAGATAGAGAACAGCTGCTTGGGGATATTTGTCTCACAGCTACGGTGGGCCCAGTTAATGTCGTTAAAGAAAGTAGAGATACTATCAGCGATCCCAATCCTGTAATGGAGGGGTTGGAAAGGAATGAGAAACAGAAGGTGCAGAGAGGTAATGAAGGAAATAAAACTGAGTCAGTTTCTAGTGTTGCAGTTGGTGCCTGTGATTTTGGCGAGGTTCGCTCCTTGGTCATGCAGGAGGTGGAAAAGTTACAACAGCCACTTATAGAGCATCTTGATTCTGTCATTAGTCAATTGACATTGGGTCCTCCCAAGGATCAAGAATCTCCTGCCTTTCAGGAAGATAAAATAACAAAGATTATTCATAGAGAAGTAGAAAGGTTGCAACAACCAATGCTAGAGAGAATGGATTCCATGATGAAGAAGTTGACAGAGATGTCTACCAAGTGTGGAACGAACTCTCCTTTGTCCTTGGACGGAGAGGGTAAAAGAGGTTACTGCCGAGAAATTCCTAGGTGCTGCATTTGCAACAAATTAGGACTTATTGCCCGAGACTATTTTGTTACACCAGGAAGCTCAAGAACAAGGTATCTACCAGAAACATCATCACATGTTTGTGCTAGACCATTTGAAAAGGGGGGAGGGCAACATGGCAAAAGACATTTCCCTGGAATGGCAGTAAATGCAAGAATGTGCAGAAAGGATTTCAAGGCAATCATTGACTGGTTCCCAAGCTTCCATAATCTCTGAGAGGTATCTTCAAGGAACTGGGCCTCTCAGTCGCTTAATTCTTCCAGTAAGGAAGAATTAAGTGACTGAGAAACCCCAACACTCTTAGGGATATCCCCCCCTCCACAGCACATGCCACTAAATTAGTAAGACTGAGAGTGGGACTGCCGGAGTTTGGCTTTTATGTATGGCATAACTTTTTGGTTTCACCCAAGAACTCACTCTCTCAAATAGGGGTAATAGTAGGGGAGGATTTCTTGAGAAGGTATGGTTTCTCATGCGACTACTCCAGAGAGGAGATTTGATTCCTTGGAAGATGGAATTTCACTGTAATAAATCAGAACTCTAGGGATCAAGGTAAGGGAGGCAGCCCTCTGAACAGCAAACCTCAGTGTTTAGGGGATGCCAAATGGACTAAGGAAAGGGAGAACCACATGGCTGACACTCAGTCAAGATCTAATGAGATTGCCTCATCACAGGAGAATGAGAAACCTAATACTAGAAGTACTGATGAAGTCAAGGAGTCAGATAATAAGCAAACCACATGTGAGAAACAGAATAACACCTACGAAGAGGCAACAGAAGATGACCACGTCAGTGGCACTTGTACATTTCAGAAAAGGCAGAATGAGCAAAACCAAGCTGTTTGCATATGCCAAGTAATTGCTGAGGACTCAGAGAATGCATCCTAGCCCAGGCGAAGGTTTGATTTAAGTCCCAGACAAAATGGAAGAGTCATCTCCAGTGAAAAGAGGGAAAACTAAAAGGAAAATTTTTAGAAAAAAAAGGGGGGGCTTTGTTAATTCTTTCTTAATTCTTGAATGAGGACTCTTTCAAGAAAAGAATCATTCATTCAAGATTTAACTAAAACACAATACTAAGTAAAAAAATACTTGTACTGTTGGCAAAGTAAGAATTTTATATGAGAGAACATGTCACATTTTCTTTAGAAAATGAAAATTAGAAAAAATGGCATATTTAAACATAAATGTATTGTTTAAAGCTTTAATGTTAAATTGTGCTTTATACAAGAACGTGTATCTAAGTGCTAATAAAAGTCCAAAGGTTGCTTCCTGATCTCCGCCGATGACGTAAACCCTGAGGTAGAGGCATTCGTGGAAAGCGAACGGAATTCGCCTTCCACGAAAAGAGCGCTCATCATGGAGCAGAAGTGTGACGCTACTTCGTAAGAGTGAATAGGGAGGCGCCGTGAATAAGATTCGAAGGCGGAAAGAGGGTGCTATAAAGGAGGATAAAAGCAAGTTCAGGCATGTTTGAATCTCTTTCGCTTGTTTTTTTTTTTTTTTGTTTGCTTTCTTGTTGTTGCTTGTTCCTGTGCTCTGGTGTGAACCAGCAATGCTGATGATTGGAAGGATGCTTGACAACGACGAGCCACAACCTTTCCCTGTTGCTGGCTGACATGATTCAGACAAGGCTATATTCAAGATGACGGCAGTTTTCCAATTTGGGCCATCGGTAAAGGTTTTACCGATGTGAGATAGCAAAGGATTCCCCTTGATGGCGAGCTAACGACAGCAAACCATGAGATGAGCATGTGTCCAGCAAAGAAAAATGCCCAATTTGTGACTAGCACATGACTTCTGCGTGGAGGCAACTTACCGTAGCAGAAGGATGTCCCCAAACAAAGGACGGATGAAAGAATCACGATATCATCACGTCAAAGTGGTAAAGTACTAAAACCTTTTCTTTTACCTATGTAATAATTAGTTTTAGATGAAAGAAGGAACAAGAATTTTGACTAGGAGGAAAGAGAACTTTATAGTGACTATGTGCAATGATTTATTGTCTGTATTTGACTGGTAGTCTGAGAACTTATGATTATGTGGTTCCTAATCTAATGTGAAGGAGTAAAATGACAGAAAATTTAGTTTAGAAGTTGACTTATGTTTTGTGCTATGTGTGGATTTAATTTACCCATGATATGTGAATAGCATGCTTGTCAGTTTGAACATTTCTTACTTGCTTAACTAGTGATTTAGTAATGATAAAAATGTGATTACCCTTTGACATGTTAAACTTAATTGTAATCTCTTTGACCATTTAATAAACATGTTTTCTATGTAAGTCTGAGTTTTATCTGAGCATGAGACTGATTTTACCACTCATAAATCCACAGACCTATGCATAAGGGGAATATAAACGAAGTTAAGAGCATTTAGGCCATGACTGTATGCTAAGATTACTTTAAGCTACTTAATTCTTTTAATAAGGTTAGGTAACACTTGACCTCTGGGAAGGTTTCTTTGGACAAGAATTTTCTGTCTTGAAGCTCTACAATGACTCTACTACTCTGACTGCTAAAACAGACAAATATCATCAGAGCTTGAAAAGGGAAATGGGTCTCAGAGAGATAGTTTAGAGATTTATTCTTAGTTGGCACAGGAAAGATGATAGTAATGAATTTATGGAAAACCAACGACATAACAATAGCTTTTAACACATTCGCTGCCAACTACGAGTATACTCGTAGTTGGTAAACCAGCCACACAAGCCAGCTACGAGTATACTCGTATGACGCTTACCGCCGGCAACGAGATTACTGTACTGACCTTGAAGAAGTGAAAATGCTTGGCTTGTGGAACTAGCATCAAAACTGTGTATTCTCATAGATGGTATATGCTCTGCACAAGCCAGCTACGAGTATACTCATATGATGCTTACCGCTGGCAACGAGATTACCGTACTGACCTTGAAGAAGTGAAATTGCTCGGCATACGGGAACAGACTATGCTGAAGTAGCGTGGCAGTGAACGTGTTAACAAAATGGGCACTCATTAGTTGAACAACCTCTTCTGCATATGTAATCCTCATGCCATCTGGATTTAAAAGAGTTATTCTTTGATATTCATTCTTTCTTTTACTTGCAGCATATCGATATAATTCTTGTGGGTTCTCTTTAGCACATAGAGCCAGTTTCTTTTCATACTCAGACTTTACTTTCCATACTACAGTTGTGACTATTCTAGCCTGCTGCTTATAATTTTCTTAATGCACACGGTATTTCTTCCACATCATCCTTTTCTTACGAATTTCTTGCTAAGATTACACATCCATTTGACTCCTACCCTATTTATTCTTCAAACTTTTGGGACACACTCTGATATTGCATCATTTAAATATTGCTTAAATGCTTCCCATGCACTGGCGATATTCTTCCCATCCATCAATTGATTCCATTCCACTGAACTCGGTATACTCCTTGGTTGATCATAATTTCCTGCTTTGTAGTTTAGCATGTAACCTTTTCTGAATGGAACATATATAAACTTAGTCACTTCCCAAGTGAATACTTGGGAAGTGACTCCCTCACGAACAGGCCAGTTTCAAGCCAGGGCGCAACTGTGAAGATCAAGTTTTGGTCCTAGAACCTGGTTTCGAAAAATGCCTTAAAACTGGTGCAGTCTTTATAGACTTGACGGCTGCATATGACACTGTATGGAGGAACAGCATGATCTACAAGCTCCTTAAAATACTTAAATGTAAAAAAATGATCCATCTGATCAACACTATTCTATCTAATAGAACAATACAGGTAGTTCTAGATATCTATATGAGCAAGCCAAGAACACTTAACAATGGACTCCAACAAGGGTCAGTTCTGGCCCTTCTTCTTTTCAGTTTGTATATTTCTGACCTTCCAAGGACAACGTCTAGAAAACTCATAATATGCTGATGATTTATGCATCACATTTTCAACACCAGAACTTCTGTAATATAGAGCACGTACTAACTAGTGACCTAGAGGAGCTAAACCACTTCTTTGAGAAGTGGCATCTTATTCCCAGTACCACCAAGACTGAAACATTCTGTTTCCATTTGAACAATAGCATGACACGAGACATCTTAAGAGTACTACTAAATGGGAACATACTACCATCAATTTTAATCCAAAGTATCTGGGCATAACCCTGAACAGAACCCTCTCCTTTAATAGACATCTCTCGAATATTGCTGCCAAACTCAGAACTAGAAATAACATACTGCATAAACTTGCTGGAACAACTAGGGGGCTTGCGCTCCCACATTAAGAACATCTGCTCTGGGCCTCGTCTACTCAACTGCTGAATACTGCTCAGCTGCTGGATGAACAGTGCACATGTTAAATTAATTGATACTGTGTTGAATCAGACAATGCATATCATTTCTGGAACAATAAAGACTACGCCATCATATTGGCTACCAGTTCTGAGCCACATACAACCACCACAACTACAACCCCAAGACAACCTGATTTGTGAATATAACAAAATATACCAGAACCCACTGCTTCCTATACACTCTGATATTGACAGCTTTATATCACAGAGGCTTAAGTCAAGACACCTAACTATTATAACGGCACAACAATTTGTCACTGAGGCAGACAGAATGGACTGCCAAAGCCCCGGTAATCTGGCAGACTGTCTTTAACCCAAACAGCCCTCCATCAGGATTCAACCTACATCGAAAAATATGGACCTCCCTAAATAGGGTTCGCACCAACCATGGTAGGTGCAGAGCTTCCTTATTTACTTGGGGAATAAGACCAAACTCATCTTGTGACTGTGGTGAGGATAACCAAACTATACAACATATCACATTTGACTGTCCTCACAGAGCCTTCATGGAACTAGTATCTGACTTTATAACAGTTTCCACTGATGCTGTTGACTGGTTGTCGAACTTAGACATTCAGTTTTAATTTTATGCTTATTTGTATATTTTTATATGTATATATGACTACAGTGTCACTTCACACTATTCTATTCTTTTATGCATTTTGTTGTCTTGTATGTGGTTTTTTTTTTGTGTGTGGTAGCATATGCATGTATTCTTCTTAGCCAAACGCTAAATAAATAACTGTCACCAACTGGAGGCAGAATAGTTAATCTTTAACTGAAATGCCCTCTGATGCTATAATCAGATCTAACACTCTTTGACCTGGAGTTCCTCCTGTCACATGCTGCTTGAGGAAGTTGTCTTGCAACAGCTCAATAAAACATTTTCATTCTTCTCATGAGATTTTGCTGCTACGCAATGAATATTTGGATAATTAAAGTCTCCCATTATGATTACTCTTTTCACGCTCATCTTGTTTATTTGGTGATGCATTTCTTCATCACTAGCAACCGATCCACCAGATCTTTAACAACACCCCATTACATAAGTGATCTTGTTAGATTCTGCCTCACACCAGATGGCTTCAAACTAACTGCCACATGAAATACTCTTAGTAGTCTCAACTCTAACTGGATTCAAGTTATCCGATATCATTAGCAGCACGCCCTCTCCTGTCCTCTCTATCCTTCCTAAAAATATTGTACCCTTTACACTCGATACTAGTTAGTATGTCTGATTCTGATAGCCTGGTCTCACTAATGCCTATTGTCCTAACATATTGACTAAGGCAGCAAACCCTACCCCTTTGTTTCCAATACTCCTAGCATTCATGTACAGACAGAATAATCTACCTGCATGTTCTTCTGTATAATTTTGTCTGCAGTCTCCATGACACTCCATGGAGAACTTGCAGATCTCTATTCTTCTCTAGTGCCTTATACATGTAGACAACTTTGCACACGTTTGATGGGTCTGAACTAGATGAATACAAAGTTGAAATCGTTCTTTCCTCGTCAACATTTCCACAACAAAGCCCATTCCTGTCATTAACACAGTTATATAACTAAAATAAAGAGCCAAAAGGCTTCACTGCAATGCAAAAATTATAAAAATTAAGTGGATATTAAATCCAGCATTATTTCAAAGCCAAATATAAAAACTATAAAAGTTTCGTATGAAATTTGACCAGAGAGCTTACGTGGAATACACTCGCCAGCATTTATGAGTTGCCCTAACCGGACCTTATAGGAGAGATGATCGCTATGCTCAAGCATCCATATATTCCCCTCCTGTTGGCCCAATTTGATAAGGTTTCAATGGCCTGATAGCTGTTTCAAACTGGTTGGTTTTCGTCAGAGACCAGGCATAAACCTAAGAGAGCAAAAACTCTCTTTCAGTACTAAGGGACTTGAAACGTTGGAGAGGTATATTTGTCATAAGCGAGCTCTCATTTGGTGCATAAAAGTATTTACTAAAATAAAGAGCCAAAAGGCTTCATTTCGGTGATGCAAAAATTATAAAAAATAAGTGGATATTAAATCCAGCATTATTTCCAAGCCGAATATAGAAGCTATAAAAGTTTCATGAAATGAAATGCTAGTGAGTGTATTCTCTGGTCAAATTTCATACGAAACTTTTATAGTTTCTATATTCGGCTTTGAATTAATGCTGGATTTAATATCTACAGTTATACAACATTGTCGTTCTTACACTCACTTTCTCACCATTCTTTCCTTTATAATTTAGTTTCCCTGGCTTTCTGTGTTAGGTCTCATACCTGTTATTAGTTTTTCTGGACTCCTGATACCAAATGCATTCAGGTGTAGGCCATCCCTCTTATACAAATCCAATCTTCCCTCAAGCCCACTCCACACATCCAAAAACTCACATCCATTCCTTCTGCACAGCCTACACATCGAATCGTTTGCCATCAATCATTTGCCCTTCTTAATTCATTTTTTATCATATCGAGGTAAAATACTGATGATTTTCACTTTCTCACTTTTCACTCTCACCTCTTCCAACAACCCTTTCATGTCCTCTCTCATACTGAACTTATCGCTAGTTAAGTCGTATCTACTACAATTACAATCTCATTTACTTTTCTGTTTTTTAATTGCTTCCTTTATATTCTTAATTTTCACTGCTCGTCAATAGCATGTTTTATTATAGAGTCACCATAATATGTAAGGGAAATACAGGGAATACATGCAGGGGAAATGTATCAGCACTTGTCTAGAGGGACCAGAACAAGGGGTCATCCCTGGAAGTTTACTAACCACACCTTTATTTAACTGTGAGGACTAGATTTTTTGCTTTGAGAGTTGTGAATGAGTGGAATTGGTTGCCAGAGTCAGTTGTGAGTGCCTTGTCTGTTAATGGGTTGAAGGAGGGGTATGATGGATTGTGTGGATAGATTGGGTCTCCCGTGATGAGTCTTCGAACTCCATGAAGGTGCCCATATAATGATCATAATAATAATTTCTAAACTTTTTCATTAGCCTTCAGAATATTTTGCCACCTTTCTGATAGCTGACAATACGTCTATGCTATGACTTGCCTTAGTAATAGTAGCGAATGTATTTTTTATGTTCTTCTAGGCAGATGTTAACTGATCTTCCTGTTTGCCCATAGTAGGCCAAATTACAGTCGCAGGATGTGCTGAAGGATGAAGTTTATGCTTAGACAAGCAGATCAGGGTTGTTAGTTTAACATGAGATCTGAATGTGGTGTGAATGGCATGTTTCATCAGTATTTTGGCTATCTTTTCTGATGTATCTTTGCCATAGGGAATAGAAATGGTAATGTTGTGTTCCTTTGTATTAAGGGAGGGAGGGGTAATGGAGCTATGTAGTATTTTATGTATTTTGCCATACAAAAAAAAATTCTGTATGGCAAGTCAGGACTGGCAGACCAAGCTTTGGATAACCCTTCACACAGGATTAGATTGAAGAAAACAATTGTGCTATTTAGAAGTTGTTACAGAACAATTGAAGTTGTTCAATCCTTTATCCAAGTGTGAGCAAACTTTGTTTGCTCACACTTGGATAAAGGATTGAACTAAACTTAGTATTATCCATTGTCAGTTGGCTTGTGTTCACATCTGTTATCCAAGATCTTGTTTTTTTTTACAGTCTTAAGCATGCATCATATTGCTCCCTGAGTATGTGAAGCTCCTAATCTCTTCCAGCTGATGCCTGTCAACGTTTATTTGTTCTTTATCCTCTGCTCTCTGAATTTTATGATTTTAATATTTTCAATGTTCATTATCATCCCATATCTCTTTCCTTCTTCACTTAACTTCAGCACTTGGGGCTCATCACTTGGTCACATCTTCAAAAATAATGTTATGATCAGTTTTGGTATATCCATTTTTCACAAATGTATCCCCTAAAAGAAACCACAGAACTAATTCAGAATCCCCTTGATATATTGCTGTTCACTTTCACCATCCCCTCTAGCCTTCCCCCCACTCCTACACCATCACCAATCTATTCATGAAATATTTTGAAAAAAGTGCCTCAGATACCTCCCACCCATTCTACACAAACTCACCATATAGTTACTCTGTTGTATAGTCTCCATTTGTCCACTTGGAATTGACATCTTAGAAATGTTTTTATACTTTAACAGTTAGCACCCTTAGATCAATTTTATAGTAAAAGAGAACAATTCTCTTTCTTGTCACTAGGTGTCCTCTGTCCTATAAATCTATTTTTTCTTTGTATGAAGAATTTATCAACACCATTAGGTACATTCATCTTTTACACTACCCTTTCTCTTCCAGTAGTATAGATATTAAAGCAATTTGTTAATATAGCTAAATCTTAGCTTATTGCTTCTCTCTCTTTCTCACACATACACCCACTCAACAGAATCCACAAAACACTGTGGATCCCTTTCCCAAAAATCTGTCATTCTGTACATCAGAAAAAGTAGCATTAGTTCTTAAAAGATAACATTCATGCCTCCAAGTCTCATCAAAGAAAAGCTATTGAAAGATGCCATTACATCATCTTGGCATCTATAGGATTTCCTACTCTTGTAAATTGACATAAGCAGACCAAACTTGAAGAATTACCAATATTCACTTGGACAAAGATGAAAAATGCATTGAGAGTTCATGCTATGGCTACAAAGTGGGTGGTTATAGACTGCTATTGATATGGAATATCTTAATCACTGAGAGAACAACTTTATTATACAGATGCAGATTTAAATTTGAGAAACTGTTTTTGTAATCTTACAGCTAACTATTTCCTAACGTAAATAAGAATGGGTCTCATGCTATTAAAAATTGAAGACTTTTTTATGAGATCATCAGCTCACCATTCAAGGTCACTTTAGCATTCCCACAGAGGGTACCAATTAAGACTAGGATTATGCCTTTTATACATGCATATATATATATACACACACACACACACACATATATATATATATACATACACACAATTCCACATATGAGAGGTTGCAAAATCTGTAACATGGTAGTACCATGAGTTTGCCTTTCATGTGCTTGCATATTGTAAAATAGAATGAAACCAGATTTTTAAATTTGTGCATCTCAGGTTGCATCATAGAGCTGAAGAAGGAAATGGAGTTCAAAAGGAATGAGCTGTAGGTTATATTTTCTTTTTCATTTATTAAATATATGGTATATAAAAATAATTACAGGATAAACAAATGGTAAAGAAAGGTATGTGTGTGTGTGCTTAAGGCAAAAAATCTCTTTCCTTTCCCCAAAAAACATTGTATTTTATACTTATGAAATTTCAAAAGCTGATACTACAATACTAGTTTACCACAAATATTTGTGGACTTTTGTGTGTTGGTGAAGCTTTCATTAGTAAATTAAAAAACTATTAAAATGAAAATTTTATATTATGTTTTTCTGTTAAAGTAAATTTATTATTCCACTTGAGCAAAACTTTCATGTCTGTTAAAGGATAATTTAAAATTTTTATACATTAAAGTTCTCAGTATTTATTCAGGTATACAGTTTTTTGATCGCTCTACTTTCTCATTTCCTAGTATTTTATAACAAAACTAGTTGCTTACTCTAGCTTGTTAATGCCTTAACCACTCCTAGTTATTTGCATGGTTCATGCTCTACTGCTTTTGTTGATAAGCACACATGGTGCTGTTTTGTAGGTGGCATGCTTGCTTGTATATTCATCGATATAGCAACCTCAGGCATATTGTGAACACTTGAATGAAGATTATGCCTATTTTTACTAGAATATTTGCGTAACCCATTTTTTCTAATTTATATGTAGCATGCAAGATGGTTTTCCCTATAAAAGCTGCCATTTTTTTTTCTACTTGTATTAATGATAACATCTTTAGTTTATCCATTTCAGCAGACTGAAATTTCAGTGTTTTTTTTTTTTTTTTTTTTTTTAAATCTTATAAAAGAGCATTGTATTTAGAGTGTGAAATTCAAATCATGTGAATAAGGTGCAATTCTTATTGTTGACTATCCTGCCTTTGGCCACAGAGCAAAGAGAGTTGCATCTGGTTCCACCCTACACTACTGATTATGCCTTGGACATCTACCATAAGTTTTACGATAGAGAAAGGCCATCTTATTCCACAGGAGCAAATTTAAATATAAAAGACTTTTCTCAGAATCTTAAGGTCTTAAATTCTAAGAATTTTATTTTATTTTTTTAATTTATTTAATTTTATTAAATAAATTAAAAAGAATTTTAAAATCTTAAATTCTACCTAAACAAATTTGGTTGTATGAAACTTCCTCGAATCTGGGAAGCACTTGTTCTGAGAGCATCAGCCCAACAGCCCAGAACACCCATCCCAGCCCCACTAGGGAACACTGTTTTGGACTTTAGATTTACCTTTTTTTTGTTCTGCTTCGGTCATACTTACCTTATGTAGTGCTTGTATGCACACATCAATTTGTTCATTGTTCCCTGATGATGGGAGTTTGACTCTAATATTTCTAAAATATTAGAAATATTAATTAAAAGTTATTCTAATTAACATATATGAATAACCAGCGTATAAGCCAGAATGATTATAGAGAAATGTCTGGCAAGTGATAATATGGTAGAATGGCAAAGAGAAATGAATAATGTATGGTAATGAATTAATCTATAAGAGGTGTGTTTACTTATACTTAGCAACACTGAAGTGACATCTCCATTATTCATCCCAAAGCACCAACCTATTCAAATCCTGTTGCAACAACAGAACATCAAAATTTCCTGACACTGCTTTTCCTAATTTACTATCATCAGCAAACAATTGAATATCTCCTCTCACACCCTGAACTCCAAGAGCAGAACCTTATATATCTGTCTCATCTTCTTCCTTTTTTGGCCAACTGACTACCTATTCCCATCCTGCTCAATTTCAAGCATAGTTTATCATCAAATGCTTTTGCAAAATCCAGATAAATAACTGTATGAGCATCTCTGCTGTCCAGTACACGAGTGTATCCTATTATAAAATGTAATCAAGTTACTAAAGCAAGAATCCTCTTAAACATGCTACTCTCTCAAAAGATTCCATTTTCATCAATACAGATTTGTATTATGCCTCTAACTATATTCTGTAATAATCCCTTACCAACTACCCTTTAGTTAGACACTGCTGACTTGGATACTCCTTATGTTTTTGCACTGTTTTTTTTTTTTTCTATCCACTCTTCTGACACTGTTCCTGTTGTCAGGCTCCTCGAATAACCAAGCCAAGGGCACTGCCAGCTCTTTCACACATTTCTGTAATATATGGCGATATCATATTCATTTCCATATCCTTATTAACATTTATGTTATTTAATATTCTAAACACTTCCCATTCCTTAATTGATAGTTAAAGAATGGGAAATGTCTTCTGTCCTTCCTATTGTTATTCAACCCCATTCCTACCATTCCCTCTACATAAAATAGACTAATGAAACATACATCTTAAGCAGATGTGACCTATGTTCCATCTCCAACTAAAGTTAGTCACACTTTCTTTTGCTAGTGACATAACTGTAGAATTCTCTAGGGTTTTGCTTTATAGCTTCAGCCAGTTTCTCTCTCTTCACTACTTGTTACCTTCCTAGCCTGTACCTTATGTTTGCCTTACTGCTGAAGGGTACTTTTCTTTATTAACTCCTCAATAATGTCCTCTCTTTTTTAAAGCGAGGACATTATTATGAAGGTGAAATGGATGAATCCACGATTCATCCATTTCATCCCTACTTTTTTTATCCTCCCAGTCTTAGGAATACATTCAGACACTGCCATAAGTAACTGATTTCAGCCAAGATCCAGGCAATTGAAGATGTGAGAAGAGAAATGCTAATTTCTCTGCCCTTCAGTTGATAAGCCATTGCATCACCAATTAGCTTCCTTAATTTAATCATGGTCCCTTGCTCTAATTCTGCACATCTCTTGTTCTGTGAAACTTGTACCTTCTTAATCACTTCCTTCATCAAATCCATATGATCATTCTTCTCTGTTGGTGGCATCCTTCCTACTCTCTCTCCCTCAGTCACCAATACTTCACCATTCACAAATTCCACTTTCAAGTCACACTGTGCTCACACTCCTTCCATCCACTTTAAAACCTATATCTTATCTGCATAATCTGAGTATATGTTGCACACCTCACATTTCACAAAACTAAAATCAAAATTTAATTCATGAATAAATGATGCTGCTGCCATCTTGTATTGAATGCCTGCTAGTATACATCTCTGTTAAAAGACTGTAAGAAAACTGGAAAAGACAAGCATATATATACACATACTATAAACACTGCAAGCACGCAACTACTATAGCAACTCTCACCCATAAACACCTAAAAACCCATAGTTAATTAACCAAAAAAAAAAAAAAAAGTATGTGAATCCACAGCATTCTTGAAGTTTTCATACCCAGATAAATTTCAGGATTCTTTAGTTAGGACACTTGTCATTTTCAGCATTCTTCAGTTTATTGCTGTTTAATTTGAACTGATTTGGGGTCTGACATTTTATTCCTTTTTCTTCTTGCTGCTTCCAGTGGCAGCATGGTGAAAATTTTAAGTTGGGGTGCTGCGTATACAAAATAAAATTTTTTAAAAAATTATTTTTTCCTAATCAGTAACAATTTATTAATAAATAAATTTGCATATTAAAAAAATTGCTTTATTAAAAATATTTCGCCCTCACCACGAACACACACCAATAATAAAAATTTTGTATCTCATAGAAATAACGCCTGCAAGCATACAATTTATCTGTAGTGACACTGCTCAAACGAGCAGTGTCAGATTCACTTGTTACATGCAATGACAAGCGCAAATGAATATCGGCGAGTCAAGCTGCAATTGGCTGAATGTGATAATTTCAACACTGTGTTAGATCTCAATGCATTTGTTTCGTAATCTAAAGCGTTAATCAAACAATTCTGATTATTAACTATTTAATCAATGTCGAAACATAAGCTGTAACCTTTAACATGTTGTGTTGCATTTATATAATGTTGTAAGCATTGTTATTATTTATAAACACAAACAAAATTTTATTTTCTCCTTGGGAATGCTGCAGTGTTGCAGTGCTTATGTACAAGCCGCCACTGGTTGCTTCCCCTCCTATAATGCAATAACAATCATCATCAACAGCAGCTTTCTTCAGTTCACTAATGGACAAATGCCTTTCTGTGCTCCTTCCATTTTGATGGATCTTGTGCATCTCTCCACTGTGAGTGTCCATATATCTTTCTATCTCATTCCATCCTGTTGCTGATCTACCTGGTTTCTGATAATCAGTTCTTGATGTCCACTCTGTTGTTCTCTTTGCCTGTCTGTTGTCAGTCTTGCCCAACTCCATTACCTTCATTTGCTTCTTTATCCAAGTATTATTCTTTTTATCTTGCTGTGTTATTTCCCAAATGGCCCTTTCCATGTTTCATTGTTTTATTTTCATTTTCTCTGGCCAGTTTTTTGTCAGGCTCCAGGTTTCTCTACCATAGGTCATTGTTGGGAGTACACATACACTGGTTGTAGATCTTTCATTTTAAGCAGTTTGGTAATTTGCCTTTAACTATATCTCTATAATGATTAATACTCTCCATCCTGTTTTTATCTAGCTGAAATTTCATTATTTATTTATGTATGGTGCATTATCATTATATATGATAATGAAATGAATAACAATGTGTCCTAAAGAAAGTCTTTGCATTATGGAATACTGAGGCAGTGATGTGACATCAACAATCTCTGTATATAAGTAGGCTAGTTGTGAAGATATTTTGCATGTAAATTTTTTTTACTTATACTTGGATAAAGGATTGTGTATGTGTGTGTGTGTGGGGGGGGAATAATGGTAAAAAAGAAACAAGAATGAAAATTATACGTTGAAGATGAACAAAACCAGAAATAAAAATATGTAAAATGACAATGATAATATTATGTGACACTGTAAGATGATTTTATTTTGTCTTTTCTTTCAGTTTAGTTGTTCACTCTTGCCAAATATAAATAAAAAATTTGACTTCTTTCACCTCAGTATGACCTAAGCTTTTAAGTTTATCAAAATAACTTATAAAAGAGAAAATAGGTGTTATAAGATGCACTCATTAACCCATGCTTTGATCCAAATCTCACAAAGAACGAGAGAGATACTTGTTGAGTATTTCATGGAAAAAAGCAACAACAGTTGCTGTAAGAATGGTAGTGTAGTTCTTGTAAAATTAGTTCCTAAATAGAAAGTAAGCTTGATGAATCGTCTTCACTTAGGAAAATTATCATGCGAATGGATTTTCACTCAAACGAATAATTTTGTTTTTGACTGCATAATTAGAGAAAAAGATGTTAGACTAGGAAGTGCAAGCAGCCCGAAAGCAAACTTTGCATTTCTAAATTGGTCTGAAGTAACAAAAATGAAAATCCAGGTTTTTACAAAAGTGCACACCAGATCTAGTGTAAAAATATGCTTGAAACATAGTCAATTTCTGTCATGAGCTTTAACTGAGAAGGTACTAATTTCCACCAGCAACATTTGCAAGTTGAGAGTGAAGCTTCAGCAAAATGAAACTCATAAATTATTTATGATATAAGATCATTCAGAAACACCTGTTGCACCTAGCAATCCTTAACAGCTGTATTATATAAAATGAACTGACAGTGGGAAGAGCTGGGTGATGCAGGTATAAGCATTTCTGGTTTCGGTAGTGGTGCTAGTGGTCTATCATAAATTAGTGTACCCGCAGAGTGAGTAGCACAATCAAGGGTGAGGAAAGCAAGCATGACATAGATGAACATAACATTGTAATAGATTTTGAAGATGGTGTTGATTGGGTAGGTGAAGGTTGAGCAAGGATAGGATGCTTTTGGGTGATGGGGGCTGGGGGAAGCAAGATAAAGGTGCTGAGAAATGGAAAGAATGAAAAATGGGTTGAAATGCATGAAAGGCTAACTGATGTGAAATAATCAATTGAAATAATTGAAATTTAGGAGAGAGAAAATGGGAGAACCAGGAAAAGAGAGGTAATGAGAGGAAGTTCTGTAGTGCAGAAGGGATTGTCAGATTAGAGGAAGGCAGTTAAGTGGAAGCATAAGGAAGAAAGAGTTAGAGGAGAGAGAGAGGAAGGGGAATGTAAATGAACAATAAATGAATGGATCAGTGAAAGATGTGACATATGAGGATTCAACAATTTGTGGTGTGCAAAATAGAATGCTAGAGGAGTGCTAGCCTGGAGAAATGAATAGAGAATGTGATTATGGCAATTAAGGAAGATGAACATATAGATGGTATGCATTGAGTGAGTGAAGGTGAATTGTGAGTGACAAGACATCTGCATTTAATGTTAGTTTGTGCAGCAGAAGAGTGTGAGAGGGAAGATAGTAAGTATATAATGCAGAGTTAGGAAGACGAGCAGCAGCAACAGTGAATAACATGCTAGCAAAAATGTGTCAAAAGAGAGGCTTGGATTATTATGTGGATGCTTGAAGTGCATTTGATGCTAGAATGGCATTCAAGAGATGAGCTGTATTTGAAGAAAGCAGGCATCTAGAGATGAGTATTAGGGCCGGGAAACTAGATTTTGCCTGGAGGATGGCAACAGCTATGACCTCTTACATAGATAGTCACTTGGAAGAATGTATGGTACATCATAGAATTGAGTCAGGGAGGGATAACAATAGGTATAGGAATGGTGATAATGCGCTGCTTCTTTTTGCAATTGACAGAGGTATTAGAAATAAAGGAAATAGATTGGTGGCATTAATAGCCTTGACCTGCTTTTCACTGATCTCAAAATTGTTGGAATTGTGAAACGTTGTTGACAGACGATGTCTTACCGGAATAGAAGTAAAGGGATATAGTATGTTTGTGAAGGACGGGAAGGATAAACTGGACTGTGTAGTATTACTTATGCTAAGGGATAAATTTTGTCCTCTCAGAGTGGAGAATTTGGGGGGGGGGGGGCAACAGTACTAATGGGTTTGAGAACATATTGTGTGAGGTAGAGGTGGGCAAGACAAGATATTTAGTGGGATGTTTGCTGAAGGTTAGGGAACACATTTAGGCAGTTATGTTTTGCAAGTGCATTATGAGTGATTGTTATGGGAATTTTAACTACAGCAGTATAAATTAGAAAGAGAAAATAGCATATAGTAGTAATGGAAGAGAATTTCTGAAGTTCTTTAAGGACAGATATCTTAGACAACATCTAATAGAAGACTGTTATGTATAATAGAGGAAACAAATTGTAGGTGTTCCTAACACCAAAAGCCTGCTAACAAATGAGCAGCTTCAGAGCTTCCTTAAGAAAGTTCAAGGCTCATCACAAAAACTGCTGACTGCATACAACTACATCATTGATATCTATGGCCTTATATACTACCTGATCAACATGCTTGAATTCTAGCAGCAGCATAATTATCCTTAAAGTTAACCAAGTGTTAAATTGTGAATGAAATTACTTTGTATGTTTTAATTCTTCATTCACATTTAACATAATCCACCATGTTATAAGCAAGACTTGTAACATGGTGGATTATGTTTTGTTGTTAGTCTCTTACTTGTAAATTATTATTCATATAATTACTTGGAGTCTGTTTATTATTGTTTAATTAATTAATCTAAAATATGTATTGGTACTGATAGGACTCTGTATTAAAATATCATTCAGTTTATTTTATTAATTCCTGTGTAAATGTTGTAAGAACCTGTGTGTGAGTAAATTTAAATGTATATTATATGAACTGTGATATAATTTTTTTTTATTAACATTACTGAAAGAGAAAGTAATTTTATGTAATTCTTCTGAATGCATTTGATTGGCCGTTGTCAAGGAAACGGAGTTAATTTTAGATAGTACGTGCATGGAGCGTGAGCTACGGTATTCAAAGGAAGAAGGAGTTGATATGAGCTGAACTGGCTAGAACCGGATTTTGGCAGGAAGAATGAACATATTTAATTGGAAAACGAAAGTAAACAGGAGAGAAGCATTCAGGACAGCAAGGAGTAAAGTAACGGGTGGCAGTAAAGGGATTTGGATATGCCGTAAATAACTTAGGAAGGAACCAGGAAATTAATAGGCAATTAGAAATATTTATACGGAATTCTAAAATTATGACGAATTCCAATTGTTTTGAAAAAGAATAGTGCAAAGCTAAATTTAATGCATAGAAGAAAACAAGGATTAAGTAGATTACCTAAAACGAGTGTGTCAAGACTTGTGAAGCTCTATGTTTAATATTTCAGTTATATAGTGAAGATTCCTTTTGAATAGTGTTACTTCAAAGTGATAGTTAACTTCAGTTTTAAGTGTGCATCCTATAGTGAATCCAATGTGTAAAGGATATAACCCGGTAAGAGCAGTCCAATTTTTTTATATTCCAGTGTGAAGAAATAAGAGTTAGCTCCACCTGATATATCTTAACTTTAAATGTGGCATTCTACTAAAAATAGCCGAAGTGTTGAACTTAAAAGTGTTTCCCCCTTGAAGTGATAACTGCCTCATAATTGAATTAAGTGCTTGTTGACTATGAGAGAATTAGAGTTCTACTATAAGAGTATTTACTGTAAGATTCTGTAGCATTGAACTTTGTGAACCATTTTAATTATTCTGAAGAATGTAGAATTGATAGCTGGATGTCTGATGCCTAATGTTTATGTTTATTATGAATACTTGAACTAAGTTGATTTGCATTATTTTGTTTTTCAAAGTTATACTTAATGTACATGTTATATAACCCTGCATTAAATGTTTTGTTTTATTGATTTCAATTTGGTGTTTGCCTGATTTTCTTTCATTGCACCACTCATAAAGTGTATCAGACCTTGCGGAAGCCTTAAATGATAATATTAACCTCGGCCTGTATAAAGTGAGATTGCAAAGGTTAGTTGATGATTGATTCCTCTATATTATATAGACTAGTCTGAATATAGGGTGGCGCAGGATAATATAAATTTCTCTATATTCAGATCAGTATCATTCAGCATCTAACAAATAAAAACGGATAATTTAAATAAAAATAACGTTCCAACAAGATGGCGGATTCAAAGCCAAGATGTACAATCCAACACAAGGATCACCACACCCAACAAAATAAATTGGGATATAATGAACACTCCAGTAAACTATCTCTCATTAAATGCTACAGAATGTGCCACACTACTATGAAACAAGCTTGTCCTACAGCATATTTTTGCCCACCGACCAGAAATAGTTATGCTGCAGGAAACTAACCTGCATTCCACCAGCAAAGTTTCCAATAAGCATTGAAAGAATTGGCCATATATCATGCATCACTGTCCTGTCATATAACTTCATGGATCAGGAGTTACTATTGGAATCAACAAAAAAAGCACCCTAAAATGAGGATCATTAATACCTTTCTTGCTTATTTCCTGCAATATATGCACTCATTAGAACTCAAACTGGGAAAAAAAATACATACAATTTGTATACACCACAAGATGAACAGCTTGCAGTGCAGGTACTAGAGTGTCCAAAATCACCTCAGCAAAGTCAGTGAGGACCACCTCATATTGGCAGAGGAGTTCAGTTGCACTCTGGATCTTGCAATGGACAGACATCAATGCCAGAAACACTGACTCTCATTAGATATCAGTTTCTCCAGGATGTTATCAGTAACTACGAGCTGACTGATATCTTCAGACACCTGCACCCACATGAAAAAGTCCTTCTAGACTCTTGAAAGGCCAAAGGTGGTCCTACCAATGCCCTATACCAGGCATGGCTCGAGAGATATTATGCATCCATGCACACAGTACTGTTCATAAGGAGCATTACATATGATCTATCTCATGCATCAGACAATGATTCCATCCTCCTAAACATCTACATCTCAAAAGATCCAAAAATTATATTGCTGCTCTCATCAGAAACAAGCTTACTTCTTAGTCAATTTCTGATTGGTGGTCATTCTTTAAGGCTAAACTCTTAAAGGGTATTACTCAAAAGTATAGTCACCAGAGGAATCTGAATACATATTCAGTCTTAAATAATCTTCAACAGCAACAATTACATCATTCAGACTCTGAGGAATACCAGTTTCTAGAAGCCAGCATACATTCACATCTAGAGCCCTCTGCAAGAGGAGTTTTAATAAGAGCACGGTGCAGGCACATTAACTTCTCAGACGTCCTCACAAAGTATTTCTTTCACTGGAAAAACATCGACAAGGGTCTACCACCATTTCTGCTATAAGTGGAAGCATTATAGATCATGATGAAATCCTCTTATATGCCTTGCAGTACTTTAAAAACATGTACTAAGCTAACCTAACATCCACTGATGCCACCAATATTGATGTGAACACTCACTTATGATACAGCATAAGACAGAACTTCCCATCATGCTACATGATTTGAGAACCGCCTGCACTCACTTCTTTACCAAAAGATAAATCTCCTGGCATGGACAGGCTCACTAACAAATATTACCAGTCTTTCTGGGAACAGCTTGGACCTATCCTCTACAGAATGCTGGTGTCCAAAAGCTAATTGCAAACTACTAGTTTTACCTGTATATGAAACATTTTCATGAATATAGCAAAATGTGAATATAAATTTATTGCCAGCATACTAATAAATTATATTACACAATAAACGTGTTATAAATTTCATACAAATTAAATTGCAATACGTTTTTGGCAAAAGTTATAAATTTCCTAAGGATGTAAAGGAATTAGCTGACCTAGAAAACTATACAGAGAGACATTTCAGTATGAAATATGTCCACCCCGAACTGTAGTACAACTCACAATGTCATACCATGCTTAGCACCAACTGATTCAGGAGTTCTTGAAGCAATCTAGCCCACTCCTCCTTCAGAGCAAGGATAAGGTGTTTGTTTCCTGTAGGGGAATGCATCTCCCTGTTACAGTGAAGTTCTTCAACATTCCCAGTGGAAGAACTTTGTTGCAATATCGTTTACCAGTCAAAAAGGAAAAAGTCGATTACTTTTTCCTTTTTCCAGCACTTGTAGTTTGGTGCATCCGTTAAGCATAATGGCTCCCCACACTGTGATCCTAGCATGTTCGTATCTATCCCTTTCAAGAACATTCTCACATGGTAAGCAGCACCACTGTCATGCCAGATCAAATATTATCTAGAATCAGAGTAAAGACCAAAATGATCCTCATCTGTAAAGAGTACATTAGCCCATTGGTGTATTGTGCGAGTTTTATGGATACAACACTAATGAAAACATGCTCTATGATGAGCTGTGGATAAAGAGATGCAGACTACAGGCATATAGGCCTACTTGTCTGAGATATCTTGCCACAATTTGTCAAGATATCTGCATACCTTTGCTTGAATGGACTTGTAAGCTGACTTGCCATAGTGCATCGATTACATTTCTGTTATAACCAAAAATCTGTCTTCGTGCTCCATGGTAGAGTGAAGGCAACCTCTTAGCAGACATCTGAAACACGTTCCATTGGTTTTGAAACACTGCCTAGAGCCTAGATACAACACTATGTGAGAATCAGTAATTCTTCACCATGTGAAATTATTTAGATGATGTCTTTGAGACATTACAAGACATCCAAGTTTGCTATCTTCCTTCAAACACAATTCGCTTGGTGCAGATGTTTGCCTTTTATCATGTTGAGTGCCACTACATGATCCCTTTGCATGCAATTTGAAAAATGACTGTGTACCCGCTTTCTACTCGAAACCATCAGTTATACAAATTGCTACAAGCCGATTCATCTGAATATGCAGTAAATCTTCAGAAATAGCGTTCACCTTAAGTTTTGGACACCAGTTTATGTCGAAGCCAATACCAGTGGATTCCTACCCAGTACAACAACAACATCTGTTATTTAGCTTATCTCAAAGAAAGAAGATACTACAAAATTAGAAACTGGCAACCCATCTCCATTATAAATGCCGACTGTAAAATAATATCAAAAGCCATTTCCAGCAAACTTAAACGCATTCTGAAGGGAATAGTTGATAGGCACCAGAGCTCCATCCTCATACTGGATCTGATAAGCATAGTTAACAACAATGAAACCATAGGTCTTGCAACACTAGACCATGAAAAATCTTTCAGCTAAATTGAACATCCCTACCTATTCAACTTCTTGAAGGCCTTCGACCTTCAAGAAGTTGAATAGTGTAAAGCTGATTGTGTAAAGAGGACCAGAAAGTAGGCCTTTCTGGTCCTCTTTACACAATCACCATAGAGCTTCTTTTTACTGCAGTGTAAACATGTTGCTTGGGGCACCCCATCCTAAACTTTCTTACTAAGCCATAACACTGACATCATATGCTGATGGATGGTGTTACAGTTATAGCCAGCAAAGAGGATGATTTCTGTAACATACAAGCAGCCTCAGGAGCTAAACAAAATGCACATAAAACCACACAATTGTGGTTTGGCAAATGGAAAAACTAAACCGACCCCCCTCCATCTGGTTCACTTGTCTGCAGAGGGAAAACCATCTTCCTGTATTTTCTTTGATTCTAACTACTGATTAACCATTTAAATATAGACTATATATTGCTCTATATAATGTTCCATTTACCCCATATAAAAGTGTCTTTTATAGATCTACAAAACTAAAGTACAGATCCTCGTCATATCCCCATGATTTCTCATCTAGTTGTCTTAAAGTGAAAATCTGATCTCGAAAACCGCTATTTGGCTGAACCCAGCTTGTTCTTCTCCAAGTTTCTCTTCCATAATCGATCTCAACCTCTTTTCAAGTATGCTTGCATAAATCTTACCTGGAACACTTAGTAGACAAATTTTGCTGTGATTCTCACATTCAGTTTTATTCTCTGAGAGTTCTACTCAAATCACTGGAGTACAGCTCTTTTATATATCTATATTTAATAATTTCTTGTCAAATATCATCTACTCCAGCTGCCTTTCCTCAGTTCAAGTTTTTGATGGCTTTTTCTACCTCAAGTATTAATATGTACTCCTTTTTGTATTTCTCTTGAAAATTTTCTAGTACTGCTTCTTTTGTTCAGTACTCTTTCAGAGTAATTACTCCTTACATCTAGGATATCTTTATCTTCAGTTTTCGTGTTACCTTTATCATCTTTGATTTCTTTTATAGTACTCTTTCCTCCATTTCTAATAGCCTCCGGAACAATTTGCCACCTTCCTGATATTCATTTTCCATACTTTCACCAAAATCTTTCCATGACTTTTGTTTAGCTACTTTTACACATAGCTTAACTTGCTTACATTTTTCTCTGTAAATAGTTTTAGGGCATCTGCCTTATTTGCTAGGAACTTTTGGTATACTTTCTTCTTTTCGAGGACTTCATCTTTAACCCAATGTTAGTAAGGTGGGGCGTCACAGACCCCAAAGACTTTAAATTGAATATAACTTTTTAACAACGTGTAGCAGTCAATCATGCCTCAGCATAGCATCCCCTCCCATAACCCACTACTCAGTGCCATAGGTGACAGGCTGTTGCACGCAAGCAAGTTTAGTGTACAGAAGTGTAAAGTGTACTGGGGGGCCACCAGCCACCAACATTACCAAAAGTGTGACTATATTTACTTTTGAAACTTAAGTTGTTTTAATGTATATTCTACTAAAATATTATCATTATTGCTGTCTCTTCTATATTTTTACATACCAACTATAAGCAAATACGTTTTCGTAAATATTTAGAGGGTATTTTGAGAATAATCTTTTTTTTTTACCAGATGAGTTACAAACGGGAAGAACAGAGGTTACGTCAACCTATAAATATTTGACAGACGAGGAGCAATTTAGCGGAGATGATGATAGTGAAATTGATTTAGAATTAGTCAGTAACCATGAGTTAATTTTGTGGATCTGCGTTTTTATTCTGTAAAATTACAGGACACTTAAACAATGCGTAATCTAATATTGATTAAAAAGATATGGATTTCTATAATACACTACATTATTTAGGTGGGTCTGTGGGACCCCACCTTACCACTTTTGTTACACTTTCCCACTTCACCAGCACTGGATTAACTTCTTGTGTCCACCATGATGTTCTTATTTTTCTATCCTTGCAGACACTTACCACATACCCTTTTTACTAGCACAATATGTACATATTTAAACCTTTTGCTATTAAAGCAAAATACACAACACATTAGAAAATATTTGACATTTAAACATTTAATTTGTACATTGTGTTAGCTTTGCATTAAGCAACACCCACCTAATAATGTGTTGGTCCACCTCTCTGTGCAATCATGCCTCGCATACGCCTGTGAACAGATTCCACAAGGTGTCAAACATCTTTTCATGCATAACTCGACCTATGTCTGCTGAAGCAACTCCGTGAATTCACTAATTCCATGCTTATGTTCTAGCATATCCCACACATGGTCAGTTGAGTTACGGTCAGGGGAGTTTGGTGGCCAAGGCAATGTGGCAAATTCGTTGCCATGTTCCTCCAACCACTCGGTAGTTGCACAAGCCTGATGACAAGGCGCATTGTCCTGTTGAAAGATGGCACTGTGGTCGGGATAGACCACCTGCAGATATAAATGGAGATGGATAGCTAACAGGATCCCAGAAGCATTTGCCATTCAGTGTTTGTGGAATGATAACCACCCAACCTAGGGTGTGCCAGGAAAACGTTCTCCAGACCATAACACCACCTCCACCAGCCTGTTGAATCCCAACTGTGCAACCAGTGGGGGGGTCGAGCTTCATGCTTTACAATAAATGCAAACTTGGCCATCAGTATGATGCAGAAGGAAACGTGACTCATCACTCCAGACAGCTTTCTTCCATCTGTTGAAGGTACATTACTGATGTTCCTTCAGTTGCTTGTGGCACCCCAGGAGAAGCAAGGTATGGTGCATGTTCCTTGGTCCATGCAAGGCATTGTTTGCAGTGCCTGACCATCATCATGGATACCCTTGTTGGTCTCTGCTTGTGGCACCCCCAGGAGAAGCAAGGTATGGTGCATTTGGAAATGGGTCGAACTGCCCTGTTGTTGTACTGGTGAGTGAGCTGTGTGACTGTTGTATGTTGTTGCTGAGATACTATTCATATCCGGTGCTCACCTCTAGGATCAACCATGCATGGCTGACCAGTGTGAGCCCTTCTGCTGGATGCTTGTTCATGGTTAATCCAGCCCATGTATACTCTTGATACAGTAATACAGGGGCAACCAACAAGTGTGGCTGTTTCCAAAATGCTGCAGCTGCCCTCCAGGCCCCAAGTATCTGCCTGTGGTCAAATTGTGTTATGTTGCTATGTTTCCCCCATTACTGGCAAACGTTTACTGATTATATTATTATTATTATTACGTGACACCTCCAGGGAGTCCAAAGACTCATCAAGGGCATCTACTCTACAACTCTTTATCTCCACCACTCAATCCACCAACTGTAGCGAACCTCATCGTCTACACCAACACATCTACTGACCACCATGACGACTAGTATTTTCCCAGACACTTACAAACATCCATGCCCATGCAGGATTCGAACCCACAGCCTTTTGGCTGGAGAGTGGATATACCAGGCTTTCGATACAGAGGATTACTACAGAATTATTATTATTATTGTTATTATGTGACACCTCCAGGGAGTCCAAAGACTCATCAAGGGAGAGTGTGCCAACAGCATCGAACAATTGATTCCCTTCCAACTGCTAACCGTACTCAAACTTGCATAACTTTTTGCATGAGCCATTAGTAGCAGAGGCTCTACCAATCGACCAACCTTTGCTGGCTAAATATGTATTCCACAGTAAATAACTTTTTTATTTACTGTGGCATATGTGTGGCAAATATTTCATCTTATATATCATAAGACATCATTGGTACAACTAACGAACAACAATAGGAATTGAATTCAAAAAACAGGTGCGTGCATGCTTAAATTGGAATCCTTCTACATATACAGTTGTGTGTTCATGGATTAAAAACTACTTGACTGAAATTAACATTACTTAAATTAAAATATAGCAAGTAAATTATTGAATGCAGTTGAGGATAACAATTTCCCAAACTTTTGAAATATTAAGACAGTCATTTTGTTTAAGATTAGTTCTATGAAGTAAGACTTCACCACTTTCTGTATATAAAAGTTCATGTTTATATGTGGATCTATGTAGTAGTTTAGCATTTTGCCATTGGATCCTGTGGTTAGCATTTTCGATTCCGTGTGCATTTAAGCATGCACACTACTGTTTTTTGAATTCAGTTCCTATTATTTTTCATTAGTTGTACTATTGATGTCTTATGATACAAAAGATGAAATATTTACACAATAATAAAGTTATTTACTGTGGCATACATGTTATTCTATAGTTATGGATACCCCACAAGTTTCATTATATAAAAAATACAGAGGATAGATGTGCCCGTTTATAGTAGCCGCACGTCATGTTGATATCACTTGGTACTTCGTTATTATGCCGAACATGTAAATTGGGAGAGAGGGTGATGTTCTTACCACATAGCTAACTCAGTGTGTAATTTGAATTTAATATCATGTCTACATTTCTATCGAGACAACCACCCATTTACTTCTTTAAAATTATCATAATCCAGCTTCTTAGCTAGCTTCTCTGACTTTTTTTTTAATATTGGCTCACTGATGCACACTCGTTGTTCAATTATAATGTAAAACCATTGATTTAGAACTTCATCAGCATCAGGATCCTTATCTTCATACTACTTTTTTTGGGGATGTTCCTTCTATTCCATTGCATGTCCATTCTTGTTGCAGCTTTTTACTGTTGTATCAATTGTGCAGTTGTAGATTAGAGTACTCCAGTTATCTCAGCCAGACGAAGATGACTAGTATTTGGCGAATGGCCGTTGATTTGATCTCGTAGGCAATTTTTTGAGATAGTTACAAATCTCTACATGGCCTCTTGGGATCCAAAATTTTATAAAATTAAAATTAAAAACAAAATTTTCAAAATATATCATCATCAAATTCTATCTTCTACCCTCAAGGGGGGTACACGATATGATAGTACTACATGAAAAATTTACATCATTACTAACTTCCTATCTACAATTTTCCTCCAAATCAGTCTGTTACTTATCAAGACTCTGACATTATCAGATCTTATATTTCTGTCTTCTAAGGCACTTTGTACCGTATCAATCCACCTATATCTTGGGCTTCCTCTGGGTCGTTTTCCTGCCAACCTGGCAGAAATCACATGTTTTGCTAATCTTTCCTCTCCCATTTTGTTTAAGTGATCATACCACCTGAGATTAGCTTTGCCAAGGCATTCCTGGATGCTGACAATGTCAAGTTCTTTCGTAATATCCTCATTTTTAATATGATATTGCCGTTGAAGCCATCTGTTCACGCCCCTAATCTTTCCCAGGACTCTCATATATCTGTGGTATCTAGTCTTTGGTCAAGTGTTTTACTTCTGACCCAACTCTAAGATCTATAAGTTAAAATTGGTTTGAACACTGTCATGTATACTGCTAATTTAGTGTTTTGATTAATTTCTCTCTTATTCCATATAAATTTATTCATTTGACTTCCTACCATACCAGCTTTGTTGATTCTGTTGTCTGTTTCCACATTTAACTTGCCATCTTCACTAAAAATTGTGCTTAAGCAGATGAAATGTTTTACTTGTTCTATAAGTTCTCCATTCACAAAGCAGTTGATATTTTCTGTGCTTCTGCCTATTTTCATTGTCTTTGTCTTGTTATTGCTGACCTTCATACCATATCTATTACAACAGCTATTCAGTTTAGTTAGAGAATCTTGCAGACTTCTAGCAGATTTATTTAGAAGTATAACCAAGGGGTCCGACAGGGATGTCCCCTCTCAGCAACTCTTTTTAATAAATACTTAAATGAAATAATAATAAAATGGAATAAAAATTTACATCAAGGAATTAAACTTTCTCCTACAGTAAACTTAAACACTTTCCTCTTTGCCGATGACCAAATAATAATTACAAATTCTGAAGATAACTTACAGAAAGCTATTTTAGATCTAAATGAGATATCCAAAGATTATGGTATGACAATATCAACAGAAAAATCAAAAACTATGGCCTTTAAAGGACAAGATCCAGCAAGAACTAAAAGAGTAATAGATAACAAGATCTTAGAACAGGTGAATTCATTTAAATATCTAGGATGTATGATCACATATGAAAATGAAAGATATAAATGTAAAAATTGCAAAATATTTAAAAATAGCAGGTATAATTAACTCTATATTTAAACCAAACCTAGTTCAAAAACAAACCAGACTAAAAGTATACAATACATTAGCCCTACCAGTCTTAATGTATTGAAGTGAAATCTGGACAATAAAACAAAAAGACAAACAAAGATTAACAGCAGCAGAAATGAAGTTTATAAGAAAAACTGCAAAGTATACCCTATTTGATCACAGAAGAAACGAAGAAATTATGAAAGAATTAAATCAAGAACCAGTAATAGAAAAAATTAAAAAATATAAACATAAATGGATGGAATACGTTCAAAGAATGAAAACAGAAAGATTACCAAAACAAACCTTAAAGTACAAGCCATTAGGAAAAAGAAAACCAGGACGTCCTCTTAAACGATTCAACGATGACTTCTAAGACCGGAACAGGCCATGCTAGGCCTAAATCCTTTATATGCATGATGATGATGTATAACATCGTCTGCATAAAGCAAAAAACTGAGATTAACATCTCCAATTTGGATATCCAGTTTAATACCACTTTCCTTCATAATGTGATCCATATAGATGATAAATAACATACATCCTTGTCTGACACTAGATTTAACATTAAACCATCTTCCTGTACTTCAAGTCTAACTGCTGACTTACAACTCAAATAAAGACTAAGTATCACCTGATATAATGCCCCATTGTCACCATATAACTGTAGTGTTTTGAATAGTTTAATATTCAAAGTTTAATAGGCACCTTGTCATATGCCTTTTTCAGATCTACAAAACTTAAATATAGATCTTTGATATATTCCCACGATTTCTCAACTATTTGTTGTAAAGTGGAAATCCCGACAGCCTCTATTTGTATAATACATTTAGTTTAATCCTTTATCCAAGTGTGAGCAAACAAAGTTTGCGCCTGAAAGTATCTTCAGGACTGGGGTAAGGTGGTACAACACCAGAGCACTCCTTGCAAAGGTGGAGCAAGGTACCAACACTCCTATCTCAGTATCTCCCAGACTAAATCCAGAGTAATTTATTAAAAAAGGGTGGCACACCATTTGGCAACTCCTATAGGTAGAGATGACCTGCTAATGCTTCTGCCAGATATCTCCACTTGGGCCTGGCTCCCACTGAAGAGACCTCAATAAAGGTCGAAACTAGTCTTGGTTGTGGCCCTTCCCTTAATGCATAACATTAGACATATCCTCAAGGAGATGTGTTTTGCATTATGGGAGATACTGAGATAGGAGTGTTGGTAGCTTGCTCCACCTTTGCAAGATCTGCCCTGATGTTGTACCACCTAACCCGAGTCCTGAAGATACTTTCAGGCGCAAACTTTGTTTGAACACACTTGGATAAAGGATTAAACTAAATTTATTATACTCTAACCAAGTGAAAAATAAACTTTTTCATCAGCCTCTATTTGGCCTGAATCCAGCTTTTCTTCCACAATCCTTCTCAACTGTTTCTCAAGTATACTTGCGTAAATCTTACCAGGAACACTCAGTAGGGAAATACCTCTGTAATTCTCACATTCAGTTTTATTTTCTTTTTTGATATATAAAAATACTATGAAAAAGTACTATGAGTGTTCTACTCCAATCATCTGGAATTTGTCCCTCTGTTAGACCTTCTGAACTATGCAGTGCAGCCATTGTAGGACTGTTATACTTCCATGCTTGAGCATTTCTGGTCGAATGTCATCAATGCAGCCTTTCCACATTTCAGGCCTTTGATGGCTTTTTCTACTTCAAGTATGGATATGTATTCTTGACTGCAACTCTTGAGTGTTTTTTACCACTATGCTATCACTGCTTGTTTCATTTAGTAATTTTTCGCAGTAATTACTCCATACTTCAAGGATATCTTTTTCTCCAGTTTTCATGTCACCTTTATCATCTAATTTCTTTTACAGCACTCTTTCCTCCATTTCTGAGCTTCTTCAACAACCTCCAGAATATCTTGCCACCTTCTTGGTATTTATTTTCTGTTCTTACCAAAGTCTTCCCATGACTTTTATTTAGCTAATTTTACATGGTGTTTGGCATTTGGCATTCTTACATTTGTCTCTGTATTCTCTAAGAGCACAACCTGATTTATTTTCCAGGTACTTTTGATATGCTCTCTTCTTTTCCTTCACTGCCATTGGAGTTTTGATTTTTCTATCCTTGCAGACCACCTCGCCACATGCCTTTCTGGTTGAATCATTCAGTGTTTTCTTCAGGTCTTGGCACTGGATCTCAAAAATTTTTGTCCTGTTCTCAAACTCTTTCATTTTTTCTTGAATGGCATTTGTGTATTTTAGTCTGCAGTTCACATCTGAGAGCTGCTCAAATTTTATTCGCTTTCAACTTTCTTACATGTTCTTCTTTTCAATATGAAATTCAATTTAATTCTGCTCAAGATTAAATGGTGATCACTTCCAATTTCAAATTTTTTGTACACGCTGGTGTCCTGCACCAGGGAGGAAAACATCATTATTGACAATAACATTGTAATGAGACTTTTCTTATTCCTTTCCTCTTCTTAATCTTCTTCTTAAAGATGGCAGAAGTGTCCCAAATAAATGGCTGCCCCCAATTAACCATATCCTGCTGCATATATTGCTCAGTGGTACTTCTCATAGTTTTTTACAGTCATGATAAGGGCAGAACAAAGATTTGACAGACTGAAACAAGTGCTTGAAGGAAAAAAAAGGTAAAAAAGCATGGACTGAAATGAAAATAGTCAGGAGGTCAGGGAAGAATTACACAACCATATTTTAGTAATAAGAATCAAAGAAGAACAGTAGCCACGTTATGGATATGTGTACAGATGGTCTACTAAAAGGTTTCCTGACACTCCAGAATGGAAGAGTAGAAAGAAAGATACTGCCAGATAAACCAAGCAACAGCACTGTAACTAGCTTTTCATGGGCCTTGTGCAAGATTTTATTTTTGCCCCTCCTTTTTTTGGAAAAATAAAAATAAAAAAAAATACGACAGAAATAGATCAATTAATTTTTAACTTTAACCAAAAACATTATGGAATCGGCTCCCATGGCAGCAAAATTTAAAATTTGAAAATGAAAATATAATACTGATTATTTTTTGATACCCCATTTCAGACTCCCCTTCATCCTGGGTCCTATGCTTGTGCACCCGTTGCACGTGCCTAGTTATGACACTGCCAAGCAATCAAGTTCAAGGCCAAAATATCAGTATGACAAAATTGATGTTCTCTCTTCTCCCTCTTAGATATGGAGGACAAGAAATTGAACCTTGATAATTTTGAGTTTTTCTTTCATTCCATATCCTTGCAACCTATCTTATTTCTGAAGAAGTGGGAACTGTGGTGTTCTCTTTTCTTTAACAGACTTCTCTTTCTCACACACTCTAGGATCTTTCCTTTCCTCTCTTCTCTCTGAACAGCACCATTTAAATCTCAACAGCAACTATTCATTCATAATTACTTCTTTCTTAGGTTCTTCCATTAGTTAGCAAAGCAATGTTTCTTCTCACATCAGTGGATCAGAGATGGGATGCACTTCCTACCTGGATTTGAATATTTAGATTTAATCAAGAGAAGAATCATTGCTTTGCTAACTTGAACTCAGGGAAGAAGTGATATCATGACTGTAGAGTAGGCTCAGAGTATAGAAACTTTGACTTCTGTTGCATACTCCTGTTATATGCACATAGAGTGCTTATCAGAAAACAGTGCAGTAGTGAGGATTATAGAGAATAAGTTAAAGAGCAAAAGTTAGTTAATAGCAGTGGAATCTCACTACCAAACTAGCATAGGATTGAGAAAGCGTGACCTTGTAGTAAAGAAAAGAAAGGAGACTGTGGGCAACCATTCACTACCCTCTATCAGGAAAAATTTGTTTACAATACTGAAAACCAACAAGAATATCATGTTGTACTGAAATTTACTTCTTTCACTACTTTTGAGGTGTACGGTGTCAGAAAAGTTATATTGATTTACTAAACTTTGGACTCTCTATGGTTGATTTGAAATGACTCCTTAGATATTAAGGAGTCATTTCAAAATGACTCCTTAATATCTAAGGTCTGGAGTTTGGAAAACACAGGATATTGTCATGGCTTAGGCCTCTTTCGGGACATCAGTAAGGGCATAGTATGTAGCACATTTCTGTATGAAGATAGAAAAATAAAACTTAAATAAATAAACAGTCTTTCATAAGTGTGAGTCATTTAAAAAAGGGAGATGGTTAAACAGCTTACCCATATATGCTCAGTACACTGCTTGGATAGAAGCCAATGAACATCCCTGTGAACAAGGTGCATCATGCCATGTAATGAGTCACTTGTTTGTAGTGGGTATAAATTGCAGGAATATGATGCTTCCAAATTAGTGCAATTATGTCCAGGTGAAATGGCTGCAAGAAGAGAGCTAACAGAGTTTAAAAGAGTCCTTGGAATAGGATGCCATGTTGCAGGCCTATCTGTTTGGCAAATTGTTGACAAATTGGGCTATCCCAGATCAAATACTGAGATGGAAGTGCAGGGAGTCAGCTGCAAATGCTACTTGCAATGAATGACTCGCCAAACGTGACCATAGTATGCTACGAAGGATAATATGCAAAAATTCACCAACATGTTGAATGCAGAGTTACAAGCATTGACTGGAACACGAATCTGTACAAAACTATGTACATAGTGTGCTATGAAGGATAATATGTAAAAATTGCAATTTGTCTGCCAACATGTTGAATGCAGAGTTACAGGCATCAACTGGAACAGAATCTGTGCAAAAACATTCAGAATGAAAGCTCACATGTTCCATGGTAGGACCACAATATGCTAGCCCCACAATATCCGAATCAAAAGCAGCATTGGTGCAAAGAGCATGTACAGTGGGACGTGGAAGCTTGGAAGGTGTTATGCAGCTAGAATCATGCTACATCTTTAATGAGCAGATGGGTGTGGTGGATACACAGTGAACATGTCTTCCCAGAGTGCATAAACCTAATTATGAAATTTGGAGGTGGCAGTGTGACGGTATGGTCCTGTTTTTTGTGGTTTAGCCTCAGATCTCTGTTTGTGGTGCCACGAACATTGAACTCTGAGAGGTATCGTAACATTCTGGACAATGCAATGCTTCCTACAGAACTAACCATTATCTCTTTCAGCAAGACAGTGTGCTGTATCATAAGACTGCTATATTTGTGTGGTTTGTGGACATGAATGTTACCACACTTGACTAGCCTCCACACAGCCTGATCTCAACCCTACCGAAAATCTGTGGGATGAACTGGAGCATCAGGTGAGGTTAAGGGACGTTCATCCTACAGCAGTACAGGGCCTTGTTGGGCCTTGTTACATGCTTACAGAAAGAATGACTCCCAAGTTCCCAATGATCATTATTGTACGCTTGTGGAAAGTATGTCCCATAGGATTGCTGTAGCCATCACAGTAAAAGGGGGTCCTATGTCTTATTAAGGGTTGTGACATGTTTGTTCCTTGCACTGCGGTGTTTGTTGGCTTCTTTCCAATAAGTGTATATAGTAATACCTCATCATGATGCCTAGTTACTTAAAGAAAATGGTGTTGTATACTTGGGTCTTTGTTAGTTATACTTATATTTTTTTTCATAATTTTAAGTTCCCATAGTTGGAATTTAGATCTGAAACTGTGCACACAAATTATATATAGAAATATATATATAGTAATTGGCATATTGAGCTCATGCTACAAACCAGTTATCTTCACAACTGGTCACTTAATTTAGATTTCTGAAAGGTGAAGACTTTTTTTTACTAACAGTTTAGTAGGCAGGTTAGTCAACTCAGATAAACTTATAAAAAGTACATTTCATTTTATATATTCCTAGTTGTTAATGTAATTTTTAGGAGACACACAGATCATTCATGAAAGAGTTCTAGATTAATTCATCTTAGAAAGTTAAATGAAAATTGTTGCTTTGTAAATATATTTCATTTATTCAGTATTTTTACTTCATTTCTGTATTTTAATAGATTTGCCAAAAATTTGTCAGCTGACAAATTACAACTAAGCACATTGAAAGGCCACTGTGAACTACATAATTTAGAGCTAAATGAACTAGTGTTAACTGATCTTCTAGAGCTTCCAGCATGGTTACGATTATCTCAAGCAACTTGCAATCATGTAACCTTAAAGGTAATTTTGATAATTGTATTTTATGTATGCATGCATATGCATTTCTGTTTTGGAACTGAGTGAATGTTTTTTTTATTGGATTCAGTTAATTAAAAATCTGTTATACAGTGGAACCTCAGTTGTCGAAAGACTCTCATCTCGAACAAATCAGTTCCAGAACATATTTTCCGAACAAAAAACGCACTGGTTTCCGAACAGAATCGTGGTTGCCGGTTTGCTCGAACAGACAAACCGGCAACCACGCGCTGTGCAGTCTACCGCAAACCTATATGTACAGGCCAATAAAAAATTCATACCACCATTCAACACAAAAACTAGGAGTAATCAGCACCCTCAAACATGGAGCCCTAACAATTTGCTTCAGTGAACAAGTTCTGAACTAAGAATTTGAAATCTTTAACCAAACATTTTTAAAAAATGGCTACAATAAAAAAACAGTTCACAAGATCCTCCATAAAATGCCATTAAAAACAAAAAATGCCCCTTAACCCAACGTTAAGGGGCATTTCAGAAAAAAATAGATAGAGCACTACTTAAATACAACATCAAGACAACCTTCAAATCCCTAGCAAAATTAAGAAATTTACTTAGCTTCTCCAAAGATCCTCTTCCATACCTTGCCCACCCAGAGGTTTACAAAATGTAATGTACCTGTAACCAACCTTACATAGGAGAAACAGGATGCATCATACCAATCAGAAAAGGTGAATACAAATGGTACATTAAATACCTTCATTATGGTAAAACAGGCTTATCAGGCCACGCACTCCAAATATGCCACAGAATTGACTGAAAAGGCACTAAGTCCCTACCGCACCAAAACCTAGTTTGAAAAAAAATTCAAAGACGCTAGTGAAATACTGAAACATCATCCAAATCTGAACAAAAATGATATTATTCCAAGAATGTGGAGGACCCATCTTCAACCCATATAGCAACCAGAACAACCCTAGACAGAAGAAAATCTCAATAAAAGGACTGTAAAAATTATTTGATGTAGTTCCATTTTTTTTTTTCTCAACAGAGGTCAGGCTAGAATAAATGATTAACAAACTGTTAGATTGTGATAGAGTGGAAATTTATGAACTCCTATCTTATCACAATCCAACATGCTTTTCCAAACAAAAGAATGAGATAAATACAGTAAATTGCCTCTAAGTGAAAATTAAGTATTATGTATATGTAAATCAAGTGTGTTCTGTTATGAAAAGATTAAATAAGTATGTATTTTGTGCCATTCACGAATGTGGTTAATTCAATATTGAAAGAGTGAAAAACATTAGCAGAGCATTATGAAATATGTATAAAAGAATTATAAAATGTAAGCACAAATTCAACAGTTGTGGGGGGAGTCAAGTCCAAAGGTTACGGAGACGTATGCGAGGAAGCGGCTCGCCCCAAGTAAACAACATGACGTCAGCATACATGCGATAAGTAGGGCAGAGAATGGACGCCATGACGTAGTAGTACGTGTGAGTTGGCTGGACATCGAAAGGGGCAAGAATCGCCGAGAAGGAAAGAGGGGTCATGTGACCCTGTAACGAGGCTTTTTTCCCCTGGATTTCCTTGTGTTCGTCCCTCGTGATGGTGGAGGGTGACGGTGCCTCGATGTCGGACGGCTCCCGATAGGCAGCTACGGTCTTGGCTGCCATATTCTCCACGAAAAGAAACAAGTCTGGCTGTCCACAGAAGGCCAGTTTCCTGTGAACCTATGAAGCACTAAAGAACTGAAAAGGGAAGATAAGTAAACTTTGTGTTACTCTGAATAGGAATGAAAGATTTGTGTCATGTTAATATGTTATAGAGGAAGAACATTAATGATCTAGGATAAGATCGAATTGCTAGGACTTTAGAAGAATATTGATTTTACCTTACTATCTGTCATTGTGTTAATGTTCGCCTTTATATTGAATGAAATTAAGGATATGTTTAGAGTAAAGAATTGGCATAATATAAAGAGATTGTGAAAGATATGAATGTTATCTTGTGTAGTCTGACAGAGCTACGGAGTCTTAGATTGATTGTGATAATAGTACATGATTAATGCATTAGCAAAGGTTAATATAATTCATACTTTAGGAAGCTACTGTATAATATTTGTTAAGTATAATAGTAGTGTTTGAATATTATATACTTTGTCTGGAACTCCCTTAAGATGGAATTTAATTTAGTGTTATTATGTGTATCAACCTTTGAGTATAATAAACCTTGCCTTTGATTCTAACAAAGACTTTCTGTGATTTCTGGAATCCGATGCACTGCTTATAAAATATTAATGCGAACCTCTGCGGGATATTAGAAAAGAGTAAATTTTGGCCACGTCTGCAGAGTTGATAGGTGTCATTAAGTACTGTCCAGAGATTACCTCTTGGTTGTTAATGTTTAATAATCTAATAGCGCTAAGTGGCGCAGCAAAAGAAATAAATTTCTTGGCGTTTTACGAGAGGTAAATCTCAGACACTCTGATACTCTGGTACTGCCTCTATCTCAAGGAAATTCCATTGTCCCTCAGAGGTACCACGTGCTGCCCGATAGTGTATTACGGAGATAAAGCAACAAAGGTTTAAAATAAGTGTGAATAAGAAAAAAGTTACAACATAAATGGCGCAGCCGGTAGAATTATATAGAAGAAGGTTTAGGTTAGAAAAGATTGATTAAAATACAACCATTGTACAATAAAAAAACCAAGAAGCGACACAACACAAACATTTAGATTCATTTTACTTTTGTATAGTGCAGCAGCATGTAGCTTGTATATTGTACATATGTATGTTTTTCTGATGATGATGACCTCAGTAGAGGTCAAAACGTCGATTGTTATAGTACGCCCACTGTTTATAGATCTCTGCTTGGCGTTTTGCCAAGAATAGTCGATTCATGCTGAAGGGGAGAAAGAAATGAAAGATGTATGAATTGGTCGCCAACATGCGAAATCACGTGCTTTCTTGTCTGTCGCCGTACTAGTAGTAGCTTGATTTTTGTTGTTACTTTTTTGCATTATTTTTTTATTATTAATTTGCATGATGGATCCAGCACAGTCAACAAGTTCTGTTGTTAAACGTTTCAGTAGCTCTTGCAGAAGAATATTGAATAATGTGCTGACATTCTGCGAAAAAGAATCGTTAAAAGTCACTCTCCTTGTTCCCCTTTCTCAAGTCATAAAACGTGCATGTGCAATTGCGGGCGTATCGGGACGACTGTTAAAAGAATTCATAGGGAATGAAAAGGTGAAGGTAAGCCAAAATTTAAATCTCCTAAAAAAAAAAAAAGCGCAAGAGAAAGAAAACCATCAAAACCGTAGCTTTGAATGATTTTGATGTAGACGTTATAAGAAGAACTATTCACGAATTTTACGTGGTCAAGAAAAGAGTGCCAACTGTTCCGAAATTGATTCCTGTGCTTAAAGAAAAAAATAATTTTCCTTGGAAAAGAGAAACTTTAAGAAAAATACTTCTTGAAATTGGATTTTGTTTTAATGTTATTGCTATATTAACGCTATTGAGTATGTTTGGGCAGAAGTGAAATTTTTCATTCGCCATCGCAACGTAACTGGAGATATTGATATGTTGAAACTTTTTAAACTTTCAGAACAGGCGATTGAAAGTATTACAGTTCAAAACTGGGGAAAATATTGCTCTCGTGTCACCTCATTGGAAAATATGTATTGGGACAGAGACGGAATTATCAAAGAATTATGCGAACCTTTGGTGATCAGTTTAAGTGAAAGTGATGGCGATTCAGACACCGATTCAGATGACTATGAAGATTAAAGGGATTTGATAATGGAATTTTTTTCCAACCTTTTTTTTCCATGGGTTTGTTAAAAGAGTCACAACAAGTCATAAATAATTAATTGGTTTAGGACATTAAAGTGTCTCAGTTCTCTCAACTGTAAGTTTGGAATATCTAATTTTATTTGAAAAAAATTTCTGTTTTTCTGTATAATTATTTTTATTTTATAGAAAACTCTTAAAAATAAATCTTATTTTTGTTTTATGCTATACCTTTTTTAATTTTGTAATACACTACGTACATTTTTCCAGCTGTTATACAAGCAAAATAGTTACCACTTTAAAAACTCCAATGTTCGTAAAAGAAAAGCTAAATTTTCCAGGCCTGTAATAATAAACAACTCATTCGAGAAGACTGATTGATTATCCTATTATCGGAATGGATTCTCCTTTCTGGGACATGTGCAGAAGTGTCGAAGGGTCTCTAATCTGTGGGCGAACTATACTTGCTTAATCTTAAGTAAAGTAATTATTCTAACATGTGTTGTGTCTCCATGAATTCTGACCACCGCATAACCTTAAAAGAATTACTCTAGACATTCCCTAATAGATTTTAGTGAATTTGTAAACCTAATGCAAATCATTTGTTCTACTGTTTCAGTTAATTTAAACTCTTATTCAGTTGCTATTTGTCAGAAATGATGATAGAATCCCATTGAAAGTAATGAGGAATATGAACCCATTGAGTTGGAAAGTGGGTTTGCTAAAAAATCATTTAGGTACTCGAATCTTTGTGCAATGAACGATAGGTGATGAAACTTTACATGCGAATAATCATTTCGTTTTCTATAATTCCTGTTCTTCTGATTGTGGTTATTGCCTTTTGAATTTTCTTTCTTCCACAGTATATATGTTAAGAAAGTTGTCCTTCTAAATAAAAATTTTCTCTTCGCAGTTTAATATGTGCTAGTAAATGTAGTATTGTTATAATGTCGTAGTAGGTAATATTTACCTAATATGGTTTAACTCCTTTTCTTAACCATCTCTTGAATAATTTGTCCTATCTCAGCAGCGCCTATAATGTGTCTGTCATTGTCTTACTATTATATACTTCAGCCCCTCAGATTATCACGTGCACGAGTCTGATCTACAAAGGGATCGTCTCAAGGTTAAGCCAACTCCTTGGTAACAAAGCTTCTGAAGTTAGCTTCTCTTAAGGTTCTGGGAAAATTTGTTTGTTCCACTGTGCCACCCAGAACCATTAGTGGAAAAACTTCTCAGTCAAGAAGTGAACCTTCAGATATGCATGTGGTTAATCTAATATAGTTCTATACTAAGTTGTCAATTATCAATACCTTCTATAATCAACCTTGTTTGCAGTCATCGTCTTAATTAACAATTATCTCCCGCTTAGATCCAAATAATTTATCAGTGGTGCATCGGATTCTTAGACACAGGCAACCAAATTAATAAGAGCAAAAGGTTTATTTAACCTAATGATCATCATACAGAATAAATAACTTTCAATTATCACTGTACTACTAGATTACAAAGTAAAATTAATCAATATCCATCACATAGTAATTAATACTACAAAAACATTATGTTCAAAGATTCAAAGCTTGCATTCGTAGATTATAAAACCAATAATGACCTTTAGGTGTTAATCAAGCTGTCTGGATTAGACATCTCTACAGCTCATAAACATAGCTAGCAATCAACACAAGAACATTTATAATACATAGCACATATTACTCACCGACTATGATTAAAATATAACAGTTCTGTCTTAATTTTAGATGGAGTCTCAAAACTTTATGAAGGGCTATGATTCTTAAGTAACAATTACCTTCCTCTCACACATTACTTGATTAAAGGTTTACTATACTGAACTCGATGATTCCTCATGTTTGTCCTTTCGATTCTTGGATTCCTTCCAGACATTTTTTCCCCCTCTATGTTAAGGCTAAAATTCCTGTCAGCTTAGGTTGGTCCTCATGGAATCTGCATACCGATCATCTATGTCTAGAATATTCTCTGCGCAAGGTGATTCTGCATCCATAAGATACGCTATCTTTTCCAGGAGTTGCCCATTGTTTCGAGAATCCTCTATTCATTCATCGTAGGGCTTGGAATCCATGATCCCTCTAATAATGACCTGACACCTCCGACTTCTGCCACCAAGAGAGAACAGAGACTAGACAAAAAAAAAACCTTGGGGGGGGGGGCTTCCAACCCTTTTATATCAACCCCTACTGCTACTCCTTGTAACCCTAAATTTTCATCCGACCCGAAAACTTAGGTTACCACGTGCCGTATGCGTGCATGACCGCTTGAGGCAACTTACTAATCTGGTGTCTTGCCCGCGTACTTTGAACCTTCTAATCTTAGTTGGTTATATGCAATTTACACAATAATTCTTTTATATCAATTCTAACAGAAAATATGTATATAACAAATTCATTGTCTAACATACAATTTAGTAGGTATTTTACATGTGAATATTCACAAGTTTTACACTAATTACGGTCCCAGTATTTGTCAGGCTATATAAAACTTATACTAAACTACAAGCATATCCTTTTCAAGGGTTATAACTTGTCAAATTATGAATGAAACATTCCTTAATGAATTATATTCATTCACAAATTAACAGTATCAAGCACATCAGACTCCATGTTCCAAAATTGTTCATTCAAATCTATCCTGCACAACAGACATTCGAAATCCTGCATTGTCATCGCAACATTTGTTGAAAGGAAGTCACCATATCTCAGATATGATGGCTGCTCCATTTGATGGAGCAGCAAATATAGTAACAACCTTATGACACAGTGCATTGTCTTGCTGAAAGAGACAGTGGTCACTTCCATAGAAATGGCACAAAGTAGAAAGCATTGTATTGTGCAGAATGTTCAGATATGTTTTGGAGTTCACTGTTTGTTACACCACAGACAGAGGTCTGAGGCCAAACCAAGAATAACAGGACCATGCTATTACACTGCCACCGCTGAATTTCATAGTTGGGATTACACACTCTAGTAAGAGACATTCATCTGTCATCCACTACACCCATACCCATCCATCTGCTCGGTAGAGAGTATATGCTGTTTGCACAACTGAAGACGACACTGTATGTTGGTTCGGGTAATGTGCAGCTTGCATATTTTGGTCCAACCATGAAAATTCATATTGTGGGCCTTGGTTCTTCCAGCCAATGCCCAGAACTTTGCATTCAGCATATCAGCCAACGAATGTCAGTTTTTAAATATTAACCTTCGTAACACCCTATGATCACATTCAATGAGTGTGGCGGATTGTCAAGTTGACTCCCTTTGCTTCCATCTCAGTATGGTATCACTGTTTGTTGACTTGGGATCCCAATTTATCAACAATTTACCAAACAGATCCCTTCTCACAGCCATTTCTCCCTGACACCGTTTCACTGACATGGGAGTATCATATTCTTCCAGTTTATACCAGCTACAAGCAAGACTCATGACATGCACTATGCACCTTGCCCCCATGGGGTGTCTGATTTCTTTCCAAGCAGTGCATATTCAGAATTTGAAGACCCTGACAAGAGGCTAATAAAACTTCAACCATAATAATGAAGGACTCAAAATGCATATATTACAATAACAATGAAATACCAATAATGCAAAATTGTAAACAGTAAAAAATTAAAAGGCAACACCAAATTGTAGCATAATAATTAAGGTTAGTTTATTATAATTACAGACAATTCAGTTTGGTTGGTATTATTAAAGCTGAAGCAAATAGGCTGTAATGCCAGTATATTGTCTGGCTTTTAAAACTGGCTAAGTTATCCTCAGTTGCTTCATTACCACCACATCCATGGTGGTAATGAAGCCCAATTCTTTCCATCCAAAGAGCATCATCATTACTAGCATAGCTATGGAGTCTTCCTACAAAGATCACTTCTGAGTGATCTTTAAAAAAACTATTTAACTCATTAATTTGTATAGAGCCCCTCTTGTAAAACGATCAATGACAGAGAGGTATTGATATAGTATAGATAAGGTATTCATCATCCCCCCCCCCACATAAATTAGTCAACTTCATGCAAAAGACATGAATATTTGCTTATGCTACTCATTAGCTTAGCAAGAATAAATTGATGCAAATAAAATTCAGAAATTGATTAAATTTGTCCATTGAAAAATTGAATTATCAAAGATAGCTTGGTGGGACAAAATTTTATTATCATCATCATCAGATCTGCACAGAATCAAGATCATGGGAAGTCCACAATCCCACAAAAAAGATCGAGGTGTGCCTTTAACCCATACACAGTTTTCACCCTCACCACACTCAGACAGTGCATATCACTTGCCAGCCATTCTCCATTCAAAGAACCTTTCCTCACACCCTTGTTCACACCCTCCTTATAGTTTCCATGAGTGGCCTCTTGTTTTACCATTGTCTCCCTCTATCATCATCGTAAAATTACTGATATATATCCTCTAGGGGTGTCTCCCTCTACTCTATGAAAAATCTTCTACATATTAATCTTATAACAGCCCCTCACCAACTTATACATCTCACTCATATCCCCCTCTCCTTATTCTATTCAAGAGGCTTTACAGTTCGTATTCCCTCAATATGTCTTCATATTCCACTTTTCAGAGACCGAATACTGACTTAGTAGATATCCTCAGGACCGTCTGAGATATCTTCATTCACTTGAAACCTGGCAACCAGATCTTTGCATAGTAGTTCACATATAGCCTAATCCAAGCCTTCAACAAGGGAACGACAGTCTCTTAGCTTCTGCATGTCAAGATCCTCATCTTCATTTGCTATAATCCATTGTGATGTCCTCACAAATTTAGGAATACGACTTCCTAAACTTCTGGTTTCCATTCACTGCTGTTCTTATATCTCTCATCTCATCCACTTCATTCAATATTTTCACCGTAATTATATACTTTGTATTCCATCTGTACCTACCAAACTTCAAGACCTTACACTTTGTAACATTAAACTGATAGCTTCAAAACTGGATCGGACATATTCTGAGAGGGAATGGAATCATCAGAGATGCCATCTAAGGAAAAATAGATGGAAAAAGACCCAGAGGAAGAGTAAGGAAAACAATGCTGAATGGAGACAGGTACACAACCTTGAATGAGAAGGCTCAGAAGAGAGTTTTTGCTACTAAGAAAAGAACCTGCTCAATTGCAGAATACTCAAGAAGAAGAAGAATGGAAAGGAAATCGAACTTGCTTGGAAAAATACCATGCGCACATAATTGGCATGCCTGAGACAAAGAAGACAAAAACAGGTGAGATGATACTAAATAATAAGTATAGGATGCTATTTTCATGCAATAATGATCAACGAAGGAAAGAGTAGCGATAGCATTCAACACCAAACATGAAGATAAACTTCTTGAGTAGAAGGCATTTTCAAGTAGTTATGTGGACAAACTTCAATTGGCAAAATGGACAAGGAAATTTATATGTGCCTATGATCCTACAGAAGGTTCTTTTAGGAAGAAGTGAAGGAATTTTTTGAGTCTTTAGAACTCAAAAACGTCTTTGAGTTCTAAACGTCAAAAATGCCTGCTTGTTCTTGAGTCTTTAGAACTCAAGAACAGTCTTTAGAACTCAAAAACATTGGGAAGGTGGCAAAATGTTTTGGAGGCTATTGGAGAATAGAAATGGAGGAAAGAGTACTATAAAAGGAATCAGAGATGATAAAGGTGACATAAAAACCAAAAATAAGGATAACATAGATGTCTAGGGTAATTGCTTTGAAAGACTGTTGACGAACCAAGCAGTGACAGAACCATACTAGAAATTTTTCAAGGGGAATGCAAAGAGGAGTATATATCAATGCTTGAAATAGAAAAAGCTATCAAAAACTTGAACTGTGGAAAGGCAGCTGAAGTAAATGATATTTGACCAGAAAGGCTTTAAGTTTGGAAATTAAAAGTTTTACAATGGCTACACTGCACACTTCAGAGGACCTGGACAGAAGGTCGAATTCCCAATGATTGGAGTAGAACTCTCATAGTACTCATCTGTAAAAAAGGGAATAAAGCTGAATGTGAGAATTACAGGGAAATTTTTCTGCTAAGTGTTCTTGTGAGATTTATGCAAGCATACTTGAAAAGAGTTTGAGAAAGATTGTGAAGAGGAACTTGGAGAAGAACCAACTGGGTTCAGGCCAAATAGAAGTTAAAAGTTTTTTCACCTGGTTATACTGTAAATTAAAGATGCCAAGAAATTATATTCTTGGTTTCATCCTTTATCCAAGTGTAAACAAACAAAGTTTGCACATGAAGTCACTTCACAACTGGACTACTTGTATATAGAGGCTAATGACTTCACATCAGCTGCCTTAGTATCCCATAATGGAACTCACATATCCTTGCAGACATGTACGATGCTATGCATTATGGGAGGAGTCACCACCCAGACCGGTTTCGACCTTTATTGAGGTCTCGTCAGTGGGAGCCAGACCCAAAAGTGATACCAAGGTTAAAGTAATGCAAATGTCATATTTTCATATGCAAGTAGCCAAAAAGCTTTGCACCATATCACTAAAATACTCTGGATTAGAGATAGACGTTGAAAGTTTTTTTCAACTTGGTTATACTATAAACTGAAGATGCCAAGAAATTATATTGGTTTCATCCTTTATCCAAGTGTAAGGAAACAAAGTTTGCACGTGAAGTCACTTCATGACTAGACTACTACTTGTATGTAGAGGATAATGATTCATGTCAGTTGCCTTAGTATCCCATAATGCAATTCACATATCCTTGCAGACATGCATGATGCTGCCACTTATTCTCTTATTTCTTGTTCTAGTTTAAGTCTAGTGATTCTTGATATTTGGTCAATCCACTTGTTAGGGGATTTTCCTCTTTTCTTTTCCCACATGATTTACCTTGGCATCAAACACCTGTTTAGCCAAAAAGGTGTTTGATGCCAAGATGATAGGAAAGAGACCCAGAGGAAGGCCACGGTTTAGGTGGATTGATTCAGTCAGAATTGCCTTAGAAGAACAAAATGTTACATATGACAATATTGGAGTGTTCACAGATAATAGACTAATTTGGAGGAATATTGTGGATAGGAGATTAATAATAATGTAAAATTTATCATGTGGTGCTGTCCTAATAACCTGAATACTCCTTGGGGGTACATATCAGGAAATTGATGATGATATCAAATTTGGATATGCAGCTTATCCTGAAATAGCTATGAAAACATTTTGAGTTGTTTCATTTTATGTAAAGCACTTACATTTCTTTCACACATCTCATAGCAGTCTTTCACAAGGCAGACAGTGTGCAGTGCATCTGTGCTTTCCTGAATTTCATAGTAAACAGTGAGACTATTGAAAAGCACACATACACATGCAGGCTGTTTTATGCATGATGTTTCATTTTTCCACTTCTGTGCCTTTTTTTTTTTTTTTTTTCGTTCATCATTGTACTTACTATGATGATTGAAAACATTAAACAGCACAAGAAAACACTGAACATTATGAAAGTATGAATTTAAGTACACAGCAAATCCATGTTCAGTAGTAAACAGAGAGAGAGAGAGACTGTGCTTTTCTTTTTGTGGTGAACATGGACGTGCTATGTATTTCTGTTCATGCACTTTGATAATGTTTAGTGTTTTCTTGTGCTGTTTTATGTTTTCTGTCATCATAGTAATTACAATGATGACTGAAAAAAAAAGGCACAGAAGTGGAAAAAGTGAAAAGGCATGCATATATGCACCAAAACTGATGTAAAGGTGAAAATTGTAAAGAAATAAGGTCGACAAAGATTAACAGCCATGGGACATGATCTTGATCTCACACTATCAACAGTGAATATACTTTGAAACTGAGAACTTTTATTGTTAAAAAACCATAAGATTTAATGATTACAAATACAAAGAGTATTTGTATTATAATTTTAGTAATTTTAGCGAATATACTTTATAAGAAGACTTTTAACTGTAAAGTTCAGTGTTGAAAGCACATTTCCAGACCTGTTATCCTTTCTGTAAACCCATTACATTTATCCAGCTGAGCTGTCACTGAATTATAAAACATGAGCAAGTTACTGAGGCATGACCTACCTTTCACAAAATCATGCTGCCCTCCCATACAGTATCCCATTTCCATCTATCCATTTCTGTATTTTGCTTTTGACCAATACTATGACATTCTCCAATCTTTCACCAATACTTTGAACAACAACTTCTGATATGATGATCGGTCGGTAATTTGCTACAGCAGTCTTGGAGCCTCCTTTATACAATGGAACTATTTTCTTCTCCTTCCTCCTCAACTCTGGGTTACTCCCTTTGGAACAACCCAGAGTTGAAACTTAGTATTGTTAGATTGAACAATATGGCCAAGAGCACTGACAATTCCCTCGCTGCTTCACATAAAGCTCAAGCTGGTATACCATCCAATCCCACATCTGTATTCACATTAAGATTCTGTAATTTTTTTTATTATTTTATTTTATTTTTTTTATGTTGGGCCCATACACAGGAGGTTGATTGGTCAACCTATAGTACATTAGTACTGTGTATGAGTGGTGGATTGGGAAAGGAGGAATTTGTTTACAATTGATTTGAATGACTTTAAATTGTATTCGTTGGGAAACACAGCAGGTGGGAGACTGTTCCACAGTGCAGCAGTTGCAGGGATGAAGGAAGAGGAAAAGAAATTTGTTCTGTTTGTTTCTAGGTGTACTGAAGGGATGTTGTGCAGCAGCTGCATGTGTTCCAATGAGTTTAATACTGAGCGGGGGAATTATTGATGTTATTTCAGATGAGCATTTCCCATGGAAATATTTGTAGAATATACTTACTGCAGAGACCAAACGTCTGTGTGAAAGTGGGGGGACAGAGTTGGTAAGGGATGGATCATTGATAAGTCTAATTGCCCTTCTCTGTATTGAGTCGAGCATTTTGAGAGAGCTTTTAGGGGCCCACCCCATATGTAGGAGCAGTATTCAATAGTTGGGCGGATTTGTGACTTGTATAATGTTAGTAGCTCTTCAGGGGTGAAGTAACGTCTTGAGCGGAAGAGAAATCCTAGTTTTTTTGAGGCTGAGGATGCAATGTTTCAGGTATGCTTGTGCCAGGAGAGGTTTGATGTGGGGTGATTTCGAGGAACAAGATCTCAGGCTGTCTGGAAATTTGGGTATCGTCGAAAAGGATACTGGGAAAAAGTTATTTTTTATGGGAAATAGTACAGAACTGGGTTTTGTTGGCATGGAAATTTATAAGGTTATCCAAACCCCATTGTAGGATGGCTTGGAGATCGGAGTTGAGGGTGGTGGTGGTTGATGTTCTGTAGGATGAGGTGAGTTGTGTAGGGTAAGGCTTATCAAATGCAAGCGAGGAGTGTAGTGTGCTGTCATCTGCAAAACTGTGTATTGGGCTGGAGGTCAATTGCAGTAAGTCGTTGATGTATAGCAGGAACAGGGTTGGTAAGAGGACAGAACCTTGTGGGACCCCAGCATTAATTGAGTGGTGTGAGGATAGGGAGCCATCCACCATCACACACAGTGTGCGTCCAGACAGAAAACTGGCGATCCACCTACAGAAGTCCTGGGTCAGACCGAATGATGGTAGTTTGCCTAGTATGCCTTTCTGCAAGACCCAGTCAAAGGCTTTGGAGATATCTAGTGCAACCACTTGAGATTTGCCAAACCTCTCCATTGCATTTGTCCAGAGATGGGCGACGTATGTGAGTAGATCTCCTATTGATCGGCAGTGATGGAATCCATACTGGTGGTCATTTATTTGATGAGTGTCTTCAAGATAGTGAGGAGGTGGGAATTGATGATTTTTTCCATTACCTTTGACAGGACTGAGATAAGCGAAATAGGGCGGTAAATGGATGGTAGTGACTTGTCACCCTTCTTGGGAATGGGCTGAATATAGGCCAATTTCCAGTTTATGGGATAGATTCCAGTGCAGTAGGAGAGTATATATAGGTGACATAGGATAGGGATCATTTCCTTAGCACAATTTTTCAGAACAATTGTGGGAATGCCATCGGAGCCAGGAGACTTTTTTGTGTCTAATTGGGACAGTAGTTTTCTGATTTCATCCTGACAAAAGGATATAGTGGGCATTGTATGTTGGGTGTCTGGAATGGTTGTGGGACATTTACCATAGTCAGTTATGCATGCATTTGAAGCAATGGATGAGGCCAGAAGATTGGCTTTTTCTGTGGGTGATGAGGCAGTAGAGCCTCAGGGGTGGGGTGGGAATAGTGTTGGACAGAAGTTACAGCCAATTGCTTTGGCAAGAGACCAAAAGGCTCGGCTGTCATTTGGACAGGCTGCTAGTTTCCTGCTTTTTGCTCTTTCGAACTCTGTTTTGGAAGCGTTGATTGTTTTTTTGCACCTATTATGGGCTTCTGCATAAGCTTTGAAGGAGGATGAGGTTCTTGATTTCAGCCAGTTGTGGTATGTATGGTGTTTCATCTCTACAGCCTTGGCACATCTTTTGGAGAACAAGGGTTTTATTAGGGAATGGCAGTTCAGAGTGTTGTGTGGAATGTGCGTATTCATGCCAGTGAGGATTACTTTGGTAATAAGCTCGTTGCATATGTTTGGGTTGGAAGGCGGGAAGCAATAGTCCAATCATGGGATTGCGGCATAGAAGTTGCAGAGGCTGTCCTGCTTGACACTGTCATAGTGCCAAACTACTCTTGTATGGGAGTGTCTGTGTAAACGCTGTTGCATGGAAGAGGAGATGAGCACCAGGTTGTGGTCAGAATTACCCATGGACTCACTACTTTCACTGTGTATTTGGAGGGGTCATTTGGAGCTAAGGAAGAGATCTAGGGTGTTTGGGGAGTGGTTTGGGTTGTCTGGTATTCTGGTTGGCATCTGGACAAGTTGTGTAAGGTCATTGGTGATGGCAAATGTTTCTGCATCTCTGCCTGCAAGATCTCTACAACTGGAAGACGAAAGCCATCTAGTGTTGTGGACGTTAAAATCCCCTAGAAGGATGATTTCGCTGTTGGGAAAGTGGTATTGGAGAAAGTTGACTTTTGGGGAGAGGAAATTAAAGAGCTCAGGGTGGTTGGTTGCGTTGGGCGACCAATGCAACACAACCAGCAGATAATTGACTCCATGTTCCAACACCTCAGGATTCTTCAAATATGCTATGCACCTCCATTTCATTTACCTCAGTTCCCATATAATCCTTTGGCTCTCCCATTCCTGTGATATCACCACCTGGATGATATACTCTTGCAAAGTATTCAGTTAATAATTCTGCTATTTCGACCGATTCAGTTACCTCCCTACCTGGGCTGGCAGACCATGCTTTAGATACCCACCATAAAATTCGTTGGAAGAATAAAAATAATAATCAAGGAATCATCAGCAGCTCTAAAAAACGTTCCTAACCTCAACAAATTTGGGTGCATGAAACTACCCCAAATTTGGGAGACTTACATTTTGAGAACTTCAGCCCAACTGCCAAGACAACCAAATCAGCTCCCCAGAGGGCACCATTAGGACTTTAGGAACAACATTAGTTTCTTTCTATCCTTAGTTTCTGTCTATAGCCCAAAAAAAATCCAAAAAATACTAAAACCAGTAAACCACAACCCCCTCTCCCCCCTCCATAATAAAGATTACACCAAATCTATCGCCATCCCCTACATCCAGGGCACCTCTGAGAAAATAACCAATATCCTCAGAAAATATGACCTTATTTCTTGTTACAGACCATATAAAAAGTTGGCATCCCTTATCCGCTCTACCAAAGACTAACCACTTCCCCTAGACCTACCTGGTGTATACCGATCCCTTGCAGCTGCAAATTGTCCTACTTTGGCCAAACAGGCAGAACAACAAATATCAGGATTTCAGAACACAAAGACTACATCCGGTTTCATCAGTACAGCTGCTCTGGGCTGGCAGACCATGCCTTAGATACCCACCATAAAATTCGTTGGAAGAAAGCAAAAATAATACACCACAGCAAGTTTAAATACGAAAGATTATTCAAGGAATCAGCAGCAGCTCTAAAAAACGTTCCTAACCTCAACAAATTTGGGTGCATGAAACTACCCCAAATTTGGGAGACTTACATTTTGAGAACTTCAGCCCAACTGCCAAGACAACCAAATTAGCCCACCAGAGGGCACCATTAGGACTTTAGGAACAATATTAGTTTCTTGCTTTCTTCCTCATTTGCTTTTGTTAGTGCCTGCGTGCACATACCATATCTTTATGTTACTGAAGATGGCAACGTGACGTTACCGAAAAATAGAAGTTATTTATTAAAGTTACCTTTAATTAATATACTTTATATGCATTGTTAATCCCGTAAACTAATTACCAGTCATGTATGACCAACGTATAAGCCTTGCTACTAGAAATACTTATCTTATTGTGCAATAGACTAAATTAACAATAATTAAAACAAAATTTTTAACCTAAACTAATTAACTCTATAATACAATCTAATTCTAGTTAAGATAAAAAGCCAAATGGCTAGTTTTCTGGCACCTTAATATAGAAAATAAGGGGATAAACATCTTTTGTTATTTTATAGCCAGTTAGCGAACTAAAGATCGATTACTATGATCTATAAGTTTCATGCCGAAAAACTATCGGCGAAGGCAATTTGAAGTAAAGGTGGAGCAAGCTCCCTCACTATTCTTGATATTTTCTCATAATGTAAAACACAGCTCCTAGGAGATGTAATACTGTCATTACATTTAGAGGAGAGATCACTACCCAGACCGGTTTCAACCTTTTTTGAGGTCTCATCAGTGAGTAGGTAGATATCGTAGTTATCGATCTTTAGTTTCGCTTACTGGCTATAAAACAACAAAGGATGTTTATCCCCTTATTTTCTATATTAAGGTGCCAGAAAACTAGCCATTTGGCTTTTTATCTTAACTAAAATATAATTACACCTTTATGGCATTCGTATAGTGAAGGTATGTAAGTTCTTTTCACTAAGCTTTGATATCTTCCAGGTCTACCTACTCACTGATGAGACCTCAAAAAAAGGTTGAAACTGGTCTGGGTAGTGACTTCTCCTCATAATGTAATGACAGTATTACATCTCCTAGGAACTGTGTTTTACATTATGAGAAAATATCAAGAATAGTGAGGGAGCTTGCTTCACCTTCACTTCGAATTGCCTTCGCCGATAGTTTTTCGGCATGAAACTTATAGATCGTAGTTATCGATCTTTAGTTTCGCTTACTGGCTATAAAACAACAAAGGATGTTTATCCCCTTATTTTCTACAATCTAATTCTAACACACTTTTTTAACTGATAACACTATTTTTTTAAAAACTGAACAACTTAGCTTTCAGAGCTCTGAAAGTGTGTGACATCAGCTTAATCCCTCTATAGTTGCCACAATCCTGAACATCTCCTTTTCCTTTGTAGATTGGGACGAGAATGCTTTTCCTCCATTCCTCTGGTATCTTTTCCTGTTGGACTATTTTCCTCATCAGATCCCATAACATGTCTGCGCCCTCGCTGCCCAGACTTCTCCACACTTCCTTAGGTATCTGGTCTGCCCCCGCAGCTTTTCCATTCTTCGTTTTTCTCAATACCCAAAGCACTTCCTCTCTGCTGATATCCTGTACCGATCCCTCGTTTGCCTCTCCATCCTCACACCTCTGTCTTGGATTCTCCTCATTTAGCAGATTATGGAAATATTCTTCCCATCTTCCTCTGATTTTGCCCTTCTCTTGTAGTACTACTCCTAAGGCATCCTTTCTCTGCTTGACTGATGTTATGTCTTTCAAGGGCTTATCTCTAGCTTTTGCTATTCTCAACAACTGAGCTTCACCACCGTTTCTCTCCAGTACTTCATTTAATAGTGTTACTTTTTGAAAGTAACACTATTAAAAAAGCCTTTTCATGTAAAATGTTCAAGTATATAATTACACTAAGCTAATTTATGTTGTGAATTGCAAAAATAATCATATGTCAATACTACATTCCAGCTATACCTATTAAGGATTAAAGAATGTTGGGAGAATAAGAATATAAATTTGTCTTACTTTGCATTACAGTTGTCAGTTAAACAACTGACATTCTTTTTTTTTTTATTTTTTACTTTTTTTTTTATCAGAATGGTGATGAATTGCAAGTTATGCAGAATAAAATGTTTAAGAATATTTGACATGTTTAAGAAGAAAAGGGAAAACGAAAATGGAAACGACAAAATATAATACACATAGCAAACTGGAATGTAAGAGGAATAGCATATAAAGAAATAGAATTAGACCAGTTACTAAATGAAAGAAATTTTAAAATAGCAGTAATCACTGAAACAAAAAAGAAATTAAAAGGAACTATGAGAACTGAAAATTTTAATGTGATATACAGTGGAGTCGACAGAGACCAAAGAGCACAAGCAGGAGTCATGATTTGGATTCATAACTCCCTTTCAAAACAGTTAAAACATTATAAATTATGGAATGAAAGAATAATAAAAGCTAGAATAAAAATAGATAGAGGCTATTTAACAATAATTGGTTTATATGCTCCAGAAGAAGGAAGAGAACAGGATAATATTGATTTTTATAATCAGCTACAAAACATATGTAATAAAATAAATAAAAATGACTACATAATTTTAGCAGGAGACTCAAATGCAAGAATTGGAAACACGAAAATTGATGATAATATTGGAATACATGGGGAACACACTCTAAACAGAAATGGTAAAAAATTGATTGACTTTGTAGTTTATAATAACCTAAAAATAATGAATTCCCTCTATAAACATAAAGACATACATAAATATACTTGGGCAGCAAGAGGATGGAAATCAATATTAGATTACTTCATATTAAATGAAAAGACATCAAAATTTTCACTAGATGTTAGAGTTCACAGAGGATATGAAATAAACAGTGACCACTTCCTTGTTAAAATAAAATTAAGATTACCACCTAAATGGCTACAAGTAACAAGAACAGAAAGAAAAATTGAAACATTTGCTTATAAAACTAGACTAGTGAATGACACAAATGTACAATGGCTATATGAACAAAGAATTAACCAATATCTAGATAAAATAAAACAAAATGAAGAAATAGAAATAGTATGGCTTAATATAGAAACGATACTAAATGCAGCAGCAAATGAGAGCTTAGGAAAGACCAAAAAATTTAATAAAAGAAAAAAACTGAAGATCTGGGATGATACAATCAAAGAAATAATTAAAAAGAAAAAAGAAGCCTATCACAAATGGTTAAGCAGTAAAAGATTAGAGATGAAATAGAATATAAAAGAATAAGAGCCATAGCTAAAAGAGAAGTCAGAAAAAGACATAGAGAATCATGGAATAAATTTGTTTCTAATTTAGAACATGATTTATATAAAATAAGACCCAATGTATATAAGATTTTGAAACACCTAATGCAGATACTAAAGAAAACATAAAATTAAACACTGAATTAAAATTAGATGAATTTCTAAATTACTACACAGAACTGTGGACAGACAAATATTTTAAAAAAGACAACTGGCAAACAATTAACGAAAATGAAAAGGAAATAACTGAAGAAGAATTAGAAATCAGCCTGAAAGAAACAAGAAACGGAAAATCACCTGGAGAAGATAAACTAGGTTCAGAACTATATAAATACGCAGGAACAAGATTCAAAAAAAAGACTCTTATTATTTTTAAATAAAATTTACTCAACTGATATCCCCCCCAATAGAATGGAAAAAAGCAATTGTGATTCCTATCTTTAAGAAAGGTAATAGAGATGACCCTAAAAACTATAGAGGTATCAGTATACTAAATTCCTGTTACAAAATATATAGCAGAATCTTAAATAACAAACTAATGAAATATTCCGAAAACTTTATTCTAGAGGTACAGAATGGATTTAGAAAAGGACGATCATGTATAGACCCAGCCTTTTGCCTAACATTAATAGTAGAGAAAAGAAGAGAATATAATTTGGAAACACATATTGCATTTATTGACTTTGAAAAAGCATTTGACAAAGTTAAAAGGAACATATTATTTAACATATTAAAAGAAAGACAAGTACCAAATAATATCCTAAAAGCTATCACAAGTATATATGAAAATAATCAAATACAAATAAGATTAAATCACGAGCTATCATATACAAGAGAGATAAACCAAGGGGTCCGACAGGGATGTCCCCTCTCAGCAACTCTTTTTAATATCTACTTAAATGAAATAATATAAAATGGAGTAAAAATTTACACCAAGGAATTAAACTTTCACCTACAGTTAACTTAAACACTCTCCTCTTTGTAGACGACCAAATAATAATTACAAATTCTGAAGATAACTTACAGAAAGCTATTTTAAATCTAAATGAGATATCCAAAGATTATATTATTATAATATCAACAGAAAAATCAAAACTATGGCCTTTAAAGGACAAGATCCAGCAAGAACTAAAATAGTAATAGATAACAAGATCTTAGAACAGGTGAATTCATTTAACTACCTAGGATGTATGATCACATATGAAAATGAAAGATATAAATGTAAAAATTGCAAAATATTTAAAAATAGCAGGTATAATTAACTCTATATTTAAACCAAACCTAGTTCAAAAACAAACCAGGCTAAAAGTATACAGTACATTAGCCTTACCGGTCTTAATGTATGGAAGCGATATCTGGACAATAAAACAAAAAGACAAACAAAGATTAACAACAGCAGAAATGAAGTTTATGAGAAAAACTGCAAAGTATACCCTATTTGATCACAAAAGAAACGAAGATATTATGAAAGAATTAAACCAAGAACCAGTAATATAAAAAATTAAAAAATATAAACATAAATGGATGGAACACATTCGAAGAATGAAAACAGAAAGATTACCAAAACAAGCCTTAAAGTACAAGCCATTAGGAAAAAGAAAACCAGGATGTCCTCTTAAACGATTCAACAATGACTTCCAAGGCCGGAACAGGCCATGCTAGGCCTAAATCCTTGATACGTATGATGATGATGATGATGAGAATATTTGACTATTTCAAAATTAATCTGCAGTTGTAGAGTAAGAAAAAAAATGGTGCTGCTTGTTGTCATAGACAAACAGGCTAAGATACTTCTCCTGGTTGAAAATAAAACTTCTTTATTACATTCATTGGAGGCTGCTGGGATCAGATACTTGATAGTGAGAGTTGATGTTTTAAAATGGAAAAAAAAAAAAAAGTGTACATTATGTGTGGAAAATGAGGCGGTGCATTCAAATGCATTTAGAACAAGGCAGAAAATCCACTCACCACTTGTGTCTGGGCGAGTGGATTTTATTGCTTTGAGCTCCCTTTAGTGATTCATGTATAGGTAGATTCTTCATATTTTAAATCTAATAATAGATACATTTTCAGTATTGTATTTTGTATTATATTTATTTACTATTTAAACAGATTCACTGGACAAAACTGAAGTCAATTCCTATATATTTGGTGAGTCTCTTTTCATTGTGTTTACATTCTGAAAATATTTGCTATACTTATTTCGCTGTCTTAATATTATTTCTTGTAACTAAATGAAAATTTTATATTTCATTATTAACATGTACATACATGATCAGTATGGTTACATTTGAAGTGTGTTTTCCTTCAAATTGTCTAAGTGTACTGTTTGGGAAGGAGAGAAAATCACTTTCTGTATGGTATTAGTTTGGAGTGCTTTGAAGTTTCTGTATTTGTGGGGTTGGGGAAACCTTAAGATTGGCATAGGATTATTAATAATATTATCTTTGCTTTAATAAATGTTTAATCTTTAAAGGTACCTGTGGCATAATTAAAATTAATAACTTAAAATGTATATAACCAATAGTAATAAATTTTAATGAATTAAAGGTACAAATATTTCCTACTGAAAGTAACAGTACATCATCAGTGTAGAACAAACAGTTAAAGTGTGCTCCTCCCCCTTAAGCTTACAACAAGAACTTTTCTCTATAAAAAAGTTAATAGAATCTAATGGTTACAACCCTAATCAAATCCAGCAGATAATTTACTCCTATGTTCTAACACCTCAGGATTCTTCAACAGACTGCAGAGTTCCAATCCCTTGTATTTCAGGCATCTCAGAACCTATTGGCAGAATTTTGAAGAAGTATCATCTTATTCCCACATATTTTCCTATCAACAAGCCTTCCCCTTAAGCTTACGACAAGAACTTTTCACTATAAAAAAGTTAATAGAATCTAATGGTTATAACCCTAATCAAATCTAGCAGATAATTGACTCCTATGTTCCAACACCTCAGGATTCTTCAACAGACTGCAGAGTTCAAATCCTTTATATTTCAGGCATCTCAGAACCTATTGGCAGAATTTTGAAGAAGTATCATTTTATTCCCACATATTTTCCTATCAACAAAATTTCTCACTCGTTGCCATCTACAAAAGACAAACTGGCACCTCTATCATTAGCTGGTATTTACCAGATACCGTGTGAATGTAATTTAGCATACTTTGGACAGACAGGCTGTTCGGTGGAAAAAATAATGAAGGAACATCAGTATTATATCGAATACATGAAACCTCATAAGTCTGGTCTAGCACAGCATAGTATTGACACTAAACATAATATCCAGTGGGATATAGCTTGTCTTCTCCACAGATGCAAGTTTAAATATGAACGCCTTTTCAAAGAAAGTTGCGAAGCCCTTTTACATCGGCCGAATTTGGATCGAAATGACTGTCTCTCTCTCCCAAAAGTTTGGGAGATTCTTATCTTATGTAACCATCAATGAAATAGTTTTTAAGAATTATTTAATAATATTTTATTAATAGTAATTTTCTGGGGCACGCGGCAACAATTTCAATTGGTAATCCACTGACTGTTCTGTACTTTGTATTCCATTCCTTTAGCTGTTTGTTCTACACTGATGATGTACTGTTACTTTCAGTACAAAATATTTGTACCTTTAATTCATTAAAGTTTATTACTTGGTTATATATGTGTTAAGTTATTAATTTTAATTAATAAATGTTTGTTATTAATGAGGTTTCTGAATCTTGAAATGAGTCTCTGCAACATGGTGATTCAAATATTTCAGGCACGTCTTAAGAAGAGAGGGAGAAAATATTAAAAAACTCTTCAAGCAGGGCAAGATGCTAGGAATTAGAAGAAGGTAAGCTCCATGAGAGATGGCTGGATGAAATGGATGAAATTCCTGCTCTAATTGGATGAGGTTGGAGGCAAATCAGTTCTGTCATTCTTAGAATGACAGAACTCAGTTGCCTGAAGTCACAAATCCTAAGGCATGGGAAGATTAAGAAGAAGAATTAATAAGGTCTACATATTGGATATTGTTATAGGTGGCAAATACGAAAACCGTAGAAAGTCATGTTACTTGTTTATTTGTAATATGTTACTGTGATTATACCATTCTGTTGCTTTTATTTATTTTGCTTTCTTTATGATGATATCACAAAGATGATACAAAGTGGCCATAATTAAAGAGGTGTTCAGAGCCCTTTAGCGAAAAATGTGTTGGACAAAATTCGATGGAAACGATAGAAGAGGAGAGAGAATAGGAACAGTAGAAATGAGGGAATGAGAGAGAGAGTTATGTGAATGATAGAAGAGAAGTGAATAGGATCGGTGGAAGAGAGGGAATGAGAGAGAGAGAGAGAGTTATGGGAATGATAGAAGAGGAGACAATAGGAACAGTGGAAGAGAGGGAATGATAGAAGAGGAGAGAATGGAAACAGTAGGAGAGAGGGAATGAGAAGAATGTGAGGGAGTGCTGTAACCAGGGATAGAATGATGTCAGGAAGGTAGGTAAGTAGGGGAACACAGAGAGAAAATGTTTGAGGTGAGAGAGTGAGGGATGCAGGTGAGCAATAGAGGAACAGGGTGGTAAGAGGGGTAATGCATGGGGACTCAATGATCCATGGTGTGCAAGATAGGATGTGTGAGGAGTGTTTGCCTGAAGGAATGATAGAAAGTGTGGCTGTGGCAATTAAGAGGGGTGAAAGGGTGGATGAGATGATTGTGATGGTAGGAACGAATGATTTTAGAGGCAATGTAAATTGAGCAGTGAAAGATATGAGATTCTTGCTTGAGGTTGTACAAAAGAAAATGCAGAGAGGAAAGATAGTGTGCGTGTTGCCTAGGTATGAGAGTGACAAGCTGAACAAAAGAGCAGTAATATTGAATATTACTGCTCTTTATGAATATTATGCTTCTGACACATTTTAGCATAATAGCTAAAATGTGTCAGAAGAGAGGATTGGAATATGTGGATGCTTGCAGGGCGTTTGGGGACAGAAAGGAATTGTATGTGAGAGACTGCTTGCATTTGACTGAGGAAGGACATAGGGATCTGGAGAGATTGCTGTTCTGAACAAGTCGGTGTCTCAATGCAGGGAAACTAGAATGCCCATGGTGGATGGTAGCAGGGTTGGCCTCTTGGGAGAAAGGGGATGACGACATTAGTACTGCTTATGATAAGTAATGACTTATGTCCTCTAAGAGTGGAGGCTTTGGAAGGCAGTAACACTAATGATTTTAAAAGCATATGGTGTGAGGTAGAGGTGGACAAGACAGGATATTTAGTGGGGTGTTGCTACAAACCAAGGAGCACAGAGGGTGGGCACCAGGAGATGTTTAGACAGTTGAGCTTGGCAAGTGAAAGGAGATTGATTGTTATAGGGGATTTTAACTATGGTGGTATAAATTGGGAAGAGGAAGATGCATGTAGCAATAAGGGAATGGAATTGCTAGAATTTTTGAATGACAAATGTCTTAGGCGACATGTAATAGAGGGAACGAGAGGTTCAAGAGTTTTGGATTTGGTCATAGCATCAGAAGAGTAGATAATAACTGAGATGACATCTCTCCCACCAATTGGAGAGAGTGACCATGTGGTTTTGACTTGGAAGATGAATAGACATGCAGGAGTATCAAAGAGACGGGAACGTGTGTGGAATTATAAGGCAGGTGATAATAATAGTCTTAGATATCAACTTGGGGAAGTTTCATGGATGGAGGAATTGGAAGGCCAGGATATCATTAGTGCTTGGGAAATTGTGAAGGAATATTTATTAGCAGCAATTGAAAGCTGTATTCCAAAAGTGAAGAAAAGGACACAATTTGGTGTAAAGTGGATGACAAACAATATTAATACAAAATTAATAACGGAAAAAACTCACGTACAAAGATTATTTAATAGTATAATTTTCGCCTGTGAGTCACAGGCATCTTCAGTACATTAAGCTCAAATTAAACAATAACTGACAATTCCAAAAAGCGCCACCTAAGTAGCTGGTGTAAGATAACTAAAAAGGTCAATAAATTTCCTAAAAAAAAAAAAAAAAAAATCAATACAATAAAAAGTTAGGAAAGATTAGCTGATTTGTAAAGTACTATCTCCAATAAAGGGTATAGATGTAAGCCGTCGGATCTGTTTAAGTTAGGAGAATGAAGTAGAGTTTTACATGCTTCTTTATAAAGGCGTTCCATGAGAAACTGACTTTTGTGAAGAACTCGTCTTTCTCCAATGAACGCTGTGTCTAGTGAAGATGGCATGTTCTGCAAATCCAGACTTTTCAGGTTTAAAGTATTCAATATAAGATTGGTGTTCTTCTAGCCGAATAGAGGCAGATCTTCCCGTTTGTCCAAAATAAGATAATCCACAAGAGCATGGAATCTGGTAGACACCTGGATGATTAAGATGTGGAAGCTTGTCCTTAGGAGAAGTGAGAAATGTGGAGATTTTTCTAAATGGTCGAAAGGCAACAAAAATATATAAAACTTTTGCTATACGTTCACTGATGCCTTGTACATAATGAATAGTAATGCGCGTTATTTCTTCTGTGTTTGAAGAGGAAGACATATTAAAACTACTCAAAGTTCTTTTAATGAAGCAATTCTTATAACCATTAGATAGAAAGGAAGAAGTTATATATTGTAGTTCTTTCTGTAAAAGATCGTCTGAAGAACAAAAGGAGTGGGCCCAATGAACCAGTGTTTTAATAGTTCCTGCCTTTTGACTGGGATGGTGATGAGATTCTGCATGGATATAATGGCCTGTATGAGTCTTCTTTCTATAAACTGAGAAATGTAGGTTACCATCTGGTTGGCGAAGAATTAGAAGCTCTAAAAAGGCTAACTGCTTATTTGATTCTACTTCTAGGGTAAACTTGATCCTAAGATGAAATGCGTTTAACTTAGTGAGAAATTGTTGAAGTTCTTCCGAAGGGCTATTCCATACAGCAAAAATGTCATCGACATATCTGAACCAATGAGTAGGTCTGGGAGAAATGTTGTCAAAGATACATTGTTCAAAATGTTCCATAAAATGAACTTCAACAATTTCTCACTAAGTTAAATGCATTTCATCCTAGGATCAAGTTTACCCTAGAAGTAGAATCAAATAAGCAGTTAGCCTTTTTAGATCTTCTAATTCTTCTCCAACCAGATGGTAACCTACATTTCTCAGTTTATAGAAAGAAGACTCATACAGGCCATTATATCCATGCGGAATCTCATCACCATCCCAGTCAAAAGGCAGGAACTATTAAAACGCTAGTTCATCGGGCCCACTCCTTTTGTTCTTCAGATGATCTTTTACAGAAAGAACTACAATATATAACTTCTTCCTTTCTATCTAATGGTTATAAGAATTGCTTCATTAAAAGAACTTTGAGTAGTTTTAATATGTCTTCCTCTTCAAACACAGAAGAAATAATGCGCATTACTATTCATTATGTACCAGGCATCAGTGAACGTATAGCAAAAGTTTTAAAACCACTGAATATTTTTGTTGCCTTTCGACTGTTTAGAAAAATCTCCACATTTCTCACTTCTCCTAAGGACAAGCTTCCACATCTTAATCATCCAGGTGTCTACCAGATTCCGAGCTCTTGTGGATTATCTTATTTCGGACAAACGGGAAGATCTGCCTCTATTCGGCTAGAAGAACACCAATCTTATATTGAATACTTTAAACCTGAATAGTCTGGTCTTGCAGAACAAGCCATCTTCACTAGACACAGAGTTCATTGGAGAAAGACGAGAGTTCTTCACAAAAGTCAGTTTCTCATGGAATGCCTTTATAAAGAAATGTGAAACTCTGCTTCATTCTCCTAACGTAAACAAATCCGACACTTGCGTCTGTCCCCTTTATGGGAGATAGTACTTTACAAATCAGCTAATCTTTCCTAACTTTTTATTGTATTGATTTTTTTTTTTTTTTTTTTTAAGAAATTTATTGACCTTTTTAGTTATCTTACACCAGCTACTTAGGTGGCGCTTTTTGGAATTGTCAGTTATTGTTTAATTTGAGCTTAATATACTGAAGATGCCTGTGACACACAGGTGAAAATTATACTATTAAATAATCTTTGTACGTGAGTTTTTTCCGTTATTAATTTTGTATCGATATGTCTACTCACGGTATACCTCTTTTAAAACAATATTAAACAGGAACTGCATGTGAAAAAGAGGCTATCGAAGAGATATAAGGAGACAGGTGAAGTGCAGATGCATGAAGAATATAAGACACAGGCCAGGAGAGTGACTAGTATGTTAAGGAAGGTGAAACTGGAATACGAGAAGAGATTGACCGAAAGATCCAAAGAAAATCATAGGGAATTTTTTAGCTATGCGGCCAGTAGGAGGAGAAATGATTGTGGAAGAATGACATTGTGAGATAAAAATGGGAATAGAGTTACTGATGCAGAGGACATAGTGGAATTGTTCAATGCACACTATTGGAGTATTTCATCTTGGAGGAGTAAATTTTAATACTAGAGGGATAGGATAGGTTCGAGGTTTAAAGGTGCAGGAGGAGAGTGTGTGTTCCAAATACTGAGTACTCTCGATGTCAGTAAAGCTGTGGGACTGGATGGTATTTCACCATGAGTTTTGAGAGAATGTGCTAAAGAACTTACAGCTCCTTTGACCTGACTTTTCAATGAAAGTCTGGCTAAGGGAAAGGTGCCCAGGGAATGAAAGGAACATAAGATAGTGCCATTGCATAAGGGCGGTAGCAGACTGGAAGTGTTTAATTATAGGCCAGTTTGTGTGTCATCAGTAGTTAAGATCGTGTAGAAATTAGTGAGGGAACATATACAGCATTGGGCAGATGAGGGTAATGTTATCTGTGAGAGTCAACATGAATTTGTTAAGGGATATTCTTGTTTTAGTAAAATGCTAGCCTTTTATAATAAGGTTACAAGAGCAGTTGATGAGGGAAAGGCATATACTGCCATTTTGTTGGATTTAGTGAAGTCATTTGACAGGGTGCCACATGACAAGCTGATATTTAAGTTGCAGCACACAAGGTTGGATGTCAGGTTGGTCAACTGGATTCAGGATTGGCTGTCCGATAGGTATCAAAGTTGTGTATGGTGGGTAGTTTCAAGGAGTCAGAAGGTTACACAAGTGGGGTCTCACAGGGCTCAGTACTGAGACCTTTATATCAGTGACATTGTCAGTGGATTATGGGGGAGTTGTTTGTGGATGATGCAAAGCTGGGAGAAGTTATTAGTAATAGTGCAGATGTGGTAGCCCTGCAAGAGATTTGAATAAGCTAGACAGATGGGCAAATGAATGGGGGTATCAGTTTAATGCAGCAAAATGTAAGATCTTGAGGTTTGGGGTACATCGATGGGACACTTCATACTCTATTGGAGGAGTTGTACTGGAGGAAATAGGGGAGACAAGAGATCGGGGGTTGATGATTGATAGAAACCTGAAATTCAGGGGACATATTGCAAAGGTGGTGAAGGTAACACAGAGGATTACTGCAATACTGAGAAGAACGCTGACCTGCAGAGATAAGAGAGTTATCATTCCATTGTATAAGACCCTGATCAGACCACACTTGGACTATTGTTCTCAGATTTGGTCCCCAGGATTTGAAGGGGATAAATTAACTGTGGAAAGGGTACAGAGGCAGATAAGGATGGTTTCAGGAATGTACAATGTTAGTTATGAGAATCTGCTGATGGAATGTGGACTGCAGAGTTTGTAGATAGAAAAAGGAGAGGTGATATGATTGAGACTTTTTAAACTGTCGAGAGGTGGTTACAGGGTTGACACTGGTGAGTACTTTCGCTTGGTTGAACAGCAAGAAGGAGTGATGACAAGGGGCCATCCCTGGAAGTTACGAAAGGAAGCTGTGAGCAAGAGGGTGAGGAGTGGTTTCTTTGCATGAGGGTGGTTGAACCGTGGAATGCATTGTCTGATAGATAGTGTTTCGTTGGAAGGACCTCTGCGATGAGTCTTTTGACTCCATGGAGGCCTGAATAATAATAATAATAATGTAAGTACACTCTGTGAAACATGGGGTTTTGATTTACAGAAAAAAAAGTACAAAATTTTCTCACCAGTTGACAATTGGCTAGAATCGCATGATATTTGCACAATCTCACTGTTTCTACTGACGAGTTGGTTGATATAAGGAAGACCAAAACAGATTCACATCATTCTGATAAGACTGAAGTGCTATGGATCTCACTTTACAGGAATGTGTGTTGCTAATCAAGCTTTACTATCAACAACACAGTAATGATAATGACACATTTCGAGAATTCCGGCATTTGAAGAATAGGAGAAAAGGCCCGCTGACAATAGCAAATTTTACAAAAATGATTTTATGATTTGAAAATAGTGGATCTTTAGCCATTACACCAAGATGAGGGTGCAAACAGATTATTGCTCAACAAGTTGACGAATTTGCAACTGTTGTCGTGGCACACGGAATGAATAATGCACAAGGGTCCAGCAGTGCTCAGGCAATATCAAGGCAACTAGATAGTGAAACTTAACTATGTGGAAAATTCTGTATCAAATGCTGGGGTTTTTCCTGTACAAGATCTTCCATACTTAATTTGCTTCATGGTGATGCAGTTTGCCCTGATGTTCTTAGCTCGAATGGAGATGGATGTTGCATGGCTATGTAAGATCTTGTGGAGTGACAAAGCACATTTTTATCTGAATGGTGGTGTTAACTTACACAATTGCCGCATTGAGCTGCAAATAATCCTCATGTTTCATCAAACCTCTTTACATTTACCGAAAGTCATAGATTGGTTTGATTTCACTGCATCCTTTATCATTGGTCCATACTTTTCAAAGAACTTTGCCTGACAGGACCAATGACTTCTACCATCTCTAAGTATTGAGAGATGCTATGCAACTTTGTTGTTCTGCAGCTGTAGCAGCAAAGATGCCTTGACTCTGCCATATTCATGCAGGATGGAGCACCACCTCGCATTGATTGCTGATACAGCGAATGTTACAAAAACACTTCGCAAAACATAGAATGATTAGCCGTGCATTTCCCACAGCATGGCCACCTCGTTTTCCTGATCTTGACTTCTGTGACTTTTAATTGTGGGGGAGCCCATCTGAAACACGTGGTGTATGAAGGATGTGTTCCTTCATACACCACGTGTATGAAGGAACACATTTAGCAACCTTGAAAGACAGAATAATGCAGTTCTTAGAACATCTGAAAGGAAGGAGCACACATTGAACCACATCTGTAAGTTATACAAACATGAAAATTGATTTGTGTGTCTCTTCTAGTCTACTGTTTAATTAATTAATCCCAAACCACCCTTTTATAAGTGACAAATGCCTCCTGGTGGCAGAATTTTATACTATATTTTTATCAAAAAAAAATTAAAAAAAAACTGCAAATAAAACACCCATGTGCCAGAGTGTACTTACACCAAGTTTGGTAGAATTTCTTCCAATACATGTTTCACTACAGAGCTCTGAACACCTTGTCTTTAATTATGGCCACCCTGTATATCACCCCCTGTTCAACCATATGCAGGTGTGATGGGGAAACATTTATCCTACAAGATGGTAATGATCATCCTCATGGTGCAAAGTTCATTGTATGTATGAACTGGTGAGCCAGGTCTTGTGGCCTTAATCCTGTTGAGCATGAGCAGGCATGTTGTTATTTTCAAGCACCCTCCCTAAAACCTTGAGGGACCTAAGAGAGTTTTTTGGGAGCAGTGGTTATTATTACACTCTGAGCTCCTGGGCACTATTATGAATGATATGAATATCATTGTGAGCACTGTAATCCTGTGAGGTGATAGTCTCCTTTTGACTTTTGTTTTTGACTGTTGTCTTCACTTACCTATTTGTCAATGAATTAAGCTATTTATTTACAGTTTTTTGGATCTCATATCAATACTGCTTTTCACTGAATTGCATAAAAATTCTTTGTACAGTTTTTGAGTTATCATAATTTTTTGTTTGTTTGTTTGTTCATTTTATTATTATTATTACTACAAGGAGTCCTTAGACTCATCGAGGGAGGCCCTAAACATCATGTCAAAAACTGTTCAGCATTCGCACAGTATCTATCATACTTTGTTTTGAACTCATTCACAGGCATGGCACCCGCAACAGACTCTGGCAGCTTATTCCACTCATTCACCACTCTCGAAGTAAAAAACCTAGTTCTAACACCCTTGCTAACTACACTCTTACTCAGTTTCCATGGATGGCACCACCAGACCTGTTCTGAAAAATTTCCTATGAATTAATCTTGTAAAAAACCCCTCAGTAATTTGAATGTCTCAATTATATCACATCTTTTCTGCCTATCAACCAATTTCTGTAACCCACAGATCTTCAACCTGTTCTTGTAAAGTTCATTCCATAGACCAGCTGCCATCTTGGTCACTCGCCTCTGGATCTTCTCTACCTCCTCCACATCATGAAAAAATCCTGGCACCCAGATCTGAGCACAGTAATCAAGATGGGGTCTTATCAAGGCTCGATAAAGAGGAACAATAACCTGCTTGTCTCTGCTCGTCAAAATATTCTTCAGTAACCAAGTGATCTGATGAGCTGATTTAGCCACTTTTGCTATGTGCCCTCTAAACTTTCAATTCCCTATCCACCAACACTCCCAAATCTCTGGCTTTGTCAATTTCCTGGAGTACAGTTCCACTGATGTGGTATACTGCTGCTAATGTTTTCACCCCAAAATACATAACCTTACACTTTGCAACATTAAACTGACATCCATTCTCCTTAGCCAAGTCTGAAAATCTATCCAAATCATCCTGCAAAATTTTGACATCATGTGTATTCACTATTGCTCTACCCAACTTTGCATCATCGGCAAATAAATGAACAGTTTCTCTCAGATCCTTTACTATATCATTAATCAACAAATTAAATATCAGTGGTAAAAGAACAGATCCCTGTGGCACACCATTAGTCACGGGCCGTCTTTTGGACTCTACTCCTGAATAAACTATTCTCTGAGATCTCTCCATCAACCGCCCTCCTATCCATCTCACCAGCCCTGTATCCATCCCCATGTGCTGCAGTTTACTTATTAGAATTCCATGTGGTATCCTGTCGAAGACCTTAACCAGGTCCAGCAGTATCACTGTAAATCCATTATCCTTATCCAGTTCAGCCATCACTGTATTATAAAACATGAGCAAGTTACTGAGACATGATTTACCCTTCACAAAACCATGCTGCCCCATACAGTATCCCATTTCCATCTATCCATTCCTGTATTTTGCTCTTGACTAATTTCTCCAATACCTTGACAACATCTCATAATTTGCAACAGCAGTCTATCTTGAAGCCTCCTTTATGCATTGGAACTATTCCCCCCCCCCCCCCCCCCAGGACTAATCCAGAGCTGAGACTTAAATTAACCAATATGGTCAAGGGCACTGACAATTTCTTTTCCGCTTCACGTAAGATTTGAGCTGGTATACCATCCAATCCCACAGATGTATTCACATTAAGATTCTGTAATATACTATTCACCTCCATTTCATTTACCTCAATTCCCATATAAGCCATTGGTTCCCTCATTCCTACAACATCACTGCCTGGATGATATACTGTTGCAAAGTGTTCACTTAGTAATTCTACTATTTCTACTGATTCAGTTACCTCCCTACCATCAGCATTCCTTAAAATCTTCTGCCGTATACATTTTTTCTTTTACTTGCACATATCGAAAGAACTGTTTGGAATTCTCTTTAACTTGCATTGCTAATTTCCTTTCATAATCTACTTTTGCTTTTCTTACCCCACTAGTTACCCTTCTGGCCTGTGCTTTGTACTGTTTGTTTGCTTGCAGGTCACCTTTCTCCTTAAATTCCCTCCACAATTGGTTCTTTTTTTTAGCTCAAGCTTAATGGTGCTATTCATCCATTTAACTCTCACTTGATTTACTCTCCGGACTCTGCGTATGTAGTCAGCCATTACCTCCTTCAAACACTCCTTTACCACTTCCCATGCACTATCAACATCCAGCCCTTGCAGTTTTACATGCCATGGCACTGATCCAAGCAATCTCCTAACCTTGTTATACTTACCAGCCTGGTAATTCCATATATGCCCTGTCTTAATTGAAATTTCCACACATTTAGCCACCTGGGAGGTGGCTAAATGTGTGGAAACCTTATGATTGCTCTCTCCAGTTGCTGGCAACGTGTTCATATTCGTTATAGGGGAAAAAAAAAACTTAAATGCAATTACTAGATTGATTTGTTTAGGACTGTAATCATCTGCATTATAGAGCTGAGATTAACATTTCCAATTTTGATATCAGGTTTAATACCACTTTTTTAGATAGTGTGATCCATATAGATCATGAATAATATTGGAGATAATGTACACTCTTGTCTCACAGCTCACTTAATATCAAACCAGCTTCCTCTACCTACTTCATTCTAACTACTGCCTTACAACTTAAATGTGGACTGTGTACAATATCTCATTTATGCTGTATAATTATGTTTTGAACATATTTTCCTCTTCGAACTTTTCATATGCCTTTTTCAGATATACAAAAACTTAAACAGAGATCTTTGTTATGTTTCCATGATTTCTCACCCATCTTAATGTGAAAATCTGATCTTTATAGCCTCTGTTTGGCTTGAACCTATATTGTTCTTCCCCAAGCTTCTCTTCCACATTTTTTCTCAAACCCTATTCTTCCTATGGGTTTAAATTTGGAAGAAGGCTAGTTCAGAAGCCTTAAGGTAGCAGCCCTACCACTGGAATATCCATCACCAGGCTAGTCACCTGACTTGTAGAACATTAATCTATTTTTAAGCCAACAGAGAAAGGTAATCGAAACGAATCTATGGAAAGCAACCCTGGAATGGAAACGATAAAATATATTACACATAGCAAACTGGAACATAAAAGGAATAGCATATAAAGAAATAGAATTACACCAAATATTAAATGAAAGAAATTTTTAGAAATCAGTACTCACTGAAACAAAACAGAAATTAAAAGGAACCATGAGAACTGAAAACTTTAATGTAATATATAGTAGAGTTGATAGAGACCAAAGAGCACAAGCAGGTGTTATGATTTGGATTCATGATTTCCTTTCAAAACAGTTCAAATATTATAAATTATGGAATGAACAAATAATACAAGTTAAAATAAAAATAGATAGAGGTTATATAACAATAATTGGTTTTTATGCTCCAAAAGAAGGAAGAGAAGATGATAATATTGAATTTTATAATCAGTTACAAAATATATATAATAAAATAAATAAAAATGATTATGTGTAATATTAACAGGAGACTTAAACGCAAGAATTGGAAACACGAAAATTAATAATAATATAGGAATATATGGAAAGTATACTCTAAACAGGAATGGAAAAAAATTAATCGACTTTAAAGTTTATAATAACCTTAAAGTAATGAATTCTTTCTATAAACATAAAGACATACATAAATATACTTGGATAGCAAGAGCATGGAAATCAATATTAGATACTTTATCTTTAATGAAAAGACATGAAAGTTCTCTTTAGATGTTAGAGTTCACAGAGGATATGAAATAAGTAGTGACCACTTCCTCATTAAAATAAAATTAAGATTACCACCTAAATAGCTTACAAATAACAAGAACAGAAAGAAAATTTAAAACATTTAGATATAAAACTAGATTATTAAACGACACAAATATATGCAATGGCTATATGAACAAAGAATTAACCAATATTTAGATGAAGAAACAGAAAGAGAATGGTTTAATATAAAAATGATACTAAATACAGCAGCAAATGAAAGCCTAGGGAAGACCAAAATATTCAATAAAAAGGAAAAAACTGAAGAATATGGGATGACACAATCAAAGGAATAATCAAAACGAAAAAAGAAGCATATCATAATTGTTAAGCAATAAAAGATTAGAAGATGAAATAGAATATAAAAGAATAAGAGCCATAGCTAAAAGAGAAGTCAGAAAAAGACAGAGAATCATGGAACAAATTTGTTTCTAATTTAGAATATGATTTATATCAAATAAGGCCCAATGTGTATAAGATTTTGAAACATTTAGGTATAGATACTAAAGAAAACATAAAATTAAACACCGAATTGAAATTAGAAGAATTTCTAAATTTCTGTACTGAATTGTGGACAGATAAAATATTTTAAAAAGTTACTGGCGAACATTTAATGGAAATGAAAAGGAAATGACTAAAGAAGAATTAGAAATCATCCTGAAAGAAATAAGAAATGGAAAATCACCTGGAGAAGATAAGTTAGGTTCAGAATTATATAAATATTCAGGAATAAGCTTCAAAGAAAGACTTATTATTTTTAAATAAAATCTATTCAGCAAGTTACCCACTAATAGAATGGAAAAAAAAAGCAATAGTGATCCCTATCTTTAAAAAAAGGTAGTATAGATGACCCTAAAAATTATAGGGGTATAAGTATTCTAAATTCCTGTTATAAAATATGTAGCAGAATTTTAAATAACAAACTAATAAAATATTCTTAAAACTATTTTAGAAGTACAGAATGGATTTAGAAAAGGATGATCATGTATAGACCTGGCCTTTTGCCTAAAATTAATAATAGAGAAAAGAAGAGAATACAATAATAAATTTAGTTTAATCCTTTATCCAAGTGTGAGCAAACAAAGTTTGCACCTGAAAGTATCTTCAGGACTGGGGTAAGGTAGTACAATACCGGGTAACTTATTGCAAAGGTGGAGCATAACATCACTCCTATCTCAGTATCTCCCAAAATGCAAAACACATCTCCTTGCAGATATGTATAATGTTATGCATTAAGGAGAGGGCTACTACCCAGACTAGTTTCAACCTTTATTGAGGTCTCTTCAGTGGGAGCCATGCCCAGACGTGGAGATACCAGGCAGAAGCAATAGCAAGGTCATCTCTACCTATAGGAGTTGCCAAATGGTGTGTCACCTTTTTATTAAATTACTCTCGATTTAGAGGAAGATGTTGGAAGTTGTTTTTTTTTCCTCCGCTTGGTTAGACTATAATAAATTTAGTTTAATCCTTTATCCAAGTGTGAGCAAACAAAGTTTGCGCCTGAAAGTATCTTCAGGACTGAGGTAAGGTAGTACAACACCGGGCAATCCGTTGCAAAGGTGGAGCAAGCTAGCATCACTCCTATCTCAGTATCTTCTAAAATGCAAAATGCTTCTCTTTGCAGATATGTATAATGTTACACATTAAGGGGAGGGCCATTATCAACTAGTTTCGACCTTTATTGAGGTCTCTTCAGTGGGAGCCAAGCCCAGATGTGGGGATACCAGGCGGAAGCAATAGCAAGGTCATCTCTACCTATAGGAGTTGCCAAATGGTGTGCCACCTTTTTATTAAATTACTCTGCATTTAGAGAAAGATGTTGAAAGTTTATTTTTCACTTGGTTAGACTATAATAAATTTAGTTTAATTTTGTTTGCTCACACTTGGATAAAGGATTAAACTAAATTTATTATAGTCTAACCAAGTGAAAAATAAACTTTCAACATCTTTCTCTAAATCCAGAGTAATTTAATAAAAAGGTGACAAATTATGAAAGAATTCAACCAGGAATCAGTAATAGAAAAAATTAAAAAATATAAACATAAATAGATGGAACATGTTGAAAGAATGGAAACAGAAACATTACCAAAACAAGCCTTGAATTACAAACCATTACGAAAAAGGAAACCAGGACATCCCATGAAGATATTTAACGATGACTTCTAAGGCCACTCTAGACCTAAATCTTTGACAAGCATGTCATGATGATGATGATGATTTTTTCTCAACCATGAATCTTACTAGAAAAACTCATAAAGGAAATTCTTCAGTAATAAGACTACGTGGAGGTCTCCAGGTTATATAGCTTTCACCTTTAAGCAGTCCCTATTTATTGTCTATCATGAAAAAATATGCATAACCATAGCCAAAGAACCAGGTCTACAAATAAATGGCATGAATATCAATTGCTTTAAATATGCAAACAGTATTATTATTATTCTTGCAGAATTCTTGGTAGTTTCCTTGCAGTTGCTTTGGATCATAATCCCAGTTTGGTTCTTGAGATTCCTTAAAAGGCTAAGTGGAGTTCTTCAGGTTATATATTTTTCATCTTTAGGCAGTCCTTATTTACTGTCTATCATGAAAAAATATGCATAACCATAGCCAAAGAACCTGGTCTACAAATAAATGGCATGAATACCAATTGCATTAAATATGCAAACAATATTATTAATCTTGCAGAATTCTTGGTAGTTTCCTTGCAGTTGCTTTGGATTTTTTGTAAACAGCAAAGGAAGATTAAAATTTCAATGTAAGCCAATTGCAATATGTTAAGTTCTTTTTTGTATAGCTTTGACACATCTTAGAGAACCAAGAATTAAATAAGAGATGAAAATTTACTTTAGTGACATGTTCAATGCAATTTTTGTATCAAAAGACTTAAAACAAGAATTCACCCGAGGAAATAATGCAAAAAGGTATAAAGACTGTTCTAGTTGGCATATTTACAATGCCATATATAGCATTATAAGTGTCTGGCTAAAATTCTCTCTCTCAATCTATCAAATTCATTTGCTAACTTTCATGCCAACCATTCTGAAATTTTGGGTTTCCTTTCTTTAAATGGCATGAATAGATGTTGAGACATTTGCTATCACCAATGATCTTACACAGACTGTCTTTAGCAATAATGATCACAGCGTAGTGTTGAATATTTCTTCCATGAAAGAGAGCAAGAGGCATTTGGAGAGTGATTGGATTTATCTAGTATTCTGATAGGCGTGTGAACAGTCTGTGCAAGATCACTGTTGGTAGCAAATATCCCAACATCTATTCCTGATATTTAAAGAGAGGAAATCCAAAAGTTCAGAAGGGTTGGTATGAGGAGAGTTAGACAGCAAATGAATTTGATAGTGAGAGAAAAAAGAGAGAGAGAATTTTAGTCAAAGAGCATCAAGAAAAGGAGATTCTCTTTTGAAACTCTGTCATGGTATATCAGAGCAAACCATAACGTACAAATGCCACCTTTGAGATGAAGAGAGTCAAAGAAAGTGTTACCAGGAAAATAGTAGCACGTAGTGTTTGATTAAGCTAAATCTGAGTTTCTGTTGAGAATAGTATATATGGTTTTGCAAAACCTTGGAGATGGAACTGAACATAGATTGAGTGTGGAACTAAGAACATATTTTCTGAATTATTATAATTACGGCTATTTTGCCTGCTTCAGTTTAGGAGTGCCCCTGTTTAAATGTCATTGGCTATTTACTCATGGATTCTTAGGGCATTGTGAGTGTAAATGTACCAAAAAGTATATGTAGCATAAAGGAATAGAAATTTACACATACCTTTTTCTGGGTGTTGCGGCTTTTCCTCTTTCTGCAATGTCGAAAAACTACTGAGTGTGTGTGTGGGGGGTAGGCAATTTGGTAGAATTAAGTTAGAAAAACCCGGGTTTTTTCCCGTAATATATATATAAACATATATATTATATTATATAGGGTGGGGAAAAGGTGAAAGGGTTGATTTTTTAAAATAGGGAGGGGGAAGGTGGTTGACGGGATGTGGTCCGTTTTGACTATTCGTGGTCGTCATCTGAAACGTGTTCAGATGACGACCACGAATAGTCGAAACGGACCGCACCCCATCAACCACCTTTCCCCTTCCCCCTCCCTATTTTAAAAAATCAACCCTTTCACCTTTTCCCCACCCTATATAATATAATATATATGTTTATATATATTATGGAAAAAAACTCGGGTTTTTCTAACTTAATTCTACCAAATTGCCTACCCCCCCACACACACACTCAGTAGTTTTTCGACATCGCAGAAAGAGGAAAAGCCGCAACACCCAGAAAAAGGTATGTGTAAATTTCTATTCCTTATGCTACATATACTTTTTGGTACATTTACACTCACAATGCCCTAAGAATCCATGAGTAAATAGCCAATGACATTTAAACAGGGGCACTCCTAAACTAAAGCAGGCAAAATAGCCGTAACATGGGAGTTTTCCCAGAAATAATATGCATATTTTCTGAATTTTATGAATCTGAAAATTTAAAATAACATGGAAGAATACGACAGGACAAAGATGATTACACTATATCTAATGGAGAAAGCTATCGCTCTTGATATTTCCAGAGCATTTGACCATGTCAGGCATCCAGGCCTACTAAACAAATTGCCATCCTTCGATCTATATGCCATCCTCTGTGAGTGGGTAGCCAGCTTTCTCTATGGTAGTTCTCTGTGAGTCATGGTAAATGACTCCCTCCCGAGGCTCTGTCCTAACTTACTCTCTTTCTTCTGTACATAAAATGACCTACTCTCAATCACCATTAGTCCTATCCACAGCTTTGCTACTTTTCATTCATCCTACTCATTTGATAAACCATGCAGTACATCCCAATCTTTAAGTATAATCTGTGCCTTAAGCAGTAACCAACAGATCTGCTCACGTTCAGTGCAACCAAAACACAGTCTTGCCTTTTCTCTTGCAAGAGATCTTATTTTGCCTATCTTTACCTTCAGCTTCAGAAATACACAAGTCACTATACAAAATCAGATCTTTCTTCTTGGACCAACATTTACCTACAGTCTCTCCTAGCATAATCACAAAAAGCTTCCTCAGCATTCAAAAAATTAGGCATTCTTTTGTTCAAGATGCTATTTTACACCCTACTACCTCTTAACTGTATATTATCCCAAATCCACTCATGCTTTGAAAGCTTGGGAAGAGTTCAGAAGTAAGGAACTCGTTTACATTGGATTTGAAGGTGCATTGTATTCCTTGGGAAACATATGGAATTGGGAGGCTGTTCTAGAATACAGCAGCAGTAAGGATGAAGGAAGAGGAACTTGTTCTGCAAGTATGGAGTTTGACTGTGAAGAGATGTTAGGTAGTAACTGCACATGTGTTTGGATTTGGTAGGGAGGGAGATGGAGTGGGGGGGGGGGGAACTATTGATGATAGCTCTGATGAACATTTACCATGGAAATATTTAGAGAAGATGCATGCAGTAGATATTAGACGCTTGTGCAAGAGTGGTTGGAGCGAATTGGTAAGAGATGTTGTTAATCAATCTGACTGCTGTCCTCTGTATTGTGTTGAATATTTTTAGGACACTCTTTGGGGCACCTCCCTGGATGCGCATATAGTAGATAGTGCTGTTTCAAGATAAAGTAATGCCTTGAATGAAAGAGGAATCCTAATTTTCAGATGCCAAGGAGGAAGTGGTTGTAATATGTTTATGCCAAGAGAGCCTCAATGTCAAGGTAATCCCAAGGAGAGAGAGATCTCCTCTTTTCTAGAAATTTGGGTATTGTCAAAGTAACCTTGACATCGAGGCTCTCTTGGCATAAACACATTACAACCACTTCCTCCTTGGCATCTGAAAAATTAGGATTCTTCCTTCGTTCAAGGCATTACTTTATCCTCAAACAGCACTATCTATTATATGCGGGCAGCACTATCTACTGCCTGCACATCTGGGAAGGGATCCCAAAGAATTCCCTAAAAATATTCAACACAATACAGAGGACAGCAGTCAAATTGATTAACTACTCATCTCTTACCAATTCACTCAAACCACTCCTGCACAATCGTCTAGTATTTACTGCATGGTAAATACTAGACGCTTTTGTGGGAAATAAGGCAGAACTGTGTTTTGCAGGCATTGAAATTGACAAGGTTATTGAGCCCCATCAAAGAATAGTTTGGATATCAGAATTTAGGCTTTCAGAAGTTATTGCTCTGTGAATTGTGGTGGTTTGTTTGATGCAAGGTTTGTCGAGTGAGGAGGAATGTAGTATACTGCCATTTGCAAAACTGTGTATTGGATTTGAAGTCAACTGGAGCAGATCATTGATGTATAGAAGAAGGAGGATAGTTGAGAATATCCCACAAGGGGTCCCACAAGACAGAATCTTGTTGGACCCCAGCATTAGTTGCATGGTTAGAAGATAGGGAACTGCCAACCATCACATGCAATGTGTGTGATGTTGATGTGAGAAAACTGGTGACCCAGTTGCAGAATTCACAAGACAGACCGAATTATGGAAGTTACTTAATAGGCCCTCATGCCAGATCCAGTCGAAAGCCTTAGAGATATCTTGTGCAACCAATTGGATTCAACAAACTTTTCCATAGTGCTTATTTAGAGGTATGTGACATGTGAGCAGATCCCCTGTTGAATGACATTGGTGAGTTTATTAGGTGAGTACTATCAGGATAGCATAGAAGTTGGCTGTTGATGGTTCTATCCATTACTTTGGAGATGACTGAGGTGAGAAAGATTGAGTGATAGGTTGATTGATGGTAAGGATTTGTTACCCTTCTTGGAAGTAGTTTGGATATGTGCTAATTTCCAGAGTGTAGAGTAGGTGGTGATGGAGTATGAGAAAATAAAGAGGCAATATGGTATAGGAGTCAACTCTGGAGCACAGATTTTCAGGACAATTGAAGGACTGCTATCAGGGCCAGGGGACTTTTTGGTATCCAATTTGGACAAGATTTTTGTGATCACTTCCTAGTGAAAGGTTAGTGGAGGCATTGAGTGTTGGATGTTTGGAATGGTTGGGGGAACAATTAACAAAATCATATCTATGCAGGTATTTGAGGAAAAGTATGATACCAGGAGATCAGCTTTCTCTATGGATGATGATGCAATAGACCCATCTGGTGCAGTGCGAGCAATGTTGGGAAAAGTTGTAGCCAACTGCTTTGGCCAAACACCAAAATGCACAGCTGTTATTTGGGTGTGATGCAGGTTTCTTGCTTGTGGTGCTTTGATCAAGGCCAAAAAATGCCTTGATCAAAAACTTGCCATCATGATTTTCTTATAGCTGTTTTGGACTTTGGTGTAAGCTGTGAGAAAAGTCGTAGTTCTTGATGATGGCCAGGTGCGGTATGTTTGGTTCTTCATTTGTATAGCCTTGACACATCTTTTGTAGAATCAGGACTTACTTAGGGGATGGGACTTTAGAGTGGAGTGAGGAATCAAAGAGTTTCTCACTTTCAAAGAGAGGAAATCAAGGAGCTCTGAATAGATGGTAGCATGGGAAGACCGATATAGACAACATATGAATTTGACAGAGTGGGACAGAGAGATTTTCAGCTAAAGTAGATAATGATCAGGTGCCAAGTTGAATGCTTTCTGGTGTGGTATGTCAGAGCAAACATATGTACAAATGCTGCCATTGTGCTGAAAGGAGTCGAAGAGTGTGTATGATGTTCAGATGAGTAGTGCTTGGAGAGCCTGCAGTTTGGGTGTCTGTTTAGAAAAAGCAGTGAGGGTGGTGCAGACTATAGGGTAGTAAACACTGTTGAGGTTGGAGCAGAGACCATGTATATTTGTAAAGTGGATCTGAAAATCCCTGTGCAATTTGTTGTTGACCAGTCGGTCATATACCCTGTACAGTACTTGATTACAGTACAATACAGTGGTACAGTACAATACCTGTACCACTCAATTTCTGCACTAGAATTCCTCTTTTGTAGTCGATGCACCATGTTTCGTTGGCACTGTAATTTTTCTTCCAGTTGTTTGGAAGTTGTGAGCCTTGTTCGCACCGGGTAAAGGTAAGGTCAGGCTGGGCATGTATACGTGATTGGGAAGAACTTGGTTTGAGATTGTTGACAGCCAGCATTAGTTCTGATGCACTCACCAGTCTGTCGCAGGAAAGTCATCCCATCACTTTTTTTGGTCATAGTCCAAAACAGTGGCATCTGTTGATTTTGTTGCAAGCGAAACTGGATTTTTCCATTAGTTTGGTAATGTCTTCCTTCAGTGTCGCGTTGCTTTTGATGTGGAAGTTGAGGATAATGGCATTATACATATTTCTTTTATTTTTTATTTATTTATTTATTTATTTTTTGGCCTTGATCAAGTCGGGCACCATTCATACAATGAGACTCGGGAGCTGGCTAGCATCGGTGGTGGGTAATTTTTCTTCTAAGCACTGATTGTGGATTTGTTTTAGCTTTTCTTCCGTTAATTTAATTTTGCTGGAGAGTGTTTGGTCAATAGTAGCAAGGCACTGCTCTAATCTTTAAATGCATTTTTCCAAGACCAGGAACTGTTTCACCGAGGGAAGCACAGTGGGCAGAAGAAAGGCTGGTTCTGGTTTACAAGAGATTTATATGCCTATTTGTAAATTTTTATGCATTTAGAATGTGACCATTGGTACAGATATTGCATAGGGGAGCTTTTTTTGGTGTCTGTGACCTCTAGTCTGCAGCTGTGGCACTTGATAGCATCATTAGATTTATCAGTGCTGGACACTTTCACTGCATTGGATATGCCTGACGTACTCTGTCGTCGTTGGGCTTTATTGCTGCCGTTTTTGCTTTTTACGATAGGCATTAGTGGATGTTAATGCCTGTGATCTCTTCGCATACGTCACCCTCTGCTAGAAACATGCACTGTTGCCATTGATATATCCAGGGCTTTTGATCATATTTGGCATCAAGACCTGCTTTGCAAACTGCCTTCCTTCGGTCTACTGACCACCCTCTAACTGGATAACAGATATTAAAATATGGGGTATAGAGTCAAAGAGAATAAAGTTGATATGTTGGACTCCTTTATTTATGATGAATAGATTTTATTTATGGTAAGTGGCCAGTGAGTGAACTAATGTGCTTGTGCAGTAAAGGTTAGCACAGAATCATTAAACAAATTCAAAACAAGATAAGTATTGTTTGAGTTAGAGGGCCTTCTGTGATGATCCCTGGGACTCCCTGGAGCTACTCAAATAATAATTATTATATTCATATATGTATTTAATACAATACATTTAATTTCTTTTTTTACAATGTAGAAATGCCGTAACTAATCAATTTCAGAATTTTTATGTAATTATGTTTTATCCATAAAATAGTCTTTAGATGAAGTTCTAGTGGAAATGGAGACTTGTGAAGATCTCAGGCCTCCATCTCCTGGAAGTGGTCAGCCTAGTTACAGGTGAGTCACTTTATCAGAAGTATTATTTTTGTTGTTTATAAAATGAATACTTATGGGTAATATATGGAGAAAATGCTTTCAACAAAAATTATAACCAATTAATAATTTTTTAGTATATAAATTATTATTAACATCAGCCTAGTTACAGGTGAGTCACTTTATAAGTATAATTTTTGTTATTTATAAAATTAGCACTTAGGGTTGTAATATATGGAGAAAATACTTTAAACAAAAATAGTAACCAATTAGATTTTATAGTATATAATAAATTATTATTATTAATATCAGACCTTCAAGCAGTCAAAAACTCATCACAGGAGACACTGTCACACACAAATCTCATCAAACCATGCCTTAAACTCATTCAGTATACCCACATTCAGAGTTACACTCAGGCAATGCATTCCACTCTCCATGCAAAGAACCTGCTCCTCATTCCTTTGCTCACATCCTCCTTATACAGTTTCCATGGATGGCCATCTCCCATTCTATGAAAACTTTGTTCCACTTAACCCTTACCGACTTAAATGTTTCATTCACATACCCTCTCTTCCTCCTATTCATAAGGCTTTACAAATTGCATTCATTCAATGTCTATCTTCATATCCCACATCTCAATGACAAGTTACTACTTTAGTCAGTCTTCCCGATCCTTTCTAGTATATCTTCATGACCATGAACACAAGTGACCAAATCAGTGCACAGTAATCCATATGAGGCCTGATCAAGGTTTTACACAACAGAACCATAACCTCTTTATTTCTGCGCACCATGGTCCTCCACATCATTACCATTTTATCCAATGCGATGATGTCACAGCTTGTGCAATGTGGCCCTGAATTTCAGGTTCATCTCCTCCACCTCTTTCATAGTATTTTCACCAAGTGAATACTTTGTATCACATCACTGCTTACCAAATTTCAAAACCTTCACTGCAACATTGAAATGACAGTTCCACTTACCTGTCCACTCCTACTCAAGTCATTCTTTAAGGCTATAACATCTGCTTCACTCCCCATTGTTCTACCTAGTTTTGCTACATCTGTAAAAGGTTGCATATCTCCACTTAAAAACTCTCCCAATATCATTAACATACAAGTTGAACAACAGTAACCCCCAAAGACCACTACGGCACAATACCAATGTCTTTCCTCTTTTGAGATACTGCATCCTCATATACAACCTGCTGATACTTGAGTCAGTCACCTGTTCAATTCACTAGTCTGTTATTCAAGCAAATTTTGCTGTTATCAGCCATTTCTGAATCCTAGTTTTCACTAATCTCTCCAATACCTTAACCATCATATATTGGCATATGACTTGCAGCCTCACCCTTATCACCACCTTTTTGCAGTGGAACAATTTTATCTTCTTTCCACTCCATTGTAATAACCTGTACTGTTGTAAAACTTATTAATCAGGTATGCTACTGCAAATTCCTTGGAACATTTCTTAAGACACATGGTGGTATGTCATGAAATCCTATTGCCTTATTGACATCAAGCTTATATACCAAGGAATTTTCTTTGCTTAATTTAATAATTTCTAATTAGGTGTCTATGAAGAACTAAAATTCATTTTACTTATTCCCTAATACTATGTCTACATTTCAATCTGTTCTGCCATAATTAAAATCACACTTCCACATATATCATTTCCTCACAAAATTCCTTCTATAAACATATGATCATCACCATCAATTTCCTGATATATGTACTCTCAAGGGATGTTCAGGATGCTATGACAGCACTACCTGATTAAAGTTACCTTATTATTAATCTCTTATCAACAACTTTCTGCCAAATTAGTCTATTACTTGGTAGCACTCCAATATTGTCATATCTAACATTTCATTCTAAGCCACTTCTGAATCAATCCATCAAGATCTTTACCTTCATCTGGATCTTTCTCTTGCCATCAAACACCTATTTTGCTAACCTTTCTTCTCCCATTCTGTTTAAGTGTCCATAGCACCTTAGATTAGCACTACTCACAAATTCTTGAATGCTAACAATGCCAAGTTCCTTCCTAATGTCTTCATTTTTAATATGATTCTGCCATTGATACCATCTGTTCAGGTCTCTAGTCTTTGATCAAGTGATTTATTTCTAACCTCTCAGATCCATAATTGAAACTGGTTTGAACGCTGTCTTGTGTACTACTAGTTTAGTGTTTTGGCTAATTTCTCTCTTATTCCTTATAAATTTATTCAGCTGCTATTTCCAGATTATGGTTTGCCATTTTCACTAAAAACCATGACTGTATAGCTGAAATATCATACTTGTATAGGTTCTCCATTCAAAATGCAGCTTTCTACATTGCTGGCTATTTTCTTCTATTTCTGAAAATCAACATTTGTATTGTTGATTTTCATATCAAGTTATATGGTGTAGCTGTTATTCAATTTATTTAAAGAATCCTGGAAACTTGCACTGGATGTGTTTAGGAGTATAACATCTTCTGCATAAAGCAAAGAGTTTGATAATGTTTATTTCCAATTCTAATATCAGGTTTAATGCCACTTTCTTTCATCAATGTAATTCATATAAATGATGAATAAAAAGTGATGATGACGATGATGTGCATCCTTGTTTTACACCAATATTTACATCAAACTATGATCCTGTATTTCCTTCAATTCTTACTGTTGACTTACATCTTAAATATAGACTATATATTGCTCTGTAATGTTCCATTTACTCCATGTAATTGTGTTTCGAAAAGCTTTTCAATGAGCACCTTGTCGTTTCTCTACTATTTGTCAGGAAGTGAAATTCTGATCTTGACAACCTCTGTTTGGCCTGAATTAGCTTGTTCTTCTCCCAGGTTCTCATCCGCAGTTTTTCTCAATGTCTTTTCAAGTTCACATGCATAATCCCACCTGGAACACTTTGCAGAGAAATTCCTCTGTAATTTTCAAATTCAACTTTATTCTTTTTTTTTTATTGATGAGAAATATGCAAATTCCCTCTGAGCAATCTCTCTGAATTATGCAGTGTAGCCACTGCAAAAACTTTTATATCCCCATATTTTGAGCATTTTTGGTCAAATATTTATTTGGTATGGTGAATCTAACAGTTATAAAACATGCTGTTGATTTATTGGTTATAACTTCAAGTTTACCCAAAATAAAAATTAAAATTATAGCACACGTAATTTTAAAACAGAAAAGAAAATCAAAAGAGATTGTAATTCTAATAGAAATGAATGACTTAACTAGCAATAAGTCCAGTATAAGTGAGAATATGAAAGAATTTTGGAAGAAGTGAAAGTGAAGTGTGGGAAAGTGAAAATCATGAGTATATTATCTAGGTATGATAGAAGTTAATCAAGAAGAGGTGTGATGGTAAAGTTATTTGCCATCACACCAATTATTGACAAATTTGACACAAATTTGTCAATAATTGACAAATGATTAGGTTGTATGAATCAGGGAAATTGAATTATGATGTGATGAATTATGTGAATCTGTGTGTAAGAGTGACCATGTTATGTAACTGTGTTAATGGTGTGAATGAGCAATATCATTGAAATGATAATGGGGAGAGAACAATTTTGTGTTCATCTAGTTCGGACCTATCAAGCATGTGTAGCAATATCTGCATAAGTAAGGCACTTGATAAGAACAGATCTGTAAGTTGCCCAACCATGTCATGCAGACTACAGAGTGGTATTAAAAAAAAAAAAGAAAGAAAGAAAAGAAAAGAAAAAAAGCATGCAGGTAACTCATTATGCCTGTACACAAATGCTAGGAGAATAAGAAACATAGGGGTAGAGTTTGTAGCATTTTAGTATGTTGGTACCTCAGATTGTAACCATTATTGAGACCTAGCAATCAAAAGCTGATATACCAAGTAGTATCAAATGTCAAGGGTACATTATTTTTAGGAAGGACAGACGGGGAGGAGATGTTGTGGTATAGATATTGGATGACTTGAATGCAGTTTAAGTTGAGACCTACTCCCTCCAGTGGGTGATAGTGATCATGCATTACTCACTTGGGAAGTGGCTAACTTTATGAATGTTCCATTCAGAAAAGGTTACATGCTGAACTACAAAACAGGAAATTATAACCAGTTGAGGAGTTGATCATAACTCTGCTGGATTGTGTGGCATGGTATCAGTTCAGTGGGAAGGAAGGATATTGACAGTGCAAGGGAAGTGTTTAAAAAATATTTAAATGATGCAATATCAGAATGTGTCCCTAAAGTTCAAAGAATAGATAGGGTAGGAGCGAAATGGAAGTATTATCTTATTAAAACCAGAGATTTGTAAGAAAAGGATGATGTGGAAGGAATACCATGTGTATAAAGCTGATGTAAGTTATGAAAATTATAAGGAGCAGGCCAGAATGGAAAGCTGAGTATGAAGAGAACCAGGTCAGTGACAGCCCATGAAATTTTAAGTGGGGGTGCTGCCTAAACAAAAGAATTTAAAAAAAAAAAATTTTTTTTTCCTAATTAGTAACCAATTTATTAATAAATAAATCTACAGATTTATTTAAATTTATTTAATAAATAAATTACAGATTTATTTATTAATAAATTGGTTACTGATTAGGAAAAAAAGAATTTTTAAAAAATTATTTTGTATAGGCAGCACCCCCACTTAAAATTTCATAGGCTGCCACTGCAAGTTTCAGCTATTAAAGACAATCCAAAAGAGTTGCTGTGCTGCAAGTAAAAGAAAGAATGGACATGAAAGAATAACACTTCTGAATGCAGATGGTGTGAAGGTGATAGATGCAGAAGAGATTTTTTAGACTAGTGAGTGCTCACTTTGTTAAACGCTATCAACTTGATATATGCTACATTGTGGTCTCTGCTGCCTGTTAACTGGATGGAGAATCTTGCATCTCCCAAATTTAAGATAACCAGTGGTGTAACACAAGAATTAGTCCTTGGTCCATTATTATTCAATCTATGCATTAATGACTGGATACAATTTGATAGGCGACATACAGCTATTTGATGATGATATAAAGGTAGTCAGGGTTATCAGGAATGCAAGTGATATGCATACTTGCAGAATGATTTGAATAAGCTGGAATTGTGGGCATGTGAAAATGGCTTCAGTTCATGTTAGTAAATATAAAGTCATGCAGTTTAGTGTTGGATGTTCAGGGTCATATTATATTGGTGGGATTATGTTAGAAGAAACTGATCAGGCCAGGGTTCTTGGAGTTTTAGTAGATAGGAAGTTGAAGCTCAAGAACCATATAGTAACTATTGCAAATGCGAGTCAGAGGATAATTACAATGCTGATAGAGGAACCTTGACATGTAAAGACAAGTGTGTCATTTTGCCTCTTTACAAGGTCTTGATAAGACCTCACTTGGACTCAGAGGCATAGCCAGGGAAGGGTGGAGGGGACAGTCTGCCCCGGCCTGCACTTCGAACTTTTGCAGTTAATTCTAAAATACAGTCTCGAGAACTCATTTCCAAATATTGTAATACTACTGCGAATTTTCCTCACAATTGTTGTAAGTGTTGCTAGTTGTGAGAGGAGTTTTTCTAAATAAAATATATTAAGAATTATATTATTATGAAATAGACTTCGCCAATATCATCAATGATTTTGCTAACAGAAAAGCAAGAAAATAAACATAGTGTTTTAATTTATTTCCCTATACGTCATTTTGACTTTTTGTAGCATTTTTGGTATGTATTGAGAGGGGTAGCAAACTCAGGGACTGCCCCGGGTGGCAAAAGCTCTAGCTACACCACTGCTAGGACTGTTGTGAACAGGCCTGTCTCCTGGTTTCCATGCTGATTCTGATACAGTGGTGAGAGCGCAAAAGTTTATGTTAAAATGGAAACATCATCATAATACTAAATATGGATATAGATATATTGCTCTGTTCTGGCCTCATTATTCATCTAATATCCTCTTTTGAGGTCTACTCATGCTTCTCTGCCCAATTGGTTTTATTTTATTAATTATTTAGAATACTGGGATTTGGCTACTCGGTTTACATGTTGTTACAATTCACATCCAATTTTGTTTGTATTTGTTTAGTTTTTCTTCTATTGATTTTATTTTTAGTTCTTTTAAAATATTTTTATTTCTTTATTTATTATTTATTTATTTATTTTTTGTATAATAATGCGTAATTTTAGAATTCTCGTGAATCTCATTTCATTTTTTTCTCTTTGTTTATCTTGTTTATTTATTGCTCAGATTTCACCGCAATATAATAATGTAGGTACTGCTAAAGTATTATATATTCTCAAACATGTTTCTTTTTGTACAATATTTGGGTTGAACATTCTATTTATCAGACCCATAATCTGTATAAATTTTGAAGTTTTTAAATTTTTTTTTTTTTTTTCATCTTCATATGATATTTCAACTTCATATGAAAAACCAAGATAATTAAAAGTATTTATCTGTTATATTATTTTATTATTAATAACTATTTTACTTCTAACTCTCGTGGAAAGGCTTAGACGTTGGTTATGCATTTTCACTATATAATTTAAGGAAATTACAACGCACTAGGATATACATTAAAATAAATTTTAATATATTTCAATATTTCGGCAACGTCACGTTGCCATTTTCAAGAACTTAAGTACAAGACACGTGCACGCAGGCACAACAAAACAGTAAGTGAGGAAGAAGTAGGAAGCTATTATTTCTCCTAAATTCCTGATTGTGCCCTCTAGTGGGCAATACTAGTATTCTTGGGCGATTGGGCTGAAGGTCTTCTGATGTAAGTTTCCCAAATTTGAGGAAGCCAAATTTGTTGAGGTTTGGATCATTTCTTAGGGCTGAAGCTGATTCCATGAAAAGCCTTTCATATCTGTATTTGCTACGGTGTATTATTATTATTATTATTATTATTATTATTATTATTATTATTATTACGGGCAACTCCAGGGAGTCATTAGACTCATCGAGGGAGGCCCCAAATCATATTCATCACAACTATTCGACATTCATACAGTATCTATCATACCTCGCCTTAAACTCATTCACTGTCACAGCATCCACCACAGACTCAGGGAGCGCATTCCACTCATTCACTACTCTAAAAGTAAAGAACCCAGCTCTAACACCTTTACTAACCACACTTTTGCCCAGTTTCCATGGATGTCCCCTAGTCCTCCCACAACCAGCCCTGTTCTCAAAAATATCTTCTGAATTAATTTTATAGAAACCCTTCAGTAATTTGAATGTCTCAATCATATCTCCCCTCCTCCGCCTATCAACCAATTTTTGCAACCCACAAATCCTCAACCTGTTCTCATACGGTTCATTCCACAGACCTGCTATCATCTTGGTCACTCGCCTCTGGATCCTCTCCACCTCCTCCCCATCAAGAAGAAACCTAGGTGACCAAATCTGAGCACAGTAGTCGAGATGAGGTCTTATCAAGGCTCGATACAGAGGAACAATAACCTGCTTGTCTCTGCTTGTCAACGTATTCTTCAGCAACCAAGTGATTTGATGAGCTGATTTGGCCACTTTTGCAATGTGTCCCCTAAATTTCAATTCCTTATCCACCAACACTCCTAAATCTCGTGCCTCATCAATTTCCTGGAGCACGGTTCCACCAATGCAGTAAACTGCCTCCCATCTTTTCACCCCAAAATGCATAACCTTACATTTTGCCACATTAAATTGACATCCATTCTCCCTAGCCCAGACCTCCAATCTATCCAAATCATCCTGCAAAATTTTGACGTCATCTGCATTCACTATTGCCCTACCCAACTTCGCATCATCAGCAAACAAATGAACTGTTCCTCTCAGATCCTTTCCTATATCATTTATGAACAAATTAAACAGCAGTGGTCCAAGAACAGATCCTTGTGGTACACCACTAGTCACAGGCCGTCTTGTGGACTCTACTCCTGAGTAAACCACTCTCTGATATCTCTCCGTCAACCACCCTCCTATCCATCTCACCAACCCTATGTCCATTCCCATATGCTGCAATTTACTGATTAGAATTCCATGTGGTATCCTGTCAAAGGCCTTAGCAAGGTCCAGCAGAATCACTGTAAACCCATTACCCTTATCCAGTTCAGCCGTCACCGTGTTATAATACGTGAGCAAGTTACTGAGGCATGACCTACCCTTCACAAAACCATGCTGTCCCCGATACAGTATCCCATTTTCTTCTATCCAATCTTGTATTTTCCTCTTGACTATTTTCTCTAAGACCTTGATAATGATTCCTGTTATGCTGATTGGCCGGTAATTTTCAACAGCAGCCTTGGAACCACCTTTGTGCAGTGGAACTATTTTCCCCTCTTTCCACCCCCTTGGGACTGACCCAGTCCTGAGGCTCAAATTAAACATAATGGTCAAGGGCACTGACAATTCTTTGGCCGCTTCACGTACGACACGAGCTGGTATACCATCCAATCCCACAGATGTATTGACATTGAGGTTCTGTAATAGACTAGTTACCTCTACCTCATTCATCACAATTCCAGTATAAGCTGTTGGTTCCTCCATTTCCGCAAAGCCACCACCTGGATGATATACTCTTGCAAAGTGTTCGCTCAGTAATTCCACAACATCGACTGATTCAGTTACCTCCCTACCCTCAGCATTTTTTAAGATCATTCTACCATGAGCATTTTTCCTTTTACTTGCAACATATTGAAAAAACTGTTTGGGATTCTCTTTAGCCTGCATGGCCAATTTCCTTTCGTAATCTGCTTTTGCTTTTCTTACCACCCTTGTTACCATCCTGGCCTGAGCTTTATACTGTTCATGCACCTGATGGTCACCCTTCTCCTTAAATTCCCTCCACAATTGTTTCTTTTTTTGCAGCTCAAGCTTAATAGTGTTATTCATCCATTTAACCCCTACCTGATTTATTATTCGGACTCTTGGTATACAGTCAACCATTGCCTCCTGCAAACAGTTCTTGACCACCTCCCATGCACCATCAACATCCAGCCCTTGCAGTTTTACATGCCATGGCATTGAGCCAAGCACACACCTAAGCTTGTCATACTTACCAGCCCGGTAATTCCACATATACCCTGTCTTAATTGTAAATTCGACTCCTTTAGCCACCTCCCAAGTCATGACCTTATGGTCACTCTCACCAATTGGTGGCAACAAGGTCATGTTCGTTACAGCCACATTCTCAGTTGCAATTACTAGGTCCAGCACTCTCTGCCCCCATTATCCTGGCTTTCTTCCACCGTATTCTATGGCAGGTATCCAGCACATGGTCAGCAAGACCAGAGTGGCTGTATTGGTGAAACCGGATGTAGTCCTTGTGTTCTCAAATTCTGATATTTGCTCTCCTGCCTGTTTGGCCAAAGTAGGACAGCTTACAGCTGCAAGGGACCTGGTATGCACTAGGTAGGTCAAGGCGGGGAGGTTGGTCTTTAGTAGAGCAGATAAGGGATGCCAATTTTTTATATGGTCTCTAACAAGAAGTTAAGTTATGTTTTTTTTAGATTTTTGTGATTTTTTCCGAGGTGCCTCGGATGTAGGGTATGGTGATGGATTTAGAGTAATCCTTGTTGTGAGGGGGGGGGGGGAAGGTTGTGGTTTACTGGTTTCAATATTTTTTGTATTTTTTTGATGATCCTCTTATGTGTAACCTACTGATAGGTTATAGTATAAGGGATTCTCAAATTCTAGGTTATAGTCTAAGGTAGTGTTGGAGAACCTTTTTATGTCCGAGTGCCAAAAGTTTACAAATCGAGTTGCTGACGTGCCGGCGGCTGCCAAAAATTTACAAATCAAATAACTAATTAATACAACACTAATTAATTAGCATTAATTAATACGAAATTAATCGTAGAATTTTATTTAGACAAGTTTAAAAATTAATCGTAGAATTTCATAAAAATGAACTCATAATTTGACATACACATTGTCGTATACAAATCAATATCAACCTATTATCAATTTATTAATTTATCAATATATATCAATTTATTAATGAGATTTTTGCTGTTGTACATTAGATGCCAAATGCTTTATATCAGGTTCATATTTTGTTACTTTTAGTAATACACACATGGAACTAGATTCATCAGTCATTCTATTTCGTAAACTGTCTTTTATAAAATTCATTTTGAAAAATAATGAGTCACAAGGAGTAGAGGAGAAAATTGATAATATAGCCATCGCTAGTTTTTTTAAACAACGAAAGGTTTCCGGAATGGCATTCCAAGTTCTCAATATTTTCTCTTATGCATTCTTTTTAATTGTGCCCAATAATCGATAATTTTCCATTATTTCCAAGTCATTTCTCAAATCGACAAACTTTTGTTTCCATATAGAACTAGATTGAAAATCGATTAGTTGCATTTCTATATCTTCCAAATTCAGCCACTCAAATCTCCAAATTGAGTTTATCTGTTGATGTTGTGTCCAGATGCAAAATAAATTTTGATGTCTCTGCAAATTGCCTGAACTGTGTAAATCTTGAAGAAAATTCGTTGACTATCGATTGAATAACTGTAGAAAACTCTTTTGTCAATTTAACTTGATCTGTTTTTTCATGGAATTCTAGATCTGCAAGGAATTTTTTTGTATTTGGAAAATATCGGAGGGTATTGGAAATAACGTCATGATTTAAAATTGGTAATTTTGCTAAACTAACGTAAGTATTAATATTATATAAATGAAGTGGATATTAAATCCAACATTATTTCAAAGCCGACTACAGTAACTATAGAATTTTCATGGGAAATTTGACCAGCGAACTTATGGGAATACACTCGCCGCCATACTACCAGTTGCTCTAGCGGCTAGGGCAACTTGTAGTATGGCGGCGAGTGTATTCCCATAAGATCTCTGGTCAAATTTGCATGAAACATCTATAGTTTCTGTAGTTGGCTTTGAAATAATGTTGGATTTATTATCCACTTAATTTATATAACTTTGGATCACCGATGTGAAGCCTTTTGGCTGTTTATTTTAGTAAATGAGTATTAATAATTAATTATGGCATAATCATAAAGAGTATTAATGCACTTAATGTATACGATGTAGCATGTTGACAGATATAAAAGTACGCATTTAAATTAGTTATCAATCACAGGGCTAATGCTACAATATTGTAGTTTCCTCAGGCCAACATCGTTAAATTAACTTCTGGTAAGTTTCATTGACATATCCCATTCTGATCACCAAAAATTATAATATTATTCAGTATAAAATTGATTATTGTATTATTAAATTGATTTTAATGATGTTGGTGTGAAAAAAAAAACGGTAGTGAGAAAAATATTTAAGCATTGTAACTCACCATAGAAGTCAGCGGAGCAGGGGAAGCAGCAGAAGGATGTCGACTTGTCAGCGAACGCTTACCATCAAATATAACTTGCCCTCGTGTATAACTGGCACCCCTGATTTCACTTTACGAAAAAAGACATTTAAAGGTTTTGCATATATACATCCCACACAAAAAACAGCACGCCCTCCCAACAGCCATTATATACTGTAGATGCAAGAAGAAAAAAAATAGTTTTATTGTATCCCTGAATAAGATACAGAGGCTTTTGCAGTCTGTGTAATATATTTCTCAACAAATAGTGCAATTAGAGACAGCTGGAATAAAAATGGCACTAACTAATGAATCACATGTATCTCTCTCACAGAAACTACACTGTATAGGCAAGCAAAACCATATGTTGCACCGGAAACACAGTATCTAACTAAAACTATTGTCCAATTTTTCAATTAAATGAAATGTGTTTGTTTATTACATTTGAAATTCTTGATGTCATTATGACAGATCACAAAGGCTAACTTCAAATAAAATTCTATCACGAATTGAAACATGCCATATAATGCTTGTGTGAGTTACTCTTCCAGCTCCAACGCAAACAAGCAGCAATAAAAATCAACCGAGGGTCGAAACTTTGTGTGAGTTGAGCCCGCCGGTAATGAGAAGTTCTGTTGGAACGATAAACGACACCTGATCATGAATGTTTTAAAACTAAGAAATATATAGTGAATGTTGTTATGACAGTTGCAGATGTTATGGAATTCGGTTGAAGAGAATTAACATTTCGACTCAAAAATTGTCGGTTCCATTTGTCTTTGGGTCGTGTGATCTTTTGTTAATACCGCACCAATCAAATTCATGTCTTCATAGCTGCTCTCTCCTGTAAAACAAAATTTAATTTGTATGTATTGTAACAATTAAAAAAAAAAAAGGTGGAATAATTTATAAGTGTATAAAAGGATATCATATGTAAATCATTGACGTTCCAGCAAAATTTTCCGGCATGCCATAGGTTCATCACCACTGGTCTAAGGGAATTGTTACATTTCTAATGTAATAAAAGTAATACAAGATTTATATATATATATATATTAGTAATACTTTCATAATATTTCAGATTAAAAATATCATTGTTAAAAATATTTTGTAAAGAGATTGGAGTTAAAAAATATATATTTTTTTGTTCTTTAATTTATTTACTCTAGTTCTGGAGGAAAGTATGGATTCTCAGATCGTGTAATAGATGGTATGACTGTTGTAGTGAATTCAGTTCTAATTAATTTCCGTTCTCCAGCCTTTCAGGCATCATTTCAGGTAAACTATTAGGTTTGTGCCAGTCTTCAGTAATGTTTCTTTAGAAATAGCCTTTCAAAAGTTAATTCCAACATCTGAGCTTAATATTAAATTAATAATAATAAAAGAAAAATATTGCTTACACCATTTGTTACAGTTGTCCCGAATAGTTCTGGAAAGCTACAGCCCTGATTGGAAAAAACGTGATTTGCGATTGTCAAGAATAAAGGATCCAGAACGTGGAGAAGTTTTGTTATTCAAGAGGCTTGAATGGCAAGTTCTTCGGATTGAAGCCAAATCTAGAGAAAATGATAATGTCAAGTCTTGTGTTCCACTGACACCATTGCGCCTTATCACTAACCAAGCTTGTTGCAAAATTACAATCAAAAAGAAACTAGTTGGTAAGAAACATTCTAGATTATTGAGTAGTGTTTCTTTTTGTTCTAATTTATAATAATTTCAAATTAGTCATTTAAAGAAAAATCTTCTAAGAGACTATCACATGTCGGTTTGCCTACTTATTGAAAAAGTGGTCATTTATCCTTTATATAGAATGCTATGCTCTTTAACTTAACTTTTTGGAACATGAACTTCTTATTTTCAGAACATGAAAGTATGAAATTTCTTATATTCTGAGAATCTTTAATTCTCAAAAAAGTTTACCCTTCTATGCACTCACTTCATCATTCCTTTTCTCCAACTCCAGCTTAGATAACCATGGTGCAATACCAAGAGCATCTCACTCTGTGCCTCCTCTAGTCTTACATCAGGGAGAAATCAGAACAATCTTGAATAGCCTGACACCAAAAACTGTACCTGTTTCACTAATGTACCTGTATTACATTAGCACTAAGTGGGGCTAAGCAGTTTTTTTTTAAATTAATTTTTTTACAGAATCTGAAAAATGTCAAGTCTTGTGCTCCACTAACACCACGGCACCTTATAACTAACCAAGCTTTGGTTAGCGATAAGGCTCTAGAAAAAGAGCATGTCACACCTCCATAAGCAGGGATGAACATTTCACACTGACAATGAAATTCTTCTCCCACGAAAATAGAATAGAAATGGAAAGGATACGGTGTTTTTCATGATGACAGAAAGGAGAAGGAGGGAGGGTAAGTGCTGTTGATGATAACAGAGGAATTATGTCCACATAAGGTAGACATCATCATCATCATCAAATTCCTGCCTTGTACCCTCAAGGGGCAATAGTACTACATGATATTACATCATTACTATCTTCCTATCTGCAATTTTCCTCCAAATCAATCTGTTACTTGTCAAGATCCAACATTATCAGATCTTATATTTCTGTCTTCTAAGGCATTTTTTACTGTATCAATTCACCTATATCTTGATCGTCCTCTAGGTCATTTTCCTGCCAAACTTGCAGAGAACACTTGTTTTGGTAATCTTTCCTCACTCATTCTGTTTAAGTGACCATACTACCTGAGATTAGCTCTGCTAATGCATTCCTGGATGCTGACAAGTTCAAGTTCTTTCCTTATATCCTCGTTTTTAATATGATATTGCAATTGCTTCCATCTTTTCTGCCCCTAATCTTTCTCAGGACTCTCATATCTGCTGTCTCTAGTCTTTGGTCAAGTGTTTTACTTCTGACTAATTTCTCTCTTATTCCATATGAATTTATTCAGTTGAGTTCCTACCATGCCAGCTTTGTTGATTCTGTTGTCTATTTCCATATTTAATTTACCATCTTCACTAAAAATCATGCCTAAGTAGTTGAAATGTTTCGCTTGTTCCACAGGTTCTCCATTCACAATGCATTTGACATTTTCAATGCTTCTGCCTATTTTCATTATCTTTATCTTGTTATTGCTGACCTTCATATCATATCTGTTACAACAGTTATTCAATTTAGTCAGAGAATCTTGCAGACTTGTAGCAGATTTATTTAGAAGTATAACATTGTCTGCATAAAGCAAAGAGCTGACATTAACATCTCATTTTCATATCAGGTTTAATACCACTTTCCTTCATAATGTGATCCACATAGATAATAAATAACACAAGGGATAATGTGCATACTTGTCTGACACCAGATTTAACATCAAAACATCTTCTTGTACTTCCTTCAGTTCTAACTGCTGACTTACAACTCAAATAAAGACTAAGTATTGCTTGATATAATGCCCCATTCACACCATATAATAGTGTTTTGAATAACTTCTCTCTTGGCACCTTGTCATATGCATTTTCCAGATCTGCAAAACTTAAATACAGATCTCTGTTATATTCCCATGCTTTCTCGACTATTTGTCGTAAAGTGAAGACCTGATCCTGACAGCCTCTATTTGGCCTGAATCCAGCTTGTTCTTCACCAAGCTTTTCTTCCACAATTCTTCTCAACCGTTTCTCAAGTATACTTGCATAGATCTTGCCAGGAACACTCAGTAGGGAAATACATCTGTAATTCTCACATTCAGTTTTATTTCCCTTTTTATATATGGGTACTATGAGAGCTCTACTCCAATCATCAGGAATTTGTCCCTCTGACCAGGCCTTTTGAACTATGCAGTGCAGCCACTGTAAGACTTTTATACCTCCATACTTGAGCATTTCTGGTTTGATATCATCTACTCCAACTGCCTTTACACATTTCAAGCCTTTGATGGCTTTTTCTACTTCAAGTATGGATATGTATTCCTGACTGTATGCCTGTTGAGTGTTTTTTATCACTGTGCTATCACTGCTTGTTTCATTTAGCAATTTTTTGAAGTAATTACTCTATACTTCAAGGATATCTTTTTTCTCCAGTTTTCATGTCACCTTTATCATTTCTAATTCCTTTTACAACACTCTTTCCTCCGTTTCTGAGCTTCTTCAACAACCTCAAGAATATCTTGCCACCTTCTTGACATTTTTTTTTTTGTTCTTACCGAAGTCTTCCCGTGACTTTTATTTAGCTAGTTTTACACAGTGTTTAGCTTTCTTACGTTTGTCTCTAAGAGCACAAGCTGACTTATTTGACAGGAACTTTTGATATGTTTTCTTCTTTTCCTTCACTGCCTCTTTAACTTCCTGTGTCCACCATGGAGTTATAATTTTTCTATCCTTGCAGAAAACTTCACCACATGCCTCTCTGGCTGAATCAATCAGGGTTTTCTTCAAGGCTTACCACTGAATCTCCAAGGTTTGGTTCCTGTTCTCAAGCTCTTTCATTTTTTCTTCAATAATCTTTGTGTATTTTAGTCTACAGTTCACATCTGAGAGCTTCTCAACTTTTATTCGCTTTAAAAGTTTCTTATATGTTCTTTTCAAAATGAAATTCAATTTTATCCTACTCGAGACTAAATAGTAATCACTTCCAATTTCAAATCCTCTGTTCACTCTGGTGTCCTGCACCAGGGAGAAAACATCACTATTGACAATAACATAGTCAATGAGGCTTTTCTTATTCCTTGCCTCTTCTTTCCATGTGAATTTGTGCACATTTTTATGTTGGAACATGGTGATAATAATAACCAGTCCATGTCCTGAGCAGAAATCCAACAGGTATTTGCCATTATTGAAGGAGGGAAATAGGGGCAATGGTTTTGAGGTAAGGTAGTGGCCTACAGCAACATCCAACTAAATATCTCTTACTATCAACCCCCACATCACAATACACTGCCTCAAAACCATGTGTCCTATTTCCCTCCTTGAATAATGGCAAATACCTGTTTTATTGGTTATGCGGGTGGTGATGAAGAAATGTATAAGCAGCTTTGGTTAGTGGACAAGTAAAAGGTGATTATTACGGGTGATTTTAATTATGGTGGTATAGATTGGAATAAAGAAATAGCATTGGGCGAAATATCTTGAAAGAGGAATGGCTATTTAATTTGTATATTAATGATATTGGAATAGGTTTAACTGGTGATATACAATTGTTTGCAGATAATGCAAACTGGGGAGAGTGATGAGGAATTAAGCAGATGTTACCTTACCGGAGGACTTGAATAGATTGTATGAGTGGGCAACAGTATTGAACTGTCAATTCAGTGTTGTCAAAACTAAAGTTCTGAAATTTGGTAGACAACAATGGAATGCAAAGTATATATTTGCAGGTAAATTTTGAGGCAGTTGAGGAGATTAGAGATCTTGGAGTGGTGGTGGTGGATAAGGATCTGAAATTCAGAGGTCACAAATGCAGAAGTTGTGAACACTTCACAACTTGTGCAGTGATTAGGATTAACTTGTAGAAATAAAGAGATTTCCAACTTGTATATGTCCTTGATTAGGCCTCCTGTGGATTATTGTGCACAGATTTGGTCTCCTGGTTTTCATGGTGATGAGGATATGTTGGAAAGAGTCCAGAAAAGTCTGACTAAGGTATTTGGGATATGAGGACAGATTGAGGAATGTAGTTTGCAAAGCCTTATGGGTAAGAAGAAGAGAGGGAATATAATTGAGACATTTAACTTGGTAAAGGGTTGTTACCAGGTTAATGCAAAAGAAATTTGCCATATGAAATTGGTAGAACAAGGGGACATGCTTGGAAATTGTATAAGGAAGGTGCGACCAGGAACAAATGGAGTAGGTTCTTTGCATGGAGAGTGGTTTGTCAGTGGAATGCATTGCCTGACATTGTGGTGAATGCAGATACATTAAATGAGCTTAAAGCATGGTTTGATGGGTTTTGTATATAACAGTGTTTGCCTCTGCCTATGAGTCTCCATGGAGATCTGGTTTTAATAATAATAGTAAACACAATCACAAATATCCATTTTCACAGTGGACTGCAATCTGTTGGTTGAAGAGCAGATATACTAACCCCTTGACCAACCAGGCTGTGAGTTATCACTCATTTTGTATCATCTTTGTATCTTTCCAACTTGTACATCATCTGCTGTACAACATGGAAGCAAGTGCCTGTATTCTTCCCATTCCAAAAAAGGATGATAAGAATAAGTCATCAAATTATACTCCCGCTGCTTAGCCATCTAAAGAACTGTCATCTGATTAGTGACAAGCCATATAGATTCTGCTTCCCTTGATCTACAACAGGTTACCTAGCCATTATCCCTGAAAGCTTCTCAATTTTAATTCTTTTTAGAATTTCCTTACATTTTTTTTTCAATATTATGTTCGTTTTTTCTTACTCAAAACTAAATAATCACCTGTTATTTATTTGTTCTCTTCGTATTTATCTATTAATTTATGATTAATAGATAAATATGAAGAGAACATAAATAAGATTCATTGTCTCCAGTTTCCTATTTTAAAATTTGCCAGCATCACTCTCCTTAAATTACTACTCAAGAAGTTTACATTAAGTGTTGAATGCTATAGCTACACCTATCTTTCCTTGATCACTGTTGTCTGAATGTAACAAAATATTTGTCTTCTTACTCAGTAACTGTAACTGTGACACGACACTTTTCTAATTCTTCTACCAGTTCACTGCTTTTCCATTGATACCTCTTACTTTTCTAATTCTTCTACCAGTTCACTGCTTTTCCATTGATACCTCTTACATTAAGGATCTTATTCAACATACCAAAAATTATAGTTGACTTTCACTAGAGCAGATTTATAGAGACCATTTGAAACTCTTGTTATATTAAATTTTCATTAAAGTAGCATCAATGCTAATGCAGCTTTAAGGGCTTGGACTTTTCAATTATTTGATAGAGCGAGAAAGTTGACAAGAATAGTGTTGAGAGTTCACTATAATTCATGTAGAAGTTTATGGAACATAAACTTCTACTAGAACAGAAACTATAGACATTTCGCTATCTTTAGCTATCATTATCAGAGACAATTTAACTGCACAATCAGTGAAGACAAACTGTAATGACCTTAATAACAAGGACTGTCATGTGTGTGGAGGATGACAGTGACCTTTCTTGGCAATTCCTGTTAATGCTGATGGGTAGATAGGACATTGCACTAAAATCCATTTAAAATCATACCATCTGTTTTGTAGCAGTTAACCAGTGTTAACTGCTACAGAACAGATGATTAAACTGCTACAGAATTGTTCCTGGAAGCAGCACAAGTTGTAGAACTTGTGCTGCTTTCAGGAACAATTCCTACAGTTTAAACCAGTATTTGTAAAGTAGCCCTGGTTTTCTTCCATCTTATGAAGTGGCCTTTCTCTATGGCATGTTGAGATAGTTTTTAGTTCTCTATTCTAGTCATTTTTTCCTGACCATAGTAGTTCATCCTGTCTGTCCGAAATATTGAGTTCCACATTAGCAGGGGATGCTGTAGACACCTGGGAAGGAGAGAGAGAGGATCCAGGTGATCCTTAATTTGTTTTGGGTGGTAGAAATTTTGTTTAGAGATTTGTATATAGTTCTGATTTTGTGTTGTTTCAGGATGGAGCTCAGTTTATCTATTGTGCCTTTGATGTAGATAAAGATATAGTGTATGTATCGTCTGTTTCGGGAGAGGGATTTGTTGTTCTTTTTAAGGAGTTTGGCCAGGTTTTTTTTTCTTGTATCCATTTTGTTGGAATGATGTGAGTAGAGCTGTTGTTCCAGGTGCAGAACTTGTCCTGATGACAAAATTTGCTCTGTGCTGGAGGCTAAGGTTTTGTAAATGCCAAGTTTTTGGGCAGGATAGTGGTGTGAAGTGGAATGTAGTATCTTCTCAATTTTCAAACTTCCTGTGTGTGGGGGGGGGCATCATAAACTGAACAAATGAGGGACCCCATATGCTTGCCTTGTAACTAAAGTATCCAAGAAAGCAAGAGCTCCTTTTTCTTTTTCCACAGTGAAACTAATTCAAGGATGGATATTATCAAGGAAATGTACAAAATTAGACAGAGCCTGTGGGTCATGCGGCCAAATTGCAAAGACATCATCTGTATATCTCAACCATACTTTGAGTTTGGGGGAAGGCAGAATTAAGTGCCAAAGATTCAAATGATTCAATGTATAAGTTTTCAGTTAGGAGGGGGGGGGGGAGTGGAAGTGGGAAGCCCATTGCTACACCTTTAAGTAAACCTGCTAAAGGTGGTGCCTACGAATAAGTAATGTTAAACTTGTGCTCCCACATATTATTGTAATTGTAAGTGTTTTTTGTGCAAAATAAGCAGCAAACGGAAAAGTAACAGAAGGTACTAAGCAGCTGATTACTTCGGTACAACTCGTAATTACCAATAGTCCATTAAATCTGCTATATTTTGCAACTAAAAAGCAGCCACGTGAAAGCACTATGCCTACCGTGTGAAGTAAAGATGGCAGTAACAAAGGCCAACAACAGAAGATTACCTTGAGTCTCGTCAGCATAGCGTCTCCGATCACCAACAAACTGAATAACATTATGAAGTTCTGCAGCTGTGAAACCGAAGTCAAAGAAAGGAAAAAAGGTATATTGTGCGATTTCTGTTGCAACTGGCTACATATTTCCTGTGCGAAAATAAATGAATCGGTGGCACAAGCTTTTTGCCGATCTAAACCAGCCCTACTTCTGTATGACGTGCCTCCCTTCTGTAAAACAAATACTAAACCTAGGCAAAAGAGTCAATAACCTCGAGCAACAGCTCAATACTGTGATCGATATCTTCTCCAAAATTAGAAAGTTGGAAACCAAGCTCGAGATGCTCAATGACCAGCGCCCAATCGCAAATGCACCCATGCTGCTAACAAACTTCGTGAACTAATCACATCATCAGTACACGAGTCGCTCGAGGCCAAAAATAGGAAACTCAATGCTGTTATCCTGAACTTTCCGACGGAAAACAGTAAATCCTTAAAAGAAGACGTCGGCAAACTTGCAGAAGAATGCAATTTCATTCCCAGAAATATCGTCAAATGCTATCCTATCGGACCCATAAACAAAAGAAAGAATGGAATGAACTTTCCACGTCTCATGAAAGTGACCTGCGACTCACCAATAAACACAACCAAATTTATAACAGCGATAAACAACAAGCTAAAGGACACTTGCCCCCCCAGTCGCGCATATGTGCTCAACCTGATTTAACCTTTGCCCAGAGAGCACAAAGACGCCAACTCCGAAGACAACTAGAAGAAAAACACCAAAATGGAGACAACAATTGGGTGATAGATTACAAACAATCCAAACTTGTACAAAAATCAAGTGATGCCACTAGCATCCACCAAGGACACCAGTACGCAGGCACTGCATAGGAAACATGCAAGACCCTTGGAGTGAAATCCATGCCCCATAGAACCTTGCATATCCACTTCACCAACATCCGTGGCCTCAACTCCAATCTTAATAGCATCCGCTACCACCTGTAGTCCACCAAATCCCACCTACTCTTTTTAACAGAAACTCAAATCTCACCTTCCCACAGCACTATTCATCTCAACCTTCCTAACTGTATTTAACTCCTTTCGACCCAGTGGTGGCGTCTGTGCATATATCCACCCTGACATACCCTGCCAGAGAGCAACTAACTCTCTTTCTCCAGTGGGAGACTGGAGAAAAGTTGATTTTCTCCAGTCCCACTCTCCTAACAGCGAAATCATCCTCCTGGTTGATTTCAATGTCCATAACACCAGTTGGCT